>NC_062268.1:3603071-3945931 GCF_916048215.2 Malus sylvestris | reverse complement strand
CGCGCAGAAAAGGATCCTCTGTGGATCCATCATGTGAGGATTCTATCTTCACATCTCAACCGCTCATCGTATATCGTTACATCATAAATCAATTGACTTTTATTATTTTAAATTAAACACAAATACTATCTGATAAAAAATGATCGCATAATATACAATGGACGACTGAGATGGAAGGATTCCTAGAATCCTCGCATAATGGAACTGAAGGGGATCCTTTTCCCAATCTTTTTTGGGAAAATTAATTTGTTTTAATTCTTGATATTCAAATATATTTTTATTTTACCACTTAGTACTACAGTGTACTGATATTTTTCCTCACTTGTAAGTGAGAGATGTCATAGGTTTGATTTTCGTCAAAGACAATTTTGAATAATATGATTTTAGTCCATTGTGAGACTAATCTCACCTCCCCTCCTTTTAGTGTAGACAATATCGTATGTTAAAAAAACAAAAAAGAGTTTGAATTACTATTTTAATTTAAATAAGAAAAAATGAAAAAATTTGAATGCGGGGGCGCATTAGGTTGACAAAAAAAGTTTTGAGAAATCAAAAAAGAAAAACTAAAGCCAAGCCACACAATTAAAACAAAAAATATATATATACTACCAGTACAAACATTTGTCAAGCAATATTTATCAAAATGAAATAATAGTACTTATTTTTGGCCAAATTTTTTGGTGGTTTATGTGGTTATACGACACTTTCAATGTGACTCTCGTAATGAGCCATGTAAGCAATTAAGGTCCAAGCTTAAGCTTCCGTTAGTCTTATGTTAAATAAACAACATGTGAGGCGTGAATATATATATATATATATATATATATATATATATATATATATATATATATATTTTTTCGTCGCAAGAGAAGAAGCAAGCATATACCAGGGAACTTATCTCACCCAGGAAAAAATGACAAGCAACATGAAAACGCCATAAAAAGCGACCAAAAGCAAGGGATGCAATTTGTTGCCACATGATCCATGTAGGGTGGAGGAGAGAAGAAAAAGGTACTCCATATCTCCGCACAATCATCACAAATCAAAAGACAGATGTCTTAGGTTTCTTAATTTGGTTTGATTGGACAACTCTAACCTCTTCACATGAGACTCACATGTGCTTATTTAATGGAAACTAACGGGCATTAACATTTAGATACTAATTGATAACAGAGCTCACCACGAAAGTTTAGTTAACAACTTTTTCATCACAAAAGTCACATTGAAAGTGCGCCATTCAAAAAGTTTAATCATTATTTCTAGATTTATATAAATATTTGATTATATAAGACCTGGTATGACAATTTACAATTTTCAATAGATAATTGTGTGAGATCTATAATAAGACTCACATTTCTTTTTACTCAACAAATTGTCAAATACGTACACGATTATTACATACGTGAGTGAGTGATAATAGCATTCTAAAAACGAATGACAAATCGTACATCCGAACACAAATTCTAGTATCCGACGACTGCAAACGGATTTCACCGGGCTCCTCAGATCAATCACACTTGGGCTACAAGCTGCCACAGTCCAATAACCAACTTTAATTTCATTCTTCAATTGCCCTTTCTCCCACCCACAATATCCCTCTTCACTATTTCAGTTGCACACCCCACACCTTCCTTTGTCCCATAATACAACCCCTTCATCACCTCATCAAAAACTCCACTCCTCCCAACCGCATCATCACCCCTTTTGGGCCTTAACAAGAACAGCCCCTCCTCCAACAGCCCGCCCAAGAACAACAGCCGGTCCGAGAACGTGCCTGCCATGTCTAGAGCGGTCGATCGAGTTTCCTTGATCGACATGAGGGAGGGCCGGTTGAGAATGATGCCGGATGGGCCCAAAGGTCCGGTGGACAACACCCAAATGATCGTCCGCTTGAAAATGTGGACCCCGCCGAGCTTTTCGGTTGCAAGGAGTAGGCAGCCCTTTACGGACTTGTGGATTGTGTGAGCCCATTTGTCACCAACAGTGATGAGATTAGGTTGATCCACCACAGTGAAGATCAACAAGTGAGGAAGCTGAAGTGGGCTCTTTCGGCCTTGATTTCTCTGCAGCTACCAGTTTTACTCGAATGATCGCCAATCGGCATCAATGGAAGGTTTGTGATCATCGTTGGACGGCATAGATGACTCCCCGCGGCTACTTATCATTCGACAGAAGAAGAGCAAGGAATCTTTCCCCGTTTGAAACAGAAAAGCAATAGAACAACTTACATGTTATTGAAGATGGAAATGCCAACTCTTTTGGATTGAAATTGAGTGTAATTTCTGTTGGGAGAAGTAACAGTTTTGGTGAAGAGCAAAAACAAGCTTCCATTGATGAACTTTTGATGGCAGATCGAGAGCTTCAGAGATGACAAGAAATAAAGAGCAGATCATACACTGACATATATATAAGCTTAATAATATATGCCTTTATGGAGAGGACTTGATGCAAGTGTAGTATTCCCGTGTCAAATGCTTTGCTTGATATGTATGCCAAGTGTGATGTGTTGGATGAAGCATCTAGAGTCTTTCACGGGATAGCGAAAAAAATTTCGGTGTCTTGGAATGCCACGCTTCAAGGGTTAGCCATGCACAGGCATGGTGAGAAGGCGCTTGAGCTATTAATCTCTCAATGGTAAAAGCCGGGGTTTTGCCTGATAAATTGACCTTCATTGGGGTCTTATGTGCTTGTGCACATGTTGCCAATGCGAGGCTCCAAATGAGGCGCACCGGAGTCCAGAAGCCTCCAGGGGCTAGTTCCATCAAGGTGGACGACAAGGTCCGTGAGTTTACAGTTTTTGATAAATTACACCCTAAATCCGACGAAGTATATTGGTTGATTGACAGACTTCGTCTAGACTTAAAACAATTGAATGTATCGCCGGGAAGTATTAGCAATGGGATAGGTGTATGCTGACAACTTGAGATTGATTGATCGATATGTTGATCTTCATCCTAGTTATTATTTATTTACTTTTTAGTTGTAGTTTCAGTTAAATTGAATGTTGTAATTTTGTGATGATGATTAGGATAATGTTGTGGCCAGTTGTATTTGTTTGTTTTGTTTGTTTTTAACCTTTCGCATACTATCGCTATCGATAATCTTGTTATAAACGAAACAAAAATTCGTGGTCGTTGTTAGGCTGGTTGTTGTAGTTTGGAGGTAGGTAGGAAAATATATATAGGTTAGCATCACAGTTTACCAACCTCCTCAAAAAACCATCCAGCTTACATTAGTCGAATGCAACATGATCCACCAACAATGTCGACTATACATGTCGGAAACTATTTGGCTTGATCACGGGTGAGAAGAGAATTTTGTTTTTGGAATTTTGCTTTGAACACTTCTGTTTTCGGAGTTGCCCTAGACTGCTAACACTATGTTGTTTATCCACCTACCCTGCTGCTAACACTATGTTGTTTATCCCCTCTATTTTCTAGATCCTAATCTGCAATTTACACAAGAACAAAAAATGAATTTTTCCGTTTCAACAACCAAATAGCACAAGAAAATTGAAAAATCAACAGAAAACATATAAAAGGGGAAGAAGGGGGTTTTTATTTTAATTATACATTGACGAGATTGACATCATCATGGCGTTGGCGAGACTCTCCATTACTTCGCTTCTTCTTCTTCCTTTGATTTTTCTTAATTAGACTTTAGTTCATATTAGAATTATTTTGTAGAACTTGTAAGTTTTGTGACTAAATATGAGTTTTTCATTTAGAATTAATAATTCATGTACTTTCAATGCAAATCATGTTGGTTGATGTATGATGTAGGACGTGTGATAATGAGATTGCACCATGTAGCAGTGTTGTACATGGATAATCCTACTTGGTTAATCTGCATTGGGGGACCATACACATTCTAGGGGTGACTATATGCTTGGTTAATTTGCATTGGGTGGTCATTACTTACTTGGATACATTGTTCTCAAAGGTGGTCTTGCTTAGTTAATCTGCATTGTGAACCACACTATAACAATTAATTTACAAGTGTGAAAGTGTGAAAAAAATTTGCCGACGGTCGTCATGGATGCCTTTACGCTTTGAATGATGGTTACATCGTCTTCTGAATGTTTAAAACCATATAAACTCTCGTGAACAATAACTTTAAAAGAGTTGAAAATTATTAATATTCATAATAAATAATATACAAATGTGAAAAATATTTTTGTTGATTGGTATATGACCGGGAACACGATATCTTCTATGCGGTATGTTCGATATACCAAACCGGTGTCATGAACATTGTATTTGGCCAAGGAGGTGCATTTAAGCAACAAATAATGGAACTTGTAGAAGTATATCATGTAACAAGACAAACACCAAGTAACTAACATAACATTCGTAAACTTCTCCTAATTGATATCAACTCACAATCAAGGTTTTATGCTCATTTCTTGCCGAGCATGGTTCAAGGAATTCGTCACAACTTTCGGGATATATTTTTTTTTTTATATGATTTTATATGAACTTTGGACCTTATATATTATTTTATTTAATATGTGCCACATGACCCCTTGTGAGTCATTTAATACAACTTTTCTCAAGTTTTTTACCATCAAAACGATGAGCACCCCGCAACGGGTCTACAACAACTTCAGGAATATTTATTCAATTTTTTTTTCTATTTTATTTGAATTTTCTCAAATTATATATATTTTTATTCTTCACTGCCACGTGGTAGTTTCTGGGCCATAACTAGGGTTTATGGTTTAGAGTTTTATTATCATAAACTATCACTAGACTTACATCTTTGTCCAACCATACATAGACTAACATATGCAGTTCGTAAATCTCTCCAGCGACATCCAAAAAATCCTAAACATTGTGGAAGTCATGTAAAATGTCTACAACCATCCTAGATTCTAAACGAGGATGGGGTGACGTTAAAGATGGGAGAGACAGAGAAGTGGATGGGTGAATGTAGAGAGAGGAGGACCCGGTTCTGCACTATACTTGTGTGAACTCTTTTATTGTGAGCCATTTAGATAAAAATTCAATGGCTTAAAACAATCCAAAACCAAGGTTCGCACCTAAGGTCTCACCTTAAAAAAAGCAATAACAACATTCAGTTCTATTGGCAGTAGATTTGCCAATTTTTTATACGATCCATTAACATGATCCCAAAATAATGAGTTTCGGGTTAACACGATAACTAATTGAGTCGTTTTCGGATCATCCGTTAAGGACCCATTAATAACGAGCCATCAACAGGTTTACATGCAGATAACCCATGGATAATCCGTTTCAACCCATTAAAAAAATAAAAAATCTTTTACCCCTTGATATCAACTAAAACTTTTTAAGTGTTTGAGTAAATTTAAGGGAACAAGAACTATCCACTTCACCAAATTGTTGGATGAAGCTACCAGATTGAAAGAAATAAATAATAAAAACAGTTATATTACTGGATAGAAAATCAAAATTGGAGCTCTATATTATGGATTTCGGATTTCATTTGGACTCTCACATCTTATCCGTTCATCGTACATCGTGCAGTTAGAAATCATTTTAATTTTTTTTTATCTAATTTAACACAAACAGTACCTAACGACCGTTGACCGCACAATATATGTTGAACGGATAAAATGTGAGGATCCGGAGAGGATCCTCATCCTTATATTATATGGGTTCTATTTGCTTAACAGAAATATAATTAAAAAATGGGAGGGGAAAAGGTCTTCTCTGCATGAGAGACCTTCTCTTTGTGTGAGAGACTTTCTCACCGGTGTGTGAATGCTCCCAATTCCCTCATGTAGCTCTACCGTTGGCCCTAGCAGTGGCCAGGGTCGGTGGCCTTCCTTTTTCTTCTTCATCTTTTGTCTCTCTTCCCTTCTCTATGCAATTGGCTTTCTCTATGTTTTCCGACCCGTTTTTCTTGGTAATCCATCCCCTAAGGCCTCCGATCTAACCTTTCTTCGGTCTCAATTTGACAGTCCCACTTCCAACCTTCATTTTTCTTCTTTTCCTTCAAGTTTTTCCACCTCCATGACTCTAACCTAGTCATTTTCTGACTTTTCCATTTTCTTCGGTCATCCATCGTTCTCACACATGTTCGATTTTGCAACCATCTCTTCCGCCTGCGTTTTGCGGCTTTCTCAGAAGATGTGCAGAGCTTCGACTCATATGGTGTACACATCACCACCTTCCACTTGTATGTCGTTTTCGGCTTTGTTGCTAGGGGAAAATTCTTTCCTGCTGGCTTCTTTCCTTGGTGGCTGCGGTTTTGATGTGTGTGATGCTTGGTGGAGGAAGATGGAGCTTTCTTCTTTGGGGCTGTGTTTGGTGAGATCTCTGGCATGGGATGCTGGACGGTGGACATCGGCAGCCGAAGCTAGTCTTTTAGGGTTTTTGTTTTTTTGTTTTTGGGCTCTTCTCTTAGGTTGGGCTTTTGTTTAGTGTTTGGGGTTCCCTTTTTGTTTTGTGTTTACTGTGTAATTGGGCCCCTTTGGTTGTCTTTGTGCTCTCTTGGTAATGAAAATTACCTTTGTCCAAAACAAAAATTTTTGCTTAACAGAGAGTCGAACAACACAAGACCAATTAACACAACAAAGTAAAATAAAGGTTCATTTGGGAGAATTGGATACACATTGGGAGATTGAAACTAAATGACAAAAATACATATATAGAATTAATTGCCGAAAAAAATACCAGGAGATTGAAAAGTCTGTAATTGCGTGGAGGGTGAGTGGTGGTGTTACCCGGCTAGTAGGAATGGTAACGGTTCGGTTTGAGAACTGAAATGCTATATCCATTCTCATAACTAAGAAAATTAACCATATCCATAACCGCAAATTGACTTCTCTCGTGGGATGGTAACGTTCTCCTTGTTGTCTGCCGATTCCGACAGTGTCACTCGTGGATTTCCACAAGCTTCATACTGGTAGTTGGCTTCTCTCGTGGTGTTGCCAACTATCCCTTGTTTTTTCATGTGCTCAGGTAGCAAATCGAGGTTGGAGGTGGCATCTGCAGAGGTGATTCGACGATGATCAGGGAATCGGTCCAACTATTGGTAGAGATTGCAATGGAAGCTTATGGTGGCTGCTGTGTTTGTTTTTGGGTCTTACTGTTGTTGGGCTCTCTTTTTGCTTTACTTTTGTTTTAGGCCCATTTTTTGTTTGTTTATAAGTGTAAGTTGGACTTTAGGTTGGTTTGTTAGTTTGTGTTTGGTGTTTGTTATTGTGTCTTGATGTTTAATAAAAAGGAAAACTGATGAAAAGTAAAAAAAAAAAAAAAAAAACTTTAGTTTTAATGAAAAATGACAAATAAATGTGTAGTGAATAGTATCAGGAAAAGGTAAAAATGTGGTTTTTCGTTAAAAGTGAACAGTACCGGAAGTGTTTCGTTAAAACTCCCTTAATAAAATTTCCCTTTTACCAAAAAAATGAAAATGAAGATGAAGATGAAGATGAAGATCTGGTCTGAATTCTACCGTCGATACCGCAAACCAGTAAAACTCCCAGGCCCGGCCGAAGCCCACAATGTCATTGCCACAATTTATAAAACTCCCAGGCCCAAAACGAAAGTCAACACACAGTCACCACAAGTCCACTTCACTTCGATTATTACAAAAAAAACCAGGCCAAAAAATGACGCCGTTTTTGGTGCTGGTTATAAAAATTTGAAAAATTCGCTTAAGTTGGACGACGTCGTTTCGTTGAGTTAAAAAATATATATATATATTAATTAAACCAAAATCCAGCCTCCAGACATACTCGATACAAAAAGGCCAGAAGCTCCTTCTGGCATTGGCCATTGGAAGCAGCGGCCACTAGCAGGCCACCGCCGCCAGCCAAGCGCCGTCGGCCCCCCACACGCGAAGACGTATCTGATGAATGAATCCCCAGATTTTTAATAAACTTCCTCCATCCCTTTTTGGTAGTCTTTATACACACACCATATGTTTGATTAAATGTCTTAAAGAAGTATCTGACGAATCAGCCCTCGGGGCAGTGTGAACTATGTTACTGTTGATATTGAGGTAACAAACGAGGAAGGTGAGGGTAATAGACATGAAGGGAAGAGATTAGTATTGGAGGATAATTCACGGGGCAAGCCATTAGTTTTTGACTTGGTTGTTGGTGGAGCCTTTTGTTGTTGGGACATGTACAAATTTGTTTGTGTTTTGATAGTCCATTAGTTTTTTGGTAACAAAGATTATATTTAAGAGGAAGCTGATGTCCACTAGCTAATTATTGTTGCTGATGAATTCTCTATCAAATGGGTTTCCAAATTGTAAGTTTATCAACTATAGCTACTTAATTCTTAAGGGAAACTAGCAGAAACATTCATTAAAACAGTGGTTGGACTGAGAAGCAAATCATCGAAAAAGACCTGCCTTTCTATCTCCTCTTTGGAGCTCAGGTGATTGCCAGACATAACGACAGAAGTTGAAGCAGACACTTTGTCCATCTGAATAGGTTCATTCAGATCAGTCAAACCATTGCTTCTTACCAAATGCAAATCAGAGCTCGACGCATTATTGTTACAGCCAGATTTGTCTGTTCCCAACCCCAAACCTCCATCTGGTTCGTCTTCGTCACTGAGGCATTCCTCGGCTGGAAGTTCAAGATTGAACAATTTTCTTCGAGGCTTCTTCCCTCTGGAATCCAAAGATTCATGGTCCTTCATCCCTACTCTACTTTGGCTGGGGACACCGCTGTTTTGCAGGGTTTTTCCAATAGAATCACAACGAGATTGACTGATAAAAGTACTCAATGTAGATTGTCTAGCATAACTGGAATCCACCCAGGAACAGATAAACATAAAACAAATAGAAGACTCGTTACACATTCTCGCTCTCACAGACACATGCAGGAACTCTGTTTCTAATTCAAAACAGATCACTGCCTTTAATAGAAACGGTAATAGCTGACCAAGTAATACAAAAGCAATAACAAGTAGTTAATTAATCAATGTTTAAGTGGTAGACATGAGTATTAAGGCATCCCGTCCTGGTTCTCGGGTTCTTCGGTGCCCCTCATTCTCATCATCAGCTCCTTCATTTTGTCACGGACATAACCAACAGCTGCAGTACAGAGTCTTCTTAGGTTTTGGTAGGACTTGGTCACAATTATGGCAATAGATACTACCCAACATGCAAGAGTAAACCACCCGAAACCTGGATCGAGGAGGAGCGCCAGCAGAATCACCGCAAGAGTTCCAAACAAGAGGCTGATGTTGTTCATCAATTCATACATATTTCCATTGTTGGAAGCTTGGAGAATCTTGGCAGTCGCCAATGCCCCCACATAAGCAAATAAATCAACAATCAACACCACAACAGTATTGTGGTCTGTGACAAATGGAGACGGCAAATCTCCGGTCGCATGCTTCACCCCCAACAGGACTCCCAGCATGCCCAGGAGAAAGAATATATATTTGTGTACTGCCAGTGGAGGACTGTAATGACCACACCCCTCCCTAGTGCTGTTATATTATAAACAACATAGAAATTAATGATTAGAAAAATGATCTTTCTAGCATAATTCTAATGATAACAGCGGTTCAAGTAATTTTTCATTGTGATCGGAATATGGATGGTATACTACGTGTTTTTATATATATATAGTGGGAAATTTAATTTTTTAAGTTATCAACTTTTCATCTCACATATCCAATCATTTATATAGAACACTTGATATACCATCTCATGTATCGATCATACTGAAAAATCTCTCTCGGAATTCCTAATTTTGCAATTTCTTCCATATTAGTTAATGACATCAACCGTTATAATATCTTCTTTTTTTTTTGGTCAATAACCGTTATAATATCTGGCCACAACACAAACTCATTTGCTAGCTAATTAATTCAGAACATGAGCTTATACAAAACCCCTGTTTCTTCACTCTTTTTTATTCGTCATTTCTTTTATATATCTAAATATTTCTCCTCTATTTACTGCACATAAATATTAAATCAAAATAATATTCAAACAGGAACTAATTCAATTCCACAAAAGTTGGAAGAAAAAAAAAATATTTTAAGCTTATTTTGCCTTGAATTTACTTTCACTCACTCAAAATTTACCACGGATTCGAAACAGAACGGAAAAACTTTTTTCTCAGCTGATTTTGAAAGAACAAAAATGAAAAGGGAGAGAAGAGCTTTCCACAAAACTATCAAGAAATACGGGGACAAAATTAAGCACAAATAGTGTATCATATCTCAGCCGTTCATCGTGTATCATACGGTCATAAATCATTTGATTTTTATTATTTTAAATTAAGCACAAATAGTACCTGACGAAAATGACCGTACGATACACAATGAACGGCTAAGATGTGGAGATCCCTAGGATCCCCACGTAATGGATCCGGAGGGGATCCTTTTCCATACATACATACCTAGGCCTACCTACATACAGACATGGTGAAGTATATGAAAAACTATGTAACCTTGGTAAATATTTTGAAATTACGTTTCTGTGACTTGGACCTGAAAATTGAAAACGAAAACTTTCACCGGACTGAGAGGTCGGCGGCGTGCAAATGGATGCAAAAAACTAAAAGGATGATAACTAATAAGTAAAAGGAAGGCAAAAGAAAATGTACTAACCCAGCTGGGATTCGTAGAGGATCACCCATAACTTCTGGTGTGAATGCAAAGTTGAGAGCAGGTGTTGTTGTTCCCGCCGGGGGGGTAGGGAAGTAAAAGAAAAGCATAAGAACATGTGATAACCCAGCTGGGATTCGTAGAGGATCACCCATAACTTCTGGTGTGAATGCAAAGTTGAGAGCAGGTGTTGTTGTTCCCGGCCGGGTGGGGGGCGGGGGGGGTGAGGGGGGTGGCGCCGCGAGGATGTTTGCTGTTCGTAGAGTATCACCCATAACTTCTGGTGTGAATCCCGGGTGGGGGGGGGGGGAGTGAGAATGGTTGGTGTTGTTGTTCGGGGCGGGGAGCGGCGAAGCGAGAATGATTAGGAAACGCGGGGGTTGCGACGGGAAGCGACGATGATGTTTTGGGACCCGGGGGGTGGTTTTAAGCTGTCCCGCAGGGCCCACTTGTCATTGGTATCTGAAGGCAGGACAATACTTAGGTCCTGACTGCTCAGGATCAAGTATACTGACCTCACAACGTGGTACACTATAAAGATGACACCTGTCTTTTTACCTATCCAAACACCAAACATGGCGTTCTTTGTTCTATACCCAAACATAAACTATTCTATTAACCAAACACCATCCTTTTCTCTCGTTGAAGAATCCCCAACCTTCAAGTGACAAACCAGCAAGCACCTCCCTCGACCCACCTCGTTCCTCCGCCGCAGACCTACCCCGTGTCCTCCTCCACCGTCGATTCACCCCGTGTCCTCATCCAACTTCTCTCCTCCGTCAACCCACCGCCGTTCCTCTGTCAACTTCACCGGTATTCCTCCGTCGGCCCCGCTTCCGCTTCCGCTTCCGCTTCCTCCTTCAACCTCTCTCCTCCATCGAAGTAGGTCCATAAGAATTCATGAAAGGGAGGGGATCTTTGTTCTTCGTGTATAGTGTGACGACGCTGCACTGATACAAATCTGTGATGGCATAGGAAAAGACAAGGACGATGAGGGATAAGCCTGGGAACAAAGAGGAAGTGAACAGGGATTATGGGGTGTTTGGATGCCTAGGTAATTGGATAAACAGGGTGTTTGGCTGCATAGCTTAAACATATAAAGTAGTACACGTGTTCTCTTTTAATTGACCCATATCAATGGTCAGTGAAAATTGGGAACCCACTTGTGAGTACCCAAGTAATATACGTGAAGGCATACATCGATGATAGGATTTTACGGGCCAAGCCTTTATATCAAGGGAAGGAAATAGATTCATGGAAGTCCGGATTTTAAGGCCATCTTCAACTGAGGGCTGGTTAGAGGGTTCGTTTTACCCCTCTGATTCTCCAAGATATTAATATTTTAATTAACAGTATAAAGTCATATTTGCCTTCATCTCCAACCAAGGGCCAAATGGCTCGTTTTAGCCATGTCACAAAAAATCGTCTCCAACCAAAGGCTAAAAGACCATAGGGCCAAACATAATTTATTATTTAATTTTAAAAACTACAACAACTTAAATTTAAAAACTACAACTTATATTTAAAAATTACAACTTAAATTTAAAAACGACAAATTACAAAATATTGAAGGAAATTATTGAAAAATTGAAAGAAATATTGCAGATGAAGGAAATATTGTAGATGAAATGAAGAATTGAAAAAGTTTCACCATATTTATAGAAAACAAAAAGGTTTAAATTAAAAAAAAAATTGAATAAAACAGCTAGCTGCAGTCAGCTAGCCGTTGTATTAAAAAAAATTCATACTATTCGTGTCAGTTATAACCGGCACTATTTCAATTCAAATTACTATTTGTGTCGATTATAACCGACACAAATAGTAATTAATCAAAATATTCCTGTCTAGCCGTAATATTTAAATCATTATTTGTGTCGGTTATAACCGACACTATTGAAATAATATAAATTATTCCTATTGGTTATAACCAACAGGAAATTCGACACATTTAAAAAAAATTCTGGCCAGCCTTCTAGCCCTTTGGCCATTTTAGATTCTGTGGGGCCCACGAGCCCTCTGGCCAGTGCCGGCCCTGAGAATTTGGGGGCCCTAGGCGAGTCTTCAAAGTGGAACCCTAATGTTCTCGGACCTCCGACTCTTTGTATATTGGTATGTAGTAGGAAAAATTCGCTAATTACATAAAAGTATATTTCTTCATCAAATATCATTAAAAATTAATATCAAAAGAAAAAAAATATACTAACATTACTTAATATTCCATGTCACATGTCTTTAGACGCAAATGCACTAATATTGAGAGTGAAGAGCAATAAAACTTGATTGACGAATATAATAATTCAACAACGCCAAGTGGTTCTCTTGTGTTCTTTCTAAAATCAACACACACTAGCAAATCAAATATTAGAATAACCTAGTTTAACAATAAATTATTGAAAAAGAAAATTTAAATTCAACGTTATGGTTACCTCAAATTACAATATTCAGGACTAAGTGATGGTTGCTTAAACATTCAATATAAATAGAAAGACTGGGAAGTTGAAAGAAAAATGTCACATCCCGCCCCGGGGTGGATCATTTCCCGGGCCCGCACCACCACCGTAGCACAATATTGTCCGCTTTGGGCCCCGACCACGCCCTCACGGTTTTGTTTCTGGAAACTCATGAGCAACTTCCCAGTGGGTCACCCATCCTGGGAGTGCTCTAGCCCCCTTCTCGCTTAACTTCGGAGTTCCTACGGAACCCAAAGCCAGTGAGCTCCCAAAAGGCCTCGTGCTAGGTAGGGATGAGAATATACATTTAAGGATCACTCCCCTAGGCGATGTGAGATGTTACAAAAAAGGATCACAAAGTTATGATTATTCTGGTTTTTGTTATTTTTTAAGGTTATTTTCAAAAGCAAAATAAAAACAAAATGCATTTGGACAAATTGAGGCCATTAATTTCTCTAGCTTTTTACAGTTGGCATTCATATGTTTTTTATTTAAGAAACTCAAGTTTTTTCTATTTATACAATTTTTATTTAAAATATTTTTGAAAATAAATAAGAATTTAAACATAAACCACCCACTAACATGAGGTTTTGTTTTTGTTTTTTCTAAAGTTGAAAATTTTAAATTCATTCAAAATTAATATTTGTTGAATTATTTTAACTCATTTTGGTTCTTGTAATCTTAAAATTTTTAAAGATCAATTTATCTTTAATTTTAATCTTTAATTTCATAGATTTGAAAAAAAACAAAAACTAATGCCTACAAGGTGTTTCGAACACGCCCACCTCAATGAAAATGGAGTGGAACCGTTTCCACTGCACCAACAAAATAATTATGATATTTCTTACGTTTTTTTATTTATATTTTATATAAAAAAATTTGGGAGCCCCCCGAACTTGGGGGCCCTAGGCAACCGCCTACCTCGACTATCCTCAGGGCCGGCCCTGCCTCTGGCCTAGCCCTCGTTTGGAAACGATTTTCGGGCTATTTTCGGCCATCTGGCCTTCTAGACCCTTCGCTTGGAGATGGCATCAGCCTTCCCTCGGGTCCACCCTTCAGATCAAGGGAAAGATAATTAGATTTTGGGAGATTATATTCATACACCCCAAATTACTTCTCTCACACTTTTTTAATTTTTTAATATTTTTCTATCAAGTGTCAGTGATGTGTATAAAATATTAAAAAAAATTAAAAATGTGTGAGAAGTAATTTGGGGTGTGTGAATATAATCTCTCATAGATTTTAAGGGTTGTCTTGGAATCGGATGACACATGAAGTCAACTGCCCAAAAGAATTTGCTTGGTAGTATCTCCACATCTCAGTTGTTCATCGTATATCGTACGGTCAGTTTTCGTTAGTTACTATTTATGTTTAATTTTAAATAATAAAAGCTAAATGATTTATGACCGCATGATATACGATGAAATTAGAACCTTGCAGACAAGCAAGAAGAAATTAAGTGAGGGATTTGGATCCGTTGGATCGTAAAATGAGCAAGAAGAAATTAAAAGAGGGATTTGGATCTGTTCGATCGTAATGAGATGTTGGGTGGGTCCTTGACCAAACCATTAAATCCCATACTATAAAATGAACATGGATTCTCTCTGGATCCAGTGGTCGTAATTCACCAAGTCTAATCATTTAGGTCGTTGAAATTTAATTAAACGGTTAAAGTTATTATAACTTTTAAAATGGATCTCTATTTGTAACCGTTATATCAAATTTCAACAGTCCGAATGATTGGATTTGATGGATTAGAACCATTGGATCCGGAGAGGATCCATGTCCATTTTATAGTATGGGATTTAGGGGTGGTTTGGGAGTGAGGTGCTTAAAAAAAAACACCCATGAAAAAAAGCTGTGAGGGTTTTAGGTGTTTGGTAAACTAAAAAAAATGGCTTATTTTGAAAGCTGTTGTGAGAATAAGCTGAAATCAAAGAAAAAAACTGAAGCTGCTATTTGCAGCTTTGGAAAACTGGTTTTTTTTCAAAGCACATGGAGCTACAGTACTCTTTTAATGAAAAGACTCACTATCAGATTGTTTTTTTTTTTTCAAAAGCACTTTTACAAAAAAGTTTACCAAACACTTTGCTGCTTTATTTCACAGCCGCTTATTCTCACAGCACAGCCGCTTATTCTCACAACAGTTTTTTTTTCAAAGCACAGCAATACCAAACCAGCCCTTAATTGTTTGGTCAAGGGCCCACCCTGCATCTCATTACGATCGAACGGATCCAAATCCCTCTTTTAATTTTGTTCTTGCTTGTCCGCAAGGTTCCAATCTTATAGTATGGGATTTAATGGTTTGGTCAAGGGCCCACCCTGCATCTCATTACGATCGAACGGATCCAAATCCCTCTTTTAATTTCTTCTTGCTCGTTTTACGATCCAACGGATCCAAATCCTTCATTTTATAGTATGGGATTTAATGGTTTCGTCAAGGGCCCACAAATTCATAATACTTCCAAGAAAAAAATTGATAAGGGCAAGGGTTCACTTTTTTGAGAAGTGGTTGTGGAGAGTGGGCTTTTAAAGGTGTGGTCTACAGTCGAATTTAACCTTGGTAAAAGTTTAATCTTTTGAAATTACGTTTCCACATGTTGAGAGGGTCAGTTAATGTTTACACAAAGAGAGAAGGTTTTGTTATTTTCCTAAAAAAAAAAAAAAAGAGGGAGAGAAGGTTTTGTTACAAAATATCTGAAAACCAAATTTATTTGATCCATAACTTGGATCTGAAAATTGAAAACGAAAAAAAAATGTTACACATAATATCGTCGATAGGTTAACAAGATTATGTACTGTTTCCCTTATGTTTTACAATTTGCTTGTAACTAAATGCAAAGGCAAGTAGATACAACATTTTCTGTATAAATAGACTTCCACCGCTATCTTCTCGTTGCCTACGACATGTTCGACATTGAAAGTTTTGAGTAGTTTTAGTGTGTTTCTTTTTCCATGATATCTTCTCGTTGCCTACGACAAAGTCCACAAAGAATACTCATTTGGACGAATTCTATTTTTTATACTTATAATAATGTGATTGATTATACAAAAACTAGCAACTTTGTAAATATTTGTAATAATGTGATTATAAAAAATATATATAGAATTCGTAATATAGACTAAAACCTCAATACGTTACATATTGCTTAAATTTTATACCAAATATTTTAGAGCATCTTTAAAGGAAATGTCAAATTTAAAACATCAAAATGGTATTAGATGACTTATGTGGTAATTGACATTTTTTACAATTTTTTGCTCCACCCAATATGTTAAATAATAATGTCATACTGTAGTTTTTTTCATCTCTTTGTGGGGTTCAATTGATTATACAACCAATCAAATACTTGAAACACAAACATTTATTATATATTGCATCACATCTATTAAAAAATTATTAAATAAATTTGATAGCAAAAGACTTTACGTTCAATTGCCTCAATGCCACATGGAAACTGAAGGCTCAATTGAAGAGAGTTTGCTACCAATTTTTTACTATTGTCTATGTGACAATTTTGACATCTCATTTGAAGATGCTCTTCTCTGTATTGTGGTTTCATATGCCATCCTTTAAAGTTTCATTTCAAATTTCACCATTGTTAGCAAATTTTCATCACTTTTGTCGAAAGCAACTGATGTCGATATATTCATCGATATTGTCACGAATTTACATATCGGTATTTCCACCAATATTGATATTTTAAACATTATCCCAAATTAAAGTTCTTGATTTCTAATAGTAAAGATTTATTTAAGATTTTGGCAAATGTGACCCTGTTTTTATTTATTTTTTGGAACCGAGACCTAAACATATATCATTGACTTTATTCGTTATTTATTTAATATTTTGTTAGTATTAAATCCCATGTCGAGAACTCATAAATAGATCTTGTATGTGCTTATATCGAATTGGATCACTTCTTATATATTGTAAGTCACCCAATTTGTGTGTTGTATGTATTTTATATTGTCAATTAATTTTATGGTAAAACTTAGCCTTCTTCATTAAAGTATTACCAACCTAAAAGCTAAACAACAAAATAAGTTTTACGCTTATTAATTGAATTGCCCTTTGAAACTGTCATTTAGTCTCATTTTACCCCATGAAATTAGTTTTGTTTCACTTTGACCCCTAAAACTGCTATTTTCAACTCATTTGGTCTTACTTCACCTCATTCCGTTAAAGAAACATAAATTCCAGGTATTTGGACATTTCACCTTTTATACACCTATTTACCTCCAGCTTGACCACGAAAACAATCTCAATTTCATTTTTGACAACTCTAATTCAAATACATGGGATTTGGGCAGAGTATTGTATAACTGCACATTCTTGGTGATTAAAAGAGCATTTTTTGTAGAAGTGAAATCACTCCATATAAGTTATATTGAATCTTGTCCATTTTTAAAGGAGAGAGTATTCAATACTGTATTCTTCAAGCGAAAATAATGTGAGAGAATTGAATGTTTTCTGCCATTGTATTAGTTTCAACAGAGTTTTTTTTTTTTTTTAATTTTCTATTTCATATACTCAAAATCAAAAGCTAGAATTTAGAAAGACGTGCCCAGAGCATGAACTGGTAGAGTTTAGCAACTACAATTTTTCGTTTGTTTATACAATGATATTTATACTAGAGAATGAAGGGATAAATTGGTGATGAACTACTAAGTGGTCATTCATGTATTCTTCAATCCACCGGTTTGGATAAGAAGGTAAAACCAAATGTTTGATTTTTGGGTGATTTTGGGGTTTGATTGAATTGATTTGTTAGGTTTGTTAAATTGGGATTTTACTAATTAAGATGAATGTATGCGTTTGGTGACTTTTTGTATTATTGGATTAGCATTGGATTGATTAATTGGTTACTGTGCTGATCAATTACATTCAGTTAGTTCCGTCGTTTTATGTTTGATTCTTTGGAGAGTTGATCAATGCGGAAATAGTTTTAAGAGAGTTTTAACTAAACATTTCTGGTACTGTTCACTTTTAACGAAAAAACCTCAATTTTACCTTTAACTGACATTATTCATTATACCTATAAAAATGACTTTTCGTTAAAAGAGAAGCTTTTTTGAACTTTTCGTTAAAAGATAAGTTTTTTTTTACTTTTCGTTAGTTTTTCTTAATTTTAATCCTTTAACCAGTTGTGAAATGCATGCTGAATACCCTTAGTTATTTTATTCATTTGTGGATGTGAGGGTTTTCGTATGCTAAAGTTACCTTTTTCTGATGCAACCCTACAAAACAAATCACAAACCATCCATATCTCCCAACCGAACACTCATTCTGGTCATTTCAACCGCAAAGAAACAGAATATAAGAACCGCATGGCCCGGCAGTCTCCTTTCAACTGTCAACCCAACCATACTTAGATCCTTCACCGTCGTTAACCCCTCTCTCTCTCTCTCTCTCTCTCTCTCTCTCTCTCTCTCTCTCTCTCTCTCTCACGCGCACACACACAGACACACAAGCTGTCACTCTCACTCACTCCAAACATGTCTTTCCACATAATCATATCTAATCAAGTTGAAATGTCAAAAACATCCCACAATCAAAGATTCTAAGCTTGCACATGATCCAATATCTATTGATAGGGTGTTGAGTTTTCTATTCATGTGTACTGGGTTTGAAACTTTCTATTTTCCTAAATTATCGTAACAGTTTCAAACTTTTCCCATCTTCTTAACAATAATAAAATTTGGAAAGAAAACTGATTTTAGGCTTGTTTTGCCTTGAATTTACTTGCATTCACTTAAAATTAACAAGTTTGATACAAAACAAAGAATTTTTTTTCCCAGTTGATTTTGAAAAAACAAAAATGAAAAAGGAGGAAGGAGCTTTCCACAAAACTATCAAGAAATACGAGGACAGAATAACAACATACATACTTACAAATATACATACATGGCGAAGTATATGAAAAAATATACATACATGGCGAAGTATATGAAAAACTATTTAACCTTGGTAAAAATTATTTTGGTAAATATTTTGAAATTATGTTTCTGTTAGAGGATCAATGTTAATGTTTGCATCTCATGTTTAGCTCATTGAGTTTGCGAATGACATAACAGAGCATGTCAGTTGCATTTGTTGTACATGTACAAAGTCTTTTCAAGGTTGGATAGGACTTAACCATAGTTGTCACAAAACATATGCCCATCATGCGAGAGCAAACCATCCAAAATTTGGAACGAGGATGAATGTTAATAGAATTAAGGAAAAAGTTCCACAAAAAAGGCTGATTATGTTCATCAATCCATAGAGGTCTGAATTGTGGGATGCTTGCAGTATCTTGACAATGGCCGGATAATCGAATAAATTGGCAATTAACATTAAAACAACGACGTAGTCTATATCAAATAGAGATGCCTGCGAGGTTGAACATTTAACTTGTAGGAGCAATTCTACCATGGCAAGGAGAAAGAAAATGCATTTGTGGATACCAGTATCCTCCCTTGTGATGCTGGAAAGAAAATTAAATTAATAAGTGGATGAATTTCCTTAGATAATCACCTTATAAGTACTTTATTAGTAGTAAAACCAAATAATTTGAAAGTAGAGGGAATGAATGAAAAAGAAAATGTACTAACCCAGCTGGAATTCGTGGAGAATTAGCGTCGGAACTCATAACTTCTTATGTTAATGCAAATAACTATTGTCTAATTTGAGTTCTTCAAAACTATTGGGGAGATCGAGGAAGTGTTGGAGGAAGGGGTAAGATCCACGAACTGTTGGAGGAAGTATGAAGAAAAGGCCCGTCCTGGGATCACTTATATAGGAGTATCTTTGTCAGAAATGATAATATCGGCATATGTAGGTCCGTCCTCTTACTTCCCCACGTTTGACTTTAAAAGTATACACAAAAGAAAAAAAGTGTTTAAATGACACGTTTCCCTCTCTAAATGTGATGTGATATTAATATATAAAAATGTTTTTAAATAGCCTAGTTTTGATATTTATAACACTAATATTACATTAGTGTGAATTTATTAAATATGTAAGTCTTTGAACAAAACTAGTTTGATATGGAATTAAACACATGAATTTGAAATATTTATAGATTTTTATTTTGTCATAAAAATATTTATATTCATATTTACATTTTCAATTGCTATAAATGAATATCGCACCTCAATTTTAAGAAAATTTTATGCAACGCTATGATTTATCACACTCATAAGACAAATAACTTGGTGGTGGGGTCGTAATTCGTAAAGATGCAATGGACAATACACCCACATGACGTGGAAGATTATCTTATTCATTTTCAGTGGACCATATGTTACCGAAAAAGCATTTTAACAGGAGTCAGATGTCAGGAGAACTTCCAGGAAGGTTCCTTTTGTATATGGGAGACAGATTATCTGTCCTGTTTTGTATAGTCACGATTAAATTACGTTAATATTTTATATTATTTTTTTTATAAAGATAATAAGACAATAGTAATATAAAATATTGACGTGGCTTAACCGTGATCACATAAATAGGAGGGCTCAGAAAGTGGGAGGACAGAGAATCTGCCTGCTTGTTTATGGGTTTTACCGCTAGAAGCCTGGACGATCAAATTTAAGGTCATCTCCAACCGAAGGGTCCAGAGGGCTAAAATGCCGAAAATATCCAGAAAATCGTCTCCAACCGAGGGCTAGGCCAGAGGGCTGTGAAATCTAAGACGGCCCCACGGAATCGGAAAGGCCAAAGGGCTAAAGAGCTGGCCATTTCCAGTCAGCTAGCCAACCCCGGGTTGGCCATAATTTTTTTAAATGTATTGGATTTTCTGTTGGTTATAACCGACATGAATTCTTAAGAAAAAATTCAAATGCAATGGCTAGCTGACTAGCCGTTGCATTTGATTATTATTATTATTATTTTTTACAGTTTTATTATTATTTTTTTACAAAATTTTTCATATAACTTCTATTTCAAAAAATTTGTTTCATTTTATTTTAAATTCTTTTTTTATTCCTATAACTTCTATTTCACAAAATTTGTTTCATTTTATTTTAAATTCTATTTTTTTTCCTATAACTTCTATTTCACAAAATTAGTTTCGTATTTTTTTAATTCTATTTTTTTTCCTATAACTTCCTAAGCCATTATACAACATTAAATTAAATTAAGTAACATGAAACAACATTAAACAATATGAAACAACATTAAATAACATTAACCAACATAAAAATTATACAACATGAAAAAAAACATTTAACAATATGAAACTTAAACAACATTTAAGTTGTAGTTTTTAAATAATAAATTATGTTTGGTCATCGGTTAGAGACGGTTTTTTATGACATAGCTAAAACGAGCTTTTTGGCCCTTTGGCCTTCGGTTGGAGACGGAGGCAAATATGGTCCTGTACTGTTGTTTGGGCCCAAAATAATAGTTTGGGCCGAGGGTAGGATCACTCTCGGCCCGGGAGGCCGTGCGGCGAAAGGGCCATGGACCGTTCAGCTCATGGGCTTCCAAGCCTAGGTCGGTTAAAACAGAACGCAAGCCGAGTCCTAGTACAATAGGGACTCTCGACAGGGTCAGTAATCCAGAGAGCGAATCCGGCTCAGTTAAGGACTAGATACGTAGTCCTAGTGGAGATAGGATTGGTCGAGGTGATGTTGATCCAGGGAGGGAGACCTAGTCCGAATAGGATTGTAACTCGGGCTCGAGGACCAGCGCTATAAATAGGGGAAGCTGTGCATTAAGGAAGGCCCTTGCAAATCAATACAAAATTGCCTTGTGCAAATTCTCACAACTTGTGATTTTTCTTTTTCTTTTTTTCGCTGACACATCTTCCGTTGGCATCAACAGCACTGTGGAAGCAACCGGTGATATCTTAAGTCGGCATAGATAGCTCTGTCACTGTAGAGTCAGTCGGTCTCGCAGTATCTTCCGTTGGCATCAACAGCACTGCGGCGAGAACGATTGATTACCTATCCAAGTCTCGGTCGAGAAGGGTTTCTGAATCCTTATTGGTCGAGGTCATCTCATCAACCTTCTCGGCGAAGTGAGGTGTTACAGTTATTACATTCGGCACATTGAAAGCCGAATTTGATATTGAACTTCGTAAGAATAGTAACTTTGTCTTCAGGTTCGAGAGCCCAAGAGGCCGAGACGTGTTCCTTTCTCGGCCGCAATCGCAAGACGCAGAAGTCAGTAGCGCGACCCAACGCAACATCAACAAATTTACTCCTCGGCCGACGAGTTGGCACGCCCCGCATTCACCGAAGGACGTAGTTAGCTCATTAATTACTCGGCCTGCGCGCCACATAGGCTTTGTAGTTTTTAGGGTCAACAACTGTTCATTAAAATATTAATATCTTGGAGGATCTTGGAGGGCCAGAGGGCTAAAACGAGCCCTCTGGCCAACCATCGGTTGGAGATGGCCTAAATCCAATATCAATATAGTGAAATCATGATATTAATTAATATATCAAACTAATTTTGTTAAAATTACTCCTGTACTTATTGAATTGACAGTACACGACACGTGTCGACATCAGAAGCCAATCATAGCACGACACGTGTCGACATCAGAAGCCAATCACAACACGACACATGTCGTGTCAATGTCACAACAAAGCTAGAAACTCTCTTCTATAAAATGAGATCATTCTCCCACAATATTTCCTAATATCATTTGTACTAAATCATTCATTAGTACTCACAAAATGAGAGCTTGAACCTATGTACTTGTGTAAACCCTTCACAATTAATAAGAACTCCTATACTCCGTGGACGTAGCCAATCTGGGTGAACCACATACATCTTGTATTTTCTTCCCTGTCTCTATTCATTTACATACTTATCCACAAAAATGACCGGAGCAATCTAGCGAAGGTCACAAACTTAACACTTTATGTGGTACCAAAGTCCTCACTGATTTTGTACATCAACATATAATAAGCTTTATTTTGTTTTATTTTATTTTCTTGTTCAATAAGCATTCCTCTTTTCTACTCATATCCACACCACCATTTACCCTCATCTTTCTACATGCTATTGACGGTTGGCTCCTCAGGCCGATCTTAAAGCCGTAGCAAAACTTAACAGCTATATATCTCGTAAGTCGAAGAGAATTTGGAATTGCGTCATCGTTTTTATTCATTGGTTCAACAAATGTGTACATGGCTAGTCAGTAAGCACATATGAAAAATTCACATATCATGCAATTGATGAATAAAAACTGCAACAATTTTCCATGATTTGTAATATTTCTATAGCGGTGTCTTCTGCTGTGGAACTCAATACACGTGGCCGCCTTAGGTGCTGATGGTGATCAGCCTATGGAAAATAGAGATTTGGATTGTGGCGTGTGTGTGTGTGTGTGTTTATATATATATATATATATATATATATATATATATATATATATATATATATTAAATCGTGTCCGTTTATCATACATCGTGCGGTCAGTTTTTGTCAAGTACTGTTTGTGTTCAATTTTAAATAAAAATAATAATATGATTTTTGACCGCACGATGCACGATTTATAAATTTTCGAGATCCTCACAAAGAGGATCCAGATATTCGCATTCATACAATTGATTCGTGGCATATATATATTGGAATAAGTCAATATTCAGGAGAAAATGAATGTAAATATTATGTAATTATTAGAGTCTTGTTTAGGACGGACAATATGTCCTTTATTTGTTTCCTTTTACAACAAGGATTGTATGTACCTATTTACTCATAATTATGAAATATACGAGAATAAGCCGTAAAATTCAATTTGGCATCAGAGCCAAGATGTAACCCTAATCCCACTGTGATGTCATGCTGCATATGTCGTGAAGGAAGAGAGGAAGACAAAAACTGGTTTTTTCACTGGATACCTGCAGCAAGAACAGTTTGTCGTGCAGTGTGCGTGTTTGCTGTGCAGTGTGCTTGTGTGTGCCGTGACCTATGGCGAGTGACAAAGGAGACTTGGGGCTGAAGTTGGAGGGTGGATCACAGGGTTCTACTCACAGTTCAGTCGTAAACCTAGTTGTTATTCAGAGTGCTGCTTTGGCGGTACCTAGTACTGTAAAACTTAATGGATCAAATTATCCTATTTGGTCCAATGTGTTGGAGATGCATATCGCTAGGCGTGGTAAGAAAGGGTTTGTGATAGGAAGCATCAAAGAACCCAAGGAAGACAGTGCCGAGTATGAAGCTTGGGAGACGGGGAATGCTATTATGAAAGGGTGGTTGATTAATTCCATGGATCCTACCATCATGGGTTTTTTCATCCATCTTTGTACTGCTGGAGAAGTTTGGGAAGAAGTTGCTCGAACGTATTATGATGGGTTTGATATTTCTCAGATTTATGAGTTGAAAGTGAAGTCATTCAGATTTCGACAAGAATGGAGGCCTATCGGTGTATACTATGCCGATCTCAAAACTTTTTGGCAAGAATTGGATCAGAGAAGACCAATCAAGATGGAATGTGCTGGTGACTTAAAGACACTTTGAGAGGAAATCCAACTAGATCGTGTGTATGCCTTCTTAGCAGGGCTTGATGATATATTTGATAAGGTGCGTAGTGATATCTTGAGATCACAACCTTTACCATATGTGGAGGAAGTGTTCTCTATTGTGAGGCGGGAAGCGCAACGCCATGCAACAATGATGGGTAGTCATGGCATTGGGAATCAGGAGGAAATCTCTCCCATGGCTATGGTGTCTCGGCCACCTTCGGGTACCCAAACCTTTAATCTTTCATCATCAACAACTATCTCTCCCGTGGCTATGGTGTCCCGGCCACCTTCGAGTAGCTGAACCTTTAATCCTTCATCATCAACAACTTCTCGGCCTGTCACTCGGGAAAATAAGGATGACTTGAAATGTACCTTTTGTGGGAAAATCCGCCATACAGAATATACATGTTTTCAATAACATGGAGTACCAGAATGGTTTCCGGAATTGAAAAAAAAGTTGCGTGCAAAGGAACGAGGTGCTGGTGGAGCAGGTGGCGATCGTGCATCCATGACCAGTGCTCCTAAGGATGCCGCCCCCCACAGGTGATCCAAGTCAAAGTTTGCTGACTATGACCACTCCTAGTGAAACCCCGGCCATTCCATGTAGTATAAGGCATGTGTTTTTAGCCTCTGATACGGAACATCGTACATGTTGGATTCTAGACTCGGGTGCAACCGATCATATGACTTTTGATAAGAATTTATTTACTAGTATGACAACGAGTTCACGGAAATGTATTGCAACTGCCAATGGACAAACAACACCGGTTTTTGGGGCAGACACTGTGCATCTCATGCCGACCCTTCCTCTTCATCATTACCTTTTTGTTCTCTCGTTGTCTCATAATTTGTTGTATATTCCTCAAGTTACTGAGCAATTAGATTGTGTTGTACTTATGTATCCATTGTTTTGTTTACTTCAGGATATTCAGACCAGAGGAGATACATTGGGTGGCACTATTAAAGTCGAGAGATAGGGGGTTGCAGATTTGGTAAGTAGTGGAGTGACTGGGTCGACAGCTTCATGCCGACTTTCTTCACCACCCACGGCAAGCTGTTGCCGAGAGGGCTTATGTGGTTGAATAACACTTCAGTGCTCATCATGCTAATGTGGAGAGCCTTCACGGCACCTTTCTGCAGTATGCCGAGAGCTTTCACAGCTCCCTTCTTTAGTATACTCTGTCCATGAGCTACATATTTCCAACCACCCAAGATCACCGATAATATTCTCCCCCTGGTGATCAGAAGGTGATGGACTCGAACCATAGAAATACTCAGACTCCAAAAAAGTAACATCCATGGTCACATACATATGGCCAGTAACATCCATGGTCACGTACATTGGGTATTATCAGAGTCACTCAGATCATACGTTATTTGTGAAACGGAGAAGTGGAAAAGTGACGACCTTAATTATCTATGTGGATGATATTATAATAACGAGTGATGATACAAAAGAGATGATGAGGCTGGAACGAAACCTGGCTGCCAAATTCGAGATGAAGAATTTGGGAGATTTGAAATATTTTCTTGGTGTGGAGGTCGCTCGGTCATCTAGAGGTATTTTCTTGTCTCAACGCAAATATGTTCTGGATTTATTAAAGGAAACAGGAATGCTGGGATGTAAACCGGTGGACACTCCCATCGTGGAAAAACATTATTTAGGGATTTATCCAGATCAAGAACCAGTTGACAAGGGTAGGTATCAAAGGCTGGTGGGGAGAATGATTTATTTGTCTCACACTCGTCTGGATATTGCCTATGCTGTAAGTGTAGTGAGTCAATTCATGCACTCACCAAGTGTGGATTATATGGCGGCAATAATGAGGATCTTGGCTTATTTGAAGTTTGCACTTGGTAAAGGGATCTTGTATGCGTGTCATGGACATATGAGAATTGAAGGTTTTACCGATGCTGATTGGGCAGGTGACGTGACTAATAGAAGATCGACATCTGGGTATTTTACATTTGTTGAAGGTAATTTGGTCACTTGGCGAAGCAAGAAACAGAATGTAGTATCACGATGCTCTGCTAAAGCCGAGTATATGGGAATGGCATAGGGTGTGTGTGAGATTCTTTGGCTACAGAAGTTACTTTGGAGTCTCGGTTTTAAACAGACATAAGCAATGGAGTTGTATTGTGATAATAAGTCCACCAGAGAAATAGCTAAGAATGCGGTACAGCATGATATGACTAAACATGTGGAGGTTGACAGGCATTTTATCAAAGAAAAGCTGGAGAAGAAGATTGTGTCAATACCGTTTGTGAACTTAGAAGAACAACTTGCAGACATTCTTACCCATGCCGTGTGTCGTAGGTGTTTTGATGATTCACTAGTCAAGTTGGGCATGAGTAATATCTATGCTCCAACTTGATAGGGAGTATTGGAATAAGTCAATATTTAGGAGAAAATGAATGTAAATATTCTATAATTATTAGTCTTGTTTGGGAAGGACAATATGTCCTTTATTTGTTTCCTTTTACAATAAGGATTGTATGTACCTATTTACTCAGAATTATGAAATATACGAGATTAAGCCGTAAAATTCAATTATATATTCACATATATATGTATATATATATATATAAAGCCTTTAAGGGAAGGAATCCCTATTTTTTTTTAATAAAAATGGGAATTAGTTGGGGGTCCACACTACATAGAACTTTAACGATCTAAATCGTCTATTGATAAGTTTTTTTTTTCTGTTTTTTTGTTTTTTAGATATATATATACACACACACCATAAATCTAGCAATTTGCTCCTGCGCATTTGATAAGTTTTTTGTTTGTTTTGTTTATTCTCTTTATCTTGTACATGTCATTATATAAAATTATTAGATAGTTTTTTTTGTTAAAATTCAAAATTTTTGAAGTTCTTTTTATTAGTTTTCTTTATTTTATTTGAGGAAGACGATTCCAACTTACTAATCATTTTAGAAAAATTATACTACTTCTAGTTTTGTTCCAGGTTCTAAGCTTTGCCGTTTGGTACTTTTTCATCAGATTTCAACCTACATATGTAGTTTACATCCTAAACTTGTTTTTCACATAGCGCACTGCGCACGAGTTGATTGTATGTTCTTTTAATTGAAGTCACATACATAACAGGTAATTACATGTGAACAATTATATAAAAGAATGCATAAAAAGCCTATGATTGCTTAACAAATAATTCTTAAATTGTAATTATTATTTTATATTTTCATTTTGTGTTTTGTTTTTTGCTCAAATGTGGTTACAATTGTGTCATCTGCAGTTTAAAAAAAATGACAAAATCAAGTGCGATAAGATATACCAAAGCAATATAGAAGGAGATCCCAAATTAATTCCACATGTTACAATTATTTTATATTGTACATTACTCAATTTCACTGTTCTAAAAATCCCCGCCTAGACCACCTAGGCACCCGCCTAGCCCGCCTAGGCACCCGCCTACGTTGCAACTCACTTAGACCGAAAATACGTAACTTTCAATTTGCATTTTGTTTTTTTCCAATAAATTATAAGATACTTGTTGCATACTTGAATGAACAAACATTATATCCTTATTTCACGTGTTTTCATTAAGTTCCAATACTTCATGATATATATGCATTCTATTTTGTAGTTTATGATGAAATTATATATATTTCAAGTAGAAGCAGACACTTATTTACATGAAATATGATAGATTTACTTAAATCGGCCTAGTCCGTCTAGGCCCCGCCTAGCCGCTAGGCCCCAGCCCGCTGCCCGACTAGCGCCTAGCGACTTTTAGAACCTTACTCAATTTATGTATTGTTCGTAATTTATATTGTTAATTAATTTTATGTTAAACTGATTTCTTCATAAAAATTATTACCAACCTAATAGTCAAACAGCAAAATGAGTTATAAAGTTTGAACTCTTCCTATTCCATTATCCCCTCTCTTTCACGGCTATCTTGTCGTTGCCTAAAACAAAGTCAACAAACAACTACCCATTTGGGCAATTTTATTTTTGGATATCTCTGTGTAATTTTCCAACAAATTAAGTGATGTCTCGGATGAATGACAATCGATTATATTTAGTGAGAAAGGTAGTTAATGTTTGTATTAATGTAGTTATAAAAAAAATATATATTCAAAACTATGAGAACTCATTGAGGACAATTCTATATGTATTGAAATGCTTTATGGATCATATCCTATGTATTTTGTGTATCTTTAAATTATGCTCCAAAATAAGACATAGAAATTGATGAGATGTAGTCCTGCTGGTACATGCATCTGCGTTATACTTTACATTGTATTTAACTAAAAAAAATTCAAAGTTGTTGTAAAATCGATGGTGGGTGCAGTGGAATAAATAAACAAGACACAAAATTTATCAAGGTTTCTTTACAGTCAGTGTGACTGAAGTACGTCCTCGGGGCAGCAATAGTGATTTCATTATAATTTAGAATAATAAGAGTACAGAAATAATTTTCTCTATTATCTCATCTTCCTCTCTTTTCTTTCTTCCTCTTCCGTGAGTCTCACTCCCTTCTTCCTCTTCCGCGAGTCTCACTCCCTTCTTCCTCTCTTCTGCACAAACTTTTGGAAAAAGTTACTGTATCAATCCTATTCATTTTACAAAATTTCCACAAATGAATAGTGAAAATACTGTGTATAAATAGTAACAAACTATTCATGTGGGCCATCCACATATTATTCACAACAAAAGCAATATGTAATGATACTCTGTTTCTTTCCATGTCAAACTGATCGCTGTGTGTTTGATAGAAAAGGTCGTATAAGCTGACCAAGCAATACAAAGCCATTGTACAATTCCCTGGAGTGGGGAGTCCACGCGAGTGATCTTGTTCCGCCACTTAAACCGTCCGTCACGTTTGAATTCACACTGCCCCTGCGTCTTGAGCTTCCAAAGTGAAAGCCGACGGAAAAGTGCCTTCACTCCACATCTTACACATACAGGTACTTTCAGAGAACTAATTTATGTTGGTATATGCTTCGTTGTTGTACATTGTCCTCAACAGTTTCATATGATATTACCCTCCGTGTTGTTGCAATTGCCTACTTATCCCACTGCAATGTTCCCCGCAGATATAATTGTAACCAAATTAGAGCAAAAAAATGACACAAAATGGAAACATAAAATAATAATCACAATTCAAGAATTATTAATCAAGCAACTACAGGCCTTTTATGCATTATTTTATATAATTGTTCGCGATAAACACAAGAAATCAACCCCAATGATATTACTGATATCTTAAATATTTGAGTGGGCTATTCCAATACGGTTATCCACGTGCAAGTGAAAAGTGTAGAACACTAAAAAAATTTCTTCTTCAATTTAATTGAAAGGTTCAAAACAAATAAAAAGAACCCACGTCAAAAGTAGTTGATGAGTTGATGCGGCGAGAAATTTTTCATTGTAACGGGAATACAAGTAGTATACTATGTATTTTAATAGAAGTGATGGAAATTTTTATTTTTAAAATTATTAACTTTTTAGCACATCTATCCCACTATTTACATAATGATACGTTGTATATCACCTTATGTACCAATCATACTAAAAAACCCCAATGATATTACTGATACTTCAAAGGGTAAACTGTCATTTTCCCCTTAAACTATCACCCTATTGTCAATGCCCCCTAAATTATTTTTTCAGCCAATTTACCCCCTGAACTATAAAAATTGGCCAATGTACTCTTTACTATTAAATTTGTTAAATTCCATCGATTGAGATGTTAAAAATAAGGGTGATTTTGTCATTTCCAACGCAAAATAGTGATTAATAAAAAATAATAAAGAAATTAATAACAAACCACAAAAAAAAAACCCTTGCAAATAGCAAACGGAGGATTGGTTCACAGAGAGAGAGAGAGAGAGAGAGAGAGAGAGAGAGAGAGAGAGAGAGAGAGAGAGAGAGAGAGAGAGAACAGCCTCCCAGACTCCTAGTGATTGGAGTGGAATCAGTGATGTGGATTCTAAGGTGCAAAGGATCAGCAATGGTGGCATGGCAGAATTGGAACCGGCTCGGTGGAGTTAAATCGGAACCGGCGCGGTGGCGGTGGAGTTGAATCGTTAGCCGCCCCTCCACCTTGGGCTGCTTGAATATGGACTTCAAATCTACCGCTAACCCCACAATTTTTTTAGAGAGGGAGATAAAGAGAGAGAGAATCGTGAAGAAGGTGGCGGGTTGGGTGGGGGTGGAGTTCGGACAGGGAAGGATATGGAATTTCTGGGTTAAAGGAATGTAGGCTGGAGAATAGGGTCTCCTTTTATTTTCTTTTCAAGTTTTAGTATTTTTTTACTTTAATAGTTAAAAGTGATCTTCTTTTTTAAATTAAAGAATTGATTTTTTTTTAACAGAATTTGGAATGAAGTTTAAAAATTTGACGGTAAGGTGTAAATTGACACATTATATATAGTTCAGGGGGTTAATTGGCTGAAAAAATAGTTTAGGGCGTAAATTGATAATAGAGTGATAGTTTAAGGAGGAAAATGACAATTTATCCTATTTTCAAATAATATCTACAAAATCTACTACCTTGAACGCGTATTGACTCTTTGATGGGGTGATGGGGTGACATTTCATGTAAATATTTGAAAGGAAAGTAATTCCAAAGCGTGTGGCCACAAAATCCCGTGTTAACAAACGATGTGCATAACATTCTCATTATCTTTTTGACCTTATGATTTATTTATTTCAGGTTTTGAACTTTTCGGCTGACATACGATGATAAGTTTTATAGAATATTATATATTTTCCGACATGAAAGTATTGTTTTCAGGATAAATAATATGAGAGAATTTGAAGGTTTCTGCTGTCATGTTATTTTCAACAAACTTCTCTTTAAATTTTTTTTTATTTCACAAATTCAAAAACAATGAATATGAATTCATATAGACGTGCTCTAAGCCTGAATTAGTAAAGTTTTTTTTTTTTTGGTAAAAGGAATTAGTAAAGTTTAGCCACTACAATTTTTGTTTGTTTGTTAATACAATGATAGAGGAATAAATTAGTTACGAGCTATTGGCATTCATGTATTGTTCAACTGTGATATAACTTATAAGTAAAGATAGCCCTTGCAATATGAGCCCCTTCAATTTGTCACAGGCATAAAAAGGTGTTGCAACAGCACCTGCACAAAAGCCTTTCGATATGGACTGGACAAACATTTTGAGACCTCTGACCCACAGAAATGCAACATGACAAGGAGCTTTTACGCCCACAAGGTGTGTTCTACGTGGATGACCTCACGCGTCGGAGATCGACCCGTAGGGTCCATTTGAAATGATATGTACTTCTACTCGTAGGTGTTTTTACTTGAAGTAGTTTTTTAGGACAAATTTTTTATAAAATAAAATCCAAGTGTTTTATAAGAAACACTACAAAGTTACTTTTCCAGAAAATGTTTATATTACTTATGATTGATACAATTTAACAAAACAAGAGAAACATTCTAGGAAACTAACTTTTCTAAGTAGAGAACCACCCGGGTTGATTCAGTGGTCGTACCCAGTGCACAAGGCTCCCGCTTTACACAAGGTCTGGGAGAGGTGAATGTCGGCTAGCCTTACCCCCATTTATGGAGAGGCTGCTCCCAAGTCTTGAACCCGAGACCTACCGGTTGATTCAGTGGTAAATGGATAAATTTCAGGTTCGCTTTCTACACAGTATGTCATAAGTTCGATTCTTGACACTAATGAATCAAATAATAAGTTTTAGGGACAGAAAGAGGCTGAAATGATGCACTACATCATCAACTAGTCCTTTTTTTTTAAGTAACTTTTCTAAGCACCAGAGGGTTAACCGAAATGTTTGTATACATATATATGCTGATTTTGTTCGAAGTTTGGGGAACTCTCTCTCTATTGCAGTTATGTATGATTGTTGGGGGAAGGCATGAGAAAGGAAAGAGAAACAGTCACGTGATATTATTTATTTATTTTTTTAATTTTAAACAAACAATATTTTCTATATTAAGGGAGTTGGAGGGTAGCTAGCAATAATATGATTCAAATATGTTTTTGGTAATGATCGAACTTTAAGATTTTTTACTTACAAGTGAAGAAGAATATCACTAGACCGTAATATTAATTAATAATAGTCACGCAATTTATATCCATCATTAGATATGACTAATGCTAATGATTAAATTATTAGTTTACTTATTATTACTCTTTTAATAGACTTTGTTCATATATTATGGTCTCATCTCATGAATGCCGTGAGAAGCAATATCTTTTTTATCTAACAAATTACGATTAGAACTGCACTGATTATTCTCTAAATAATTATTTGGACTATATTATAGACGTAGCCATAGTGATAAATAGTGGACGCCGTAGATTCCTTTTGAATTGTCTTATTTTTGACGTCGTGGCCTTTTTTAATTTTCTTTCTGCAATCTCCACCTGCACTGCCCTCATCGCAATCTCCACCTCCATCACTCTCCGTCGAGCCTCCGACGCCTCCCGATCCCTGGAACCCCATCTGATACACCCGTATGCCTTCTTCATCTACACCCCATCTCAAATCCCTCCTTCCTCTTCCCGATTTCCACTCCGCCAATGCTGGGACTCCGGTTGCTCTGCACAGGGACCACACAGACATAGCTCTCTCTTATTCGAGGAATAAGAAGAAAGACATGCTGGTCTTTCGATCTACATGAAATCAGGTGCATAATTAGCTTCCTCATTTGAAGAATAAAACCTGGAGAAAAAGGGAAAAAAAGAGAGAGGAGATAGACGGTTGGTCGGAGAAATAAGGGGAGAAAGGACCGGAGAGGGAATGGCAGCAGTGGGAAGGAAACAAAAATGCTAGACCTTTCGAGAGAAAGGAAGAAAAAAGAAAAAAATAAATTAAAGTATAAAATATTAATTGATATGAATAAATTAATATAATATTAGATGAGTTGGGTGTCAGCTTATTTTTAAGAATGAAGATGCATTTAACCTATTATTATTCACTGAATGAATAAATGCGCTGGATACTAGGCAAAGCCTTTAGGGATGGAATTGCTTGCAGATCATGAACTCTTCCATCTTTCCCGGCTTGTGGGTTTTCAGGGAATTTCATTGCAAAAGGCCCCACCCCTTTGTATGCATTTGCAGAAAAAGACCTGACAGACACTTTCCCAAAGTGGGTTTTCAGGGAAAGAACTAAAAAGGATGGAGACAACTGAATTCACTGAAGCAACGAACAACCTACCAGACACTTTCCCAAAGTGGCTGACTCCACTTACAATCATTCGATCTTCCTCGGAGTGTGGATTCCACGCGAGTGACCTTGTTCCGCCACGTAACCCGACCGTGACGTTTGGTGTCTGAGGTGGTCGTGGGTCTTTTCCACGTGCTTTGAAAGGAGCGTGGTTTACGTTATCTTTTGTTTAAGACTTAACGAATATGAGAGAGAAAATCGAAAAGTACAGCCAGTTTGTATTAAATTTTTATTTGCAATTTTGCAAACAAATTAGAAATTTGATTGCTTTTTTGGATTTCGCTTTTGTTTCTTTTGCTCAAATCTGATTGGTCAACCCAAAGACTCAAGACGGATGCCTTAGGTTTCTTAATTTGGTTTGATTGGACAACTCTAACCTCTCTCGTGAGACTCATATATGCTTATTTAATGGAAACTAATAGACATTTATGTTTAGATACTAATTGATAACGGAGCTCACCACAAAAGTTTAGTTAACAATTCACATTGAAAGTGTGCCATTCAAATAGTTTAGCCATTATTTTTAGATGTCAATAAAGATTTGATTATATAGGACATTGGCATGACAATTTACATTTTTCAATATATAATTAGTGTGAGATTTATAATAAGATTCACACTTCCATAAGCCCAAGGACCTTCTCACAAAGCCCAACACTCCCCGCACTCCTAAGATCAATCACACTTGGGTTACAAGCTTGCCACAGTCCAATAACCAACTTTAATTTCATTCTTTAATTGCCCTTGCTCCCACCCACAATATCCATAAAAAAACCGAAACTCACCAAGCCCAACCGTATCCCTTTTCACTATTTCAGCAGCACACCCCACACGTTCCTTTGTCCCATAATACCAGAGATTTTTCAATGTGATTGTACACGAGTGGTATACCACGTGTTATTATACAAATAGTGGAATATGTGTGTTAAAAAAGTTAATAGCTTAAATATTAAAAATTTTCACCATTTATATAAAATCATGCGATCTACCACTCGTGTTTCGATTATAATAAAAAATTTCTCTCATAATAAAACCCCCTCACGTCATCAAAAACTCCACCCTCCCAACCGCATGATCACCCCCTTTGGGCCTCACCAAGAACAACCCCTCCTCCAACGGCGCGCCGAAGAACAACGGCCGGTCCGAGAACGTGCCCGCCACGTCTCGAGCGGTCCATCGAGTTTCCTTGTTCGACATGAGGGAAGGCCGGTTGAGAATGATGCCGGATGGGCCCAAAGGTCCAGTGGACAACACCCAAATGATCGTCCGCTCGAAAATGTGGACCCCGCCGTGGTTTTTGCTTGCAAGGAGTAGGCAGCCCTTTTCGGACTTGTGGATTGTGTGAGCACATTTGTCACCAACAGTGATGGGATTAGGTTGGTTCACCAGAGTGTGAAGATCAACAAGTGAGGAAGCTGAAGTGGGCTCTTTAGGCCTTGATTTCTCTGCAGCTACCAGTTTTGCTCTGAATGATCGCCAATCGGCACCAATGGAAGGTTTGCGATCATCGTTGGACGGCATAGATGACTCCCCACGGCTACTTATCATTCGACAGAAGAAGAGAAAGGAATATTTCCCTGTTTGAAACAGAAAAGCAAAAGAACAACTTACGTGTTATTGAAGATGGAATGCCATCTCTTTTGGATTGAAATTGAGTGTAATTTCTGTTGGGAGAAGTAACAGTTTTGGTGAAGAGCAAAAACAAGCTTCCATTGATGAACTTTTGATGGCAGATCGAGAGCTTCAAAGCTGATAAGAAATAAAGAGCAGATCATTCACTGATATATAAGCTTAATAATATATGCCTCTATGGAGAGGACTTGATTCAAATGTAGTAGTCCCGTGTCAAATGCTTTGCTTGATATGTATGCCAAGTGTGATGTGTTGGATGAAGCATCTAGAGTCTTTCATGGGATAGCGAAAGAAAATTCGGTGTCTTGGAATGCCACGCTTCAAGGGTTAGCCATGCACAGGCATGGTGAAAAGGCGCTTGAGCTATTCTCTCAAATGGTAAAAGCCGGGGTTTTGCCTGATAAATTGACCTTCATTGGGGTCTTATGTGCTTGTGCACATGTTGCCAATGCGAGGCTCCAAATGAGGAGCACGGGTGTCCAGAAGCCCCCAGGGGCTAGTTCCATCGAGGTGGACGACAAGGTCCGTGAGTTTACAGTTTTTGATAAATTACACCCTAAATTCGACTAAAGTATATTGGTTGATTGACAGACTTCGTCTGGACTTAAAGCAATTGAATGTGTCGCCGGGAAGTATTAGCAATGGGATAGGTGGATGAACCGTGAAAGACAATATTTACTTGGTGAGAATCAGCTGACTCAAACTTGGCCGGAAACACTTGTGCAAACCCCGTAATCGGAAAAAGTCCAAGGAGAAACTTTTCACCAATGTTGCTAGAATATAAACTTGCATATTTTATATTTTATATTTTATCAATGCCATTCATATTTTATATGTGAGATGATAAGTTTGTTACTGCCCGTGTCGCACTAGTACAATGCTTCCAAAGAGCTGGAGAAGTATCTATGGGTATAGCAGACTCCAACTACAAAGTTACAGGTCGGTCCTGTGGTTGTGGATGCTTTATCGATCAGTTTGACAGGATTAGCAATGATAAATAACGATTTTTAAGAACAATTAAGTGGCATAATCATGGCAAATACTGAAATATAAGCCAGAAGCAAAAACATAATCTGAATCATCAATCTGAATCAGACCAGAAAATACACCTATAAGTTGGATTACAATGTTAGCATGCCCTTGACTGCCCCGTCGTTCCATTCGGTGGGAAAAGATCGCAAGACAAGCGCGACAGTTGGACACTAGCCACTGCAAACAACCTAGGATTATACCTAAAATAACCAAACAGCTTCAGCCACAGCCTCCCCGACCCATAACAACTTGAGGAGGAGGGGGAGATCATTAGTTAGTTGGCCACGTCGGTTCCGACGTACGACCTCGCCATTACCACTGAGAAATCAAGAGTGGTCTGGTTCATCTTACTTACATAGATGGGAGGCAACGACTCCGTTCCCTGCTTGAGATTGCTGTCGCTTTCCTTGTCGTCGCCGTAGAAGATATCGGCCCGAAGGTTCTCGTAGCACAAGTCCAGCTTCCGGTTGGGGTTTATAGCGACCACGTCAAGTCCCACGTGGCGGTTACGTACTCGCTGCTGGAGGCGGCGATGAGAAACCCAACATCAGCCGTTTGGGAGCTAGGATAAGAGACCTGACAGCATTAATAAACGGATTCGGTTGTGTAAATAAGCCACTGGATTAAATAATCTAGCCATACCAATTTTAATACGCTTTATACCCGTTTATTTATTCTTTCTAAAACGTTAATATATTTAGTCAGGTTGCTCTATCTGTCCTTCTCTTGCGAATCTAGCTAGGTATCATTCGCAAATCTACTTTTCATTGATATTGCACCATCGTCTCAACATGTGTATTTATCGAATGTAGCCAAATGTTAACCTTTAATTTTAAAAATATCAATTTTTATAAAAAGTTTCAAATATATTCAAAATCTCATTGAAATAGACTCAAATACCTAAAACTTTAAAACCGAATAAACTAAAAAAATCAAAACCCTATTAGATGAAGGCAAGGAGAGAAATAGGAGAGAAATAGTTTTTTTTAGTACATCAATATTTTTACATCAAGGGAATGTGGAGTTCGGCTAAGCCGCACAATGGGCAACCTAATTTGATATCAAATTTGTCATCCACTAGATTCGAACATAAGACCTTTCACTTTTAAATAAAAAGGAATATCACCAGACTCTAATACTAAGTGACAATAGAGAAGAGAAATAGCTATTAAAAAGTCCATTAGGTTAATTAGATAAAATTAGAAAAAAAGAAAAAAAACTAAAAACGGAAGTGTAAAAAAAGAAAACAAAAAAAAAAGACAGAAAAAGAAACACGTGAAAATCAATCCTAGTAGAAGTAGGACTTGACTCACATTGTACAGTAGTTGTCGATAAATGGGATTCCTTCTCTCTCCTCGTCTGATATGAAGTCAAAACCTAAAAGACAAGCATCAAATTTCTTGTATAAAAAGCTCCAAGTGCAGCAATCAAATCATCACATCAGAATCAGATGGGAGAAAAACCTGAGAATCCCTCCTCCGACCATTGGTACCATTGGCCTGCAGTAATTAAGCCCCTCTGTTTAATCCTCTTCGTAGGCGGCATGAGCATAATCTTTTACTTCCAGGTGGCGCACGAAAACTGGCTCAACCCCTTGGCCCCCGAGTTCCGCATCTACTCCGCCGCCGTGTCCCCGTGCCCACTCGCCCCGACCCCTCCTTCCGCCGCCAACCGCTACCATTCCTTAACCGCCACGTGGAACTTTAATCTGGTCTTCGCAAACCCCAACACCAAACTCGACTTGTACTACGAGAGCCTCCAGGCGGATCTCTTCTACGGGGACGAGAAGACGAAGGACAAACTGATGCTCGCGACGACGCCGTTGCCTCTTTTGGCTTTAACCACGATGACCCAGACCACTTTCAATGTCACCTTCGCGACGGCGAGGGCCTACGTCAGCGATGACGCCGCCAAGGAATTAATAATCTCCTCCAACTCCTCGTCAGCAGGTGATGGTTGTTATGGGTCGGCCAAATTGGGGGTGAAGCTGACCGGATTTTTCAGAATTGATAAAAGTCTCTGGTTTTCTAGTTACTTCTGCGACCTTTCTCCCCCGAATTACAACGTCACCGATCAGTCAAGCGAATGTGAAATTTATAATCCTGCTGAACGGTGTGTATGCTGACAACTTGAGATTGATTGATCGATTTGTTGATCTTCATCCTAGTTATTATTTATTTAACTTTTTAGTTGCAGTTTCAGTTAAATTGAATGTTGTAATTTTGTGATGATGGTTAGGATAATGTTGTGGCTAGTTGTATTTGTTTGTTTTGTTTGTTTTTAACCTTTCGCATACTATCGCTATCGATAATCATAATGGAAAGGAGTCTTTGCGTGTTATTTTGTTAATCTTGTTATAAACGAAACAAAAATTCGTGGTCATTGTTAGGCTGGCTGTTGTAGTTTGGAGGTAGGTAGGAAAATATATATATGGTTAGCATCACAGTTTACCAACCTCCTCAAAAAACCATCCAGCTTACATTAGTCGAATGCAACATGATCCACCAACAATGTCGACTATACATGTCGGAAACTATTTGGCTTGATCACGGGTGAGAAGAGAATTTTGTTTTTGCACTTTTGCTCTGAACACTTCTGTTTTTGAAGTTGCCCTAGACTGCTCACGAGCAACCGTGGTACAACTGAACTGATGATGACCGTGACTATTGGGATTTACTCTTGGAGATTACATGGTTAGAACTTAGAAGGGGTTCTAAAACTGTCAAACACCGCATTGATCTTGAGATCTATTAGCGTATTAATATCAAGTTCTCATCATAGTCTGTGTGCATTCATCAGTAAGAATGAATTGGTATAATGTAACAAAATCAAATTGAGTATGAAGTTAGTTTCTATGGGCACGAACAACAAATAATAAATACCATCTTTAGCAGTTTATCCACTTATCCCACTGCTAACACTATGTTGTTTATCCACCTATCCCATTGCTAACACTATGTTTGGATGAGGAAAATAAAGTTGGAATTTTGATAAAAGTCATAATTTATGAAAATGAATTTTCTAGATCCTAATTTACGCAATTTACTCAATTTATCCACCCCAATTGTTGTCGCTCCCCTCTATTTTCTAGATCCTAATCTGCAATTTACGCAAGAACAAAAAATGAATTTTTCCGTTTCAACAACCAAATAGCAAAAGAAAACCGAAAAATCAACAGAAAACATATAAAAAGGGAAGAAGGGGGTTTTGATTTTTATTATACCTTGACGAGATCGACATCCTCATGGCGTTGGCGAGACTCTCCATTACTTTGCTTCTTCTTCTTCCTTTGATTTTTCTTAATTAGACTTGGTTCATATTAGAATTATTCTGTAGAACTTGTAAGTTTTGTGACTAAATATGAGTTTTTCATGTGGAATTAATAATTCATGTACTTTCAATGCAAATCATGTTGGTCGATGTATGATGTAGGACGTGTGATAATGAGATTGCACCACGTAGCAGTGTTGTACGTGGAATGGATGACCATACTTGGTTAATCTGCATTGGGGAACCATACACATTCTAGGGATGACTATGCTTCGTTAATTTGCTTTGGGTGGTCACTTACTTGGACACATTGTTCTCAGAGATGGTCTTGCTTAGTTAATATGCATTGGGAACCATGGTCCTGCTTGGCTAATCCACATTAAGAGACCATACGCATTCTAAGGGTGACTCTGATTGGTTAATTCACATTGGGGGTCACTACTTGCTTGGTTATATTGTTCTAGTTAAAAACATGTAACAATTCATAACAATTAATTTACAAGTGTGAAAATGTGAAAAAAAAATTGCCGACGGTCGTCATGGATGCCTTTACGCTTTGAATGATGGTTACATCGTCTTCTGAATATTTAAAACCATATAAACTCTTGTGAACAATATTTTTAAAAGAGTTGAAAATTATTAATATTCATAATAAATACTATACAAATGTGAAAAATATTTTTGTCGATTGGTATATGATCGGGAACACGATATCTTCTATGCAGCATGTTTGATATACCAAACCGGCGTCATGAACATTGTATTTGGCCAAGGAGGTGCATTTAAGCAACAAATCATGGAACTTGTAGAACTATATCATGTAAGAAGACAAACACCAAGTAACCAACGTAACATTCGTAAACTCCTCCTAATTGATATCAACTCACAATCAAGGTTTTATACTCATTTCTCGTCGAGCATGGTTCAAGGAATTCGTGACAACTTTAGGGATATTTTTTTTATAATTTTCTATGATTTTATACAAACTTTGGACCTTATATATTATTTTACTTAATATGTGCCACATGACGATGAGCACCCCGCTAAGGGTCTACAACAACTTTAGGAATATTTAATCCTCTTCGTAGGCGGCATGAGCATAATCTTTTACTTCCAGGTGGCGCACGAAAACTGGCTCAACCCCTTGGCCCCCGAGTTCTGCATCTACTCTGCCGCCGTGTCCCCGTGCCCACTCGCCCCGACCCCTCCTTCCGCCGCCAACCGCTACCATTCCTTAACCGTCACGTGGAACTTTATCTGGTCTTCGCAAACCCCAACACCAAACTCGACTTGTACTACGAGAGCCTCCAGGCGGATCTCTTCTACGGGGACGAGAAGACGAAGGACAAACTGATGCTCGCGACGACGCCGTTGCCTCTTTTGGCTTTAACCACGATTACCCAGACCACTTTCAATGTCACCTTCGCGACGGCGAAGGCCTATGTCAGCGATGACGCCGCCAAGGAATTAATAATCTCCTCCAACTCCTCGTCAGCAGGTGATGGTTGTTATGGGTCCGCCAAATTGGGGGTGAAGCTGACCGGATTTTTCAGAATTGATAAAGGTCTCGTGTTTTCGCGTTACTTCTGCGACCTTTCTCCCCCGAATTACAACGTCACGGATCAGTCAAGCCAATGTGAAATTTATAATACTGTTGAACGGTGTGTATGCTGACAACTTGAGATTGTTCGTGTGTATGCTGACATCCTCATGGCGTTGGCGAGACTCTCCATTACTTTGCTTCTTCTTCTTCCTTTGATTTTTCTTAATTAGACTTAGTTCATATTAGAATTATTCTGTAGAACTTGTAAGTTTTGTGACTAAATATGAGTTTTTCATGTGGAATTCATAATTCATGTACTTTCAATGCAAATCATGTTGGTCGATGTATGATGTAGGATGTGTGATAATGAGATTGCACCATGTAGCAGTGTTGTACGTGGAATGGATGATCCTACTTGGTTAATCTTCATTTGGGGACCATACACATTTTAAGGGTGACTATGCTTCGTTAATTTGCATTGGGTGGTCACTACTTACTTGGATACATTGTTCTCAGAGGTGGTCTTGCTTAGTTAATATGCATTGGGAACCACACTATGATATGCTTCAATGCCTATGGTCATGCTTGGCTAATCCACATTAAGAGACCATACGCATTCTAAGGGTGACTCTGATTGGTTAATTCACATTGGGGGTCACTACTTGCTTGGTTATATTGTTCTAGTTAAAAACATGCAACAATTCATAACAATTAATTTACAAGTGTGAAAATGTGAAAAAAAAAATGCCGACGGTCGTCGTGGATGCCTTTACGCTTTGAATGATTGTTACATCGTCTTCTGAATGTTTAAAACCATATAAACTCTTGTGAACAATATTTTTAAGAGTTGAAAATTATTAATATTCATAATAAATACTATACAAATGTGAAAAATATTTTTATCGATTGGTATATGACCGGGAACACGATATCTTCTATGCGGTATGTTTGATATACCAAACCGGCGTCATGAACATTGTATTTGGCCAAGGAGGTGCATTTAAGCAACAAATCATGGAACTTGTAGAACTATATCATGTAAGAAGACAAACACCAAGTAACCAACCTAACATTCGTAAACTCCTCCTATTTGATATCAACTCACAATCAAGGTTTTATGCTCATTTCTTGTCGAGCATGGTTCAAGGAATTCGTGACAACTTTGGGGATATTTTTTTTTATTTTTCTATGATTTTATACAAACTTTGGACCTTATATATTATTTTATTTAATATGTGCCACATGGCACCTTGTGAGTCATTTAATACAACTTTTCTCAAGTTTTTTACCATCAAAACGATGAGCACCCCGCAAAGGGTCTACAACAACTTCAGGAATATTTATTCAATTTTTTTTTCTATTTTATTTGAATTTTCTCAAATTATATATATTTTTAGGGGTGTGTGGATACTTCTCACACACTTCTTGATAATTTATGTCCGTTGATCTTCTTCAACTCATCTGATCTGAAGGCCGAAAATTAAAAAAGTGTGTGAGAAATAAAATGGGATGTGTGGATATCACATCCTTATTTTTATTCTTTACTGCCCTGTGGTAGCTTAATTAATATATATATATATATATATATATATATATTAATTAAACCAAAATCCAGCCTCCAGACATACTCGATACAAAAAGGCCAGAAGCTCCTTCTGGCATTGGCCATTGGAAGCAGCGGCCATTAGCAGGCCACCGCCGCCAGCCAAGCGCTGTCGCCCCCCCACACGCAAAGACGTATATGATGAATCAATTCCCAGGTTTTTAATAAACTTCCTCCATCTCTCGTACTGCTTTTTTCTATTCTTTATACACACGCCATATGTTTGATTAAATGTCTTAAAGAAGTATCTGACGAATCAATCCTCGGGGCAGTGTGAACTATGTTGCTGTTGATATTGAGGTAACAAACGAGGAAGGTGAGGGTAATAGACATGAAGGGAAGAGATTAGTATTGGAGGATAATTCACGGGGCAAGCCATTAGTTTTTGACTTGGTTGTTGGTGGAGCCTTTTGTTGTTGGGACGTGTACAAATTTGTTTGTGTTTTGATAGTCCATTAGTTTTTTGGTAACAAAGATTATACTTAAGAGGAAGCTGATGTCCTCTAGCTAATTATTGTTGCTAATGAATTCTCTATCAAATGGGTTTCCAAATTATAAGTTTATCAATTATATCTATTGGTTTGTAATTGTGGATCAGAGTATATGAAAAGGATTTGATTGTTTAAACCTGTAAATTTATAGGTGAGGGAGCTATGCATCGCCAAAATCGAGCCATTGGAGGTGCTGGAGTAGGGATAGGGGAGAGAGAGGGAAGTGCAGGTGGAAAGAGTTGGGCTTGGAAGATGTTTAGTTGGTTAGTCTTATCTATCTTCGTTTATATATTTTTTTTGTTGTTGAGTGGCGACTTTGCTGATCATAGCAAATTCCATACTAGAAAGTCTGTTAGGGCACTATACCTAATGTCTCAAACAATGACCGGTGTGGGGTATGGTGACATCGTCCCCAAAACTGAGCGGTCAAAGGTGTTAGTATCCTTTCTGATTTTCTTCGTCCGTTGGATTTGGTGCTACTCAGGAGGTGTTTTTTTTGTTTTTATCGGTGAGGTTTTCCTCAGACGATTTAGGAAGGTAGTAAACTTTTTTCGTGTGAGTGAGGACCGTTTTAGGGTAGTGATGGCGGTAGCGGCACCTGCTCTGTGTGTGGGAGTAGGCTGTATTGGGTTTCACTTCTTGGGGAAGAAGAGCTGGGAGAATGCTATGTATTTGTCGGTTGTTTCTGTAACCACTGTAGGCTATGGTGAAGTTACGGTGGAGACGGCAGGCGCTAGGGTTTTTGCAAGCATTTGGATGTGCCTTTCCACAGTTATTTTTCTTAAATGTCAGACGTACCTAGTTGTTAGAATTATGAGCGGGTTTAGAAGAAATTGAGTAGTGATTTGTTAGGGAAGCATGGGGTGGCATGTTATATCGAGTCTTTCTTATGTACAGAAAATTCGAAACGCATTCAATTTTCATTATTGATCACAGTTTTAGTATTGTTTACTTCTTTAAGAACAACTTGCTTTCATTACGAAATGTTGGAACTTGGAACCAAATTCGCGAAAATCAAAAGGGAAATGTAATTTTCAATTCGATCTTTTATATTTACTTTTTTAAATACTTAAATCAAATATTACTTGAATAACGGGCCATATGGAAAACTTAAAAATCTTGAATGAATACATTTGGATTTTTAGATCATCTCCAAAGGAGATGTTAAATTGTAAATAGAATGTATCGCAATTAAATTTGAAGGTAGGAAAAATCTTCAACCGATATATCAATCCTGCGTGAATTGACATATGAACCTTTTATTGTCAAATTTAACATATGAAAAAAGGAGTTGTCAATTAGTTTTCTAATTATTGTATTGTTTGAGTCTCATTAATACACCAATTATAAATTTTGAAATTTATTTTAATCGATTTTTTTTTAAGTGAATCCTACAATATCATTTATAAAAAAAAAATGAAGAAAGAGAAATGCACAACCTAATAGAGTCATAGACCACTTACTTTTCATGTTTTTAGAAATTGGTATGAATATTCATACAAATTTCCATCTAAATCCTATTCGAACACCGACAAGGATTTTCAGTCCTCTGCTCTACCAAAACAGCTATCTAAACCACTTTCCAAAAATCTGATAAATAGAAGGAAAGGAGATCATAAAGATACGCGGACGACTTGACTATAGTATAGGTCGGTCAAACAAAAACAACGCGCAACGGGCTCTCCGCTCCTATATATTTTAATTCAAGTGAAAGAGGAAGCCAAAAAACCATATAGTGCTAAAAAAAATACGATTGATTACTCGAATTGGTTTTTGCGTCCCTTTATTATAATTAAACTCAGTATTAATGTTGTTTTTATTATTTGACTGACATTTTAGAAGAAAAATTCAAGCTGAAGCACAAAAAATCGAACATATTACTCCAATCAATCAGCCTAACTCACGTCAGCCAAAAACCAATTTATTTGGATGAGTGGGTCTAGAGATTGGGCCCACCCTTCTTTAGCTCTTACAAATTGGGTCAGTCCACTCAGCAACCTCTCTCTCTCCCTCTCTCCCTCTCTCCCCTCTCAGATGAAAATTAAAATTCTAGCCTCTGCCTTCTCCACACCGCTTGTTCGATGATATGCTTGAGAGAGATACGGTTGGTTGGAATACGATATTGGATGGGTATGTGAATGCTGGGCAGATGAATGAAGCCTTTGAATTTTTTGAGAAAATGCCTCAGAGGATGTTGTCTCATGGTGGACTCCGGTTTCGGGTTAGTGCAAAGCCGTGGATTATGGCAAGAATGATGTTTGATAGGATGCCTTTCAGAAACTTGGTTCCATGGATTATATCTGGTTATGTCGAGAAGGGGCTGGTGAAGGATGCGATTATATTGTATGATCACATGGAGGAAGCTGGATTGAAGCTTGATAATGGTTCTATTATTAGTATATTGGCTGCTTGTTTCACGCCTCTATAGAGAGGACTCGATTCAAGTGTACCGTGTCAAATGCTTTGCTTGATTGTATGCGAAGTGTTGTGTGTTGGATGAAGCATCTAGAGTCTTTCATGTGATAGCGAAAAAGGATTTGGTGTCTTGGAATGCCATGCTCCAAGGGTTAGCCATGAACAGGCATGGTGAGAAGGCGCTTGAGCTATTCTCTCGAATGGTAAAAGCCGGGTTTTTTTTTTCTGGATAAATTGACCTTCGTTGGGGTCTTATGTGCTGTATACATGCAGTATTTGTGGAGGAATGTCTTCAAGCCTTCAACACTACGGAGTGGGAGTACAGGATTGTACCCGGAGTTGAGCATTACGGTTGCATGATTGACCTTTTGGGTCTTGGTGGGCGTCTTAGGGAGGCTTTTAGGCTTTCGCATAGCATGCCAATGGAACCAAATGCTGCTGTATGGGGTACAATTTTGGGGGCTTGTGTTGATTATTGGCTCAAACAAAAGTAGTCTAAAACCAACAATGGATTTCGGCTACTTTTGTGGTCAAAATTGTTGGATTGGCATGCTACATGTGGGAAACAAAAAATGCATGCAATTGTGCCTAACTCTTTTGACTTGATGGTAGGCCTTTGGCCATTGATGTCTTTGAGAAGCTTTTCTTTGGCTATAAAAGGGGAGCAAGGTGCATCCCATAAGCATAGAAGAGGAGAACAAGGAAGAGAGAAAAATAGCAAGAAGCCATTTGGCATAGAGAAGAATTTTCTCAAATTGTCTTGTTTTGTATTTTTGGTTTTCTCTTCCTATTGTAAGTGTGAGAGTTTGGGTTATTCGGGTCTTTGGGAAATTGAGTGATAAACACTATTGTATGTTCTCATTGATTATAGTGGAATACTCCGTCGTCTCCAAACTGGATGTAGGCATTGCCGAACCAGTATAAATCTTGGTGTTCTTGTTAGTGTTGTTTTTATTCTGTTCTGTCTTACTATTCACTTACAGTCGAATGCCGCTTCCGCACAACAAGTGGTACCAGAGCCCAGTTCCGTGAATAGTGTTGGCGCTACAGTTCTGTGAACAGTGAACTGCTACAGTATCTGTGAACAGTATTGTACCTATGAACAGTGCCGTATTTGTGAACAGTGCCGAGTAGATGGCTGGAGATAAAGACGAATCTGTAAAGAAGGGGTCAACATCGTCTTCGTCTACATCCAATAGACATCCAACTACTACTACAAGGTTAGAGGTTGATAAATTCAATGGCTCTAATAATTTTGGTATGTGGCAATGTGAAGTTATGGATGTGTTGTATCAACAAGAGTTGGATATGGTTCTGGAAGATAAACCAGAAGATATTGATGACAAGCAGTGGACGCGAATTAATCTTCATGCTTGTGCTGCTATTCGATCGTTCCTTGATAAGGAGTTGAAATACCCGTATATGAAGGAAACTTCTGCTAAGGAGTTATGGACGAAATTGGAGGAGAAGTATATGACCAAGAGCGCAGAAAATCGTCTCTTCTTGAAGAAGTGACTCTTCCGATTTCAGTATCGTCCAAGTATCTCTATGCACGAACACCTCAATGATTATAATAAAATACTTGCTGATTTAGCAAACCTTGATGTGAAAATTCCTGACGAGGACAAGGCACTATGTTTGTTAAATTCATTGCCTGATGATTATGATCATTTGACAACTACTCTGTTGTATGGAAAATCCGAGGTGAAACTTGATGAGGTGTCTGCGGCATTGGTGAATCATGAGTGTCGTAAGAAGGAACTGAAGACTCACAATTCACAAACCGAGGCATTTGTTGCAAGGGGTCGAACAGAGGAAAGAAAATCTGGGAAGCGGGGAAAATCTCGTTCAAAGTCACGAGGGAAGTTTCCTGCTAAAGATGAATGTGCTTTTTGTCGCCAAAAGGGTCATTGGAAGAAAGACTGCCCCAAATTGAAGAACAAAGAGAAGGAGAAAGCGGGTTCTGAAGCAAATATTGCAAAATCTGGAGATGATGATGATTTCGAGTTTGCTTTGACTAGTTCATATGCTGATGGTCACTCCAATGAGTGGATTTTGGATTCAGGTTGCACCTATCATATGTGTCCCATTCGGGAATGGTTTTCTAATTTCGAGGAGCTGGATGGTGGAGTTGTTTTGATGGGTAATAATAATGCCTGCAAAACACAAGGGATAGGCAAAATCTGTTTGAAGATGCATGATGGAACAGTCAGAGAATTAAGTGATGTTCGGTATGTACCGGATATGAAGAAAAATCTCATTTCACTGGGTGCATTGGAATCCAAGGGTCTCAAGATCACCATGGAGGGTGGAGTTCTTAAAGCTGTGTACGGGGCACTAGTGGTGATGAAAGGTACAAGACGAAATAACTTGTATTTCTTGCAGGGGAATACAGTTATTGGTGGAGCAGCTGTCACCGAAGCTGCTGACGCAGATAGCACAGACACCACGAGGTTATGGCATATGCGTCTTGGGCATGCTGGTGAAAAAGCGTTGCAAGGATTGGTGAAGCAAGGCTTATTGAAAGGTGCAAAGGCATGCAAATTGGAATTCTGTGAGCATTGTGTGTTGGGTACGCAAACTAGAGTAAAATTTGGCACTGCTATTCACCACACTAAAAGCATTCTTGATTATGTTCACACTGATGTTTGGGGACCTTCCAAGAATGCATCTTGGGGAGGTAGCCATTATTTTGTCTCCTTTATTGATGACTTCTCTAGAAGAATATGGGTGTACACCATGAAACGTAAAGATGAAGTCTTGAAGATATTCCTGAAGTGGAAAAAGATGATTGAAACGCAAAGCGGTCGAAAGATCAAGACTCTCAGATCAGACAATGGGGGTGAATATAAGTCTGATCCTTTCTTGAAAGTTTGTCAAGATGAGGGTATTGTGAGGCACTTCATGGTTAGGGAGACACCGCAACAGAATGGGGGTGGCGGAGCGCATGAACCGTACTTTGCTTGAGAAAGTTCGGTGTATGTTGTCTAATGCTGGATTAGGTAAGGCGTTTTGGGCTGAGGCACTCACTTATGCAAGCCATCTCATTAATCGATTGCCAGCTGCTGCGAATGAGGGCAAAACTCCCATGGAGGTATGGTCTGGTAAACCTTGTACTGATTACAAGTTTTTACACATATTTGGTTGTTCTGCTTACTATTATGTCAGAGAAAGCAAGTTGGATCCAAGAGCAAAGAAAGCTCTATTTATGGGCTTTAGCACTGGCGTGAAGGGATACCGACTCTGGTGTCCAGATGAGAAGAAATTTGTTGTAAGCAGAGATGTGACTTTTGATGAGGCTGCTATGGTTAATCAGAACAAGCATGAAGGTGAAACTGAAGCGACCGAGACCATGAGTAGCTCAAAGTAGGTGGAGTTACTGAAGACTCCAGTTGTTCCAGTAAGGTCTGATGTTTCAAACACTAGTCCTACAGTTAATTCTGATGATGAGGACGAGGATGATGAAGAGGAGACACCTACCCAAGAGCCTCCACATCAACAAGACTATATTGCAACCAGAAGATCGAGAAGGGAAATCCGAAAGCCTGCTCGATTTACTGATATTGTGGCATATGCACTTCCCGTTATTGAAGATGATATTCCATCCGCCTACAAAGAAGCTGTCATGAGTTCAGACTGCGAGTTGTGGAAGAAATCTATGGATGAGGAGATGAAATCTCTTCATAAAAATGAGACTTGGAAGCTGGTTCAGTTACCAAAGGGGAAGAAAGCAATTGGTTGTAAATGGGTGTATGCCAAAAAGATGGAATCTTTGGGAAAAGACAATGTAAGATTCAAAGCCAGATTGGTAGCTAAAGGCTACGCTCAGAAGGAAGGCATTGACTACAATGAGGTATTTTCTCCTGTAGTAAAACATTCTTCTATTCGTATTTTGTTGGCTTTGGTTGTGCAGTTTGACCTTGAGTTGGCCCAACTTGATGTCAAGACTGCGTTCTTACATGGTGATTTGGAGGAAGAGATTTATATGTCTCAGCCAGAAGGTTTTAAGGTTGCTGGAAAGGAAAATTGGGTTTGCAAATTGGAAAAATCATTGTATGGCTTGAAGCAGTCTCCAAGACAATGGTACAAACGATTTGATGGATTTATGATCGGGCAGAAGTACACAAGAAGTCACTATGACCATTGTGTATACTTTCGCAAACTACAAGATGGAACCTTCATTTATCTGCTTTTATATGTTGATGATATGCTTATAGCATGTAAGAGCAAAGTGGAGATTACAAGGTTGAAGACTCAACTAAGTAATGAATTTGAGATGAAGGACTTGGGAGAAGCTCGGAAGATACTAGGTATGGAAATTGAAAGAGATAGAGCGAATGGCAAGATTAGTCTGTGTCAGAAGCAGTATTTGAAGAAGGTACTACAACGTTTCAGGATGAATGAAAATTCAAAACCGGTTAGTACACCTCTTGCCTCTCATTTCAAACTTAGCGCTTCTATGTCTCCTAAAACTGTTGAAGAGAGTCAGTACATGACTCAAATTCCTTATGCAAATGTTGTTGGTAGTTTGATGTATGCTATGGTATGTACTAGGCCTGATATTTCACAAGCTGTTAGTATTGTCAGTAGATATATGCATAATCCAGGAAAAGGGCATTGGCAAGCTGTGAAATGGATTCTACGGTATATTCTGGGTACTGTAGATGTTGGTTTATTGTTCCAGCAGGATAAAGTTACTGGTAAATGTGTTGTTGGATATGTGGATTCTGATTACGCAGGTGATTTGGACAAGCGTAGGTCCACTACTGGTTTTGTATTCTCTATTGCTGGAGGTCCAGTAAGTTGGAGGTCGATTCTGCAATCTACAGTTGCTTTGTCGACTACTGAGGCAGAATACATGGCTGTAACAGAAGCTATAAAGGAAGCCATCTGGCTTCAAGGGTTGCTTGATGACTTAGGGGTTCAACAAGACCATGTGGATGTTCATTGCGACAGTCAGAGTGCTATTCATTTAGCAAAGAATCAAGTTCATCATGCACGTACGAAACACATTGACGTGAGGTTCCATTTTGTTCGTGAGATTATTGACGAGGGAGATATTCTTCTTCATAAGATTGGGACCACTGACAATCCTGCGGATATGTTAACGAAGCCAGTTTCGCTGCACAAGTTTAAGCACTGCTTAGACTTAATTGGCATTTGTAAAATTTGTTGATTGCCCCATGGGGGATTGGGAGACGACTATTAGGAGTTCTACTTAGAGGGTTTGAGCCAAGGTGGAGATTGTTGATTATTGGCTCAAACAAAAGTAGTCTAAAACCAACAATGGATTTCGGCTACTTTTGTGGTCAAAATTGTTGGATTGACATGCTACATGTGGGAAACAAAAAATGCATGCAATTGTGCCTAACTCTTTTGACTTGATGGTAGGCCTTTGGCCATTGATGTCTTTGAGAAGCTTTTCTTTGGCTATAAAAGGGGAGCAAGGTGCATCCCATAAGCATAGAAGAGGAGAACAAGGAAGAGAGAAAAATAGCAAGAAGCCATTTGGCATGGAGAAGAATTTTCTCAAATTGTCTTGTTTTGTATTTTTGGTTTTCTCTTCTTATTGTAAGTGTGAGAGTTTGGGTTATTCGGGTCTTTGGGAAATTGAGTGATAAACACTATTGTATGTTCTCATTGATTATAGTGGAATACTCCGTCGTCTCCAAACTGGATGTAGGCATTGCTGAACCAGTATAAATCTTGGTGTTCTTGTTGGTGTTGTTTTTATTCTGTTCTGTCTTACTATTCACTTACAGTCGAATGCCGCTTCCGCACAACAGCTTGTCGGATGCATAATGATTTGGAACTAGCAGATGAGGGTGCTTAATCACCTAGGTAAGTTAGACCCGTCTGATTCAGGAAAATTTTCCATGTTGTCTGTTGGAAGAATGCATGCAAGTCATATCTTGTGTTAAAATGCATGCATGAAATAAACATGTTGGATGACTAGTGAAGTTAGGCTAGTCAACATTCTTTGTGTAAATTAGGCAAGTTAGGCAAGTTAGGCAAGTTAGGCTTATGTCTACTTTCTTTTCCTATATATATGTTTCATTTGTAATTGTTTCTTCATGAAATACACATAAAAAATTCTACATGGTATCAGAGCAGGTTCATTTGTAACCTGTCTCTGCCATTCTTGCTGCTGCAATTTTTTCTTTCTTTCAAAGTCTAAGTTATGACTAAAGAAAGTTCTGTGAACCATGATGAGGAAACCCGACACAATCTCTCTCCAAACTTCTCAGACGTTGAGGTTAACACCAATCAACGTTTGTGTTCAGTTCTCTTGAACGAGTTCAATTATCTTCCTTGGTCCCGAGCTGTTTCACTAGCTCTCGGAGGCAAAGGGAAGTTAGGGTTTGTAAATGGAAGCGTGGAAGCTCCAGACAGTTCTTCCTCTACATACAATGCATGGCTCTGCAAAGATCAACTTGTCATGTCCTTGCTGCTCAACACCATGGAGAAACATGTTGCTGAAATTTTTAGCTACTCCAATTCCGCACATGATATTTGGAAAGCTTTGCAGGATATGTATGGAAATCAAAACAACTATGCACGGGTCTTCCAATTAAAGAAAGACATTGCCAGTGCTCAATAAGAAGGGAAAGCATTTGTTCAACACCTTGGGAGCCTCAAAGCCATGTGGAATGAGTTGGATGTATATCTCCCTCATACCACAGATCCTACCATTCTCCTAAAACGAGCTGAGGAAGACAAAATTTATCAGCTGTTAGGGAGTTTGAGCTCTGAGTACGAGGACCTAAGGAGTCACATCTTGATGAGTCAAGACCTGCCTACCTTCAACAATGTTTGTGCAACTATCCAATGAGAAGAAGCAAGGAAGAAGGTTATGAATGTTGATCACAATCCTAGATTAACGGAGACTCGGGCATATGCATCAAAGTACAAGAACTCAGAAGCCAAGGTATACAAGGGAAGAAACACACATCTAAAATGCAAATATTGCAATGGTGTTGGTCATGAGGAAGACAAGTGTTGGGAACTTCATCCTGAACTCAAGCCTAAGTTCAGCAAAGATGGAAGGATGATACCAAGGTCCTCACAACAATTTCAACCTCATTTCAAGGCACAACTTGCTAATGCTCACGCTTCTACTATCTCACAAGGATCCATGGAGTTCACTGCCAATCCATTGTCATTGATCAATGAATTTGCAGCTTACCTACAAAGTAAGGGGCACGGAGGAGGCTCACATGGTCAAGGCAATGAAGAGGGTAGTCACACAGCTATGTTGGGACAATTTGCCGGATTTCTTGCTGGAAATGAGAAAGTTCCAAAGGGAGAAGCATCAGGTATACTTAAAGCCTTTACTACTGCCCTATTAACTAGTACTGAAATTGATTGTTGGATAATTGATTCAGGCGCCACAGATCATATGACAAACAAAGTTACAAATTTACATCATTTTAAAAAAATTTCAAGCCCCTCACATGTGTCTGTTGCAAATGGAAAAAATGTCTTAGTTTTGGGAAAATGAGAAATAAACTTACTCTCTCAAAAAACACCTTCCACTGCCCTCTATGTACCAACCTTTCCCTTCCAACTTTTGTCAATTGGAAAGATCACCAACACCCTAAACTGCCGTGCTATTTTCTCACCAAATAAAGTAATGTTTCAGGATGTTCTCACCATGAAGATGATTGGTGAAGGGGTCTTCATAAATGGACTTTACTACCTATGCAAGAATGCATGTTTCACTCAGGCTCTTCAAGCTCAATCGAAGTCCATAGATGAAAACCAACTTTGGCATAGGAGATTAGCTCACCCCTCTGAACTTGTCTTGTCGAAACTGTTTCCAAATTTTTGTAACCCCTATCCTATTTGTGATACTTGTCAATTTTCTAAGTTTACTAGGCTACCTTTTGGTAATTCAATGTCTAGGACAAGTAAACATTTTGAAATGCTACACATCGATGTATGGGGACCTGCAACTGAATCAATGGAAGGTTTTAAATATTTTGTTCTATTTGTTGATGATTTCTCTCGAACAAGTTTTCTATATCTTATGAAATCAAAAAGTGAAGTCCCTACCATTTTCAAAGACTTTCACATGCATGTTAAAACGCAATTTCAATCAAACATTAAGGTTTTAAGGTCAGATAATGGCACTGAATTTCTATCCAACAACATGCTTCAATACATAAGTTCTCAGGGCATCATACATCAAACCAGCTGTGTGGGGACTCCCCAACAAAATGGAGTAGCCGAGAGGAAAAATAGAGATATCTTGGAAAAAATTCGTGCTCTCATGATTCACATGCACGTTCCAAAGAAATTTTGGTCGTTTGCCATCCTTACTGCCACTTATCTCATCAATCGACTTCCAAGTCGTGTGCTAGGGTTTAAATCTCCCTATGAAGTTCTCAAGGGGAGGAAAATAGATTTGACACATCTCAAGGTGTTTGGTTGTGTGTGTTTTGTTCACATCCAAACCTTGAACCGTGACAAACTAGATGCCAGGGATACTCGACCACTCAAAAGGGATACAAGTGCTTCAATCCAGTCACTAAGAAGTGCACAGTTTCAAGAGATGTGAAGTTCGAAGAAGACTATCCCTATTTTACAAGTCAGGGGGAGGATTTAGTTGACATGTTCCCACTCCCTCAAAACTTTAATTATCCGATGTTGGAAAAGAGATCAGTCATTGTAAGTCCAGATTGTGAAGAAGTTCAAACTGACCAAATTACTGCCAGTGAGAGTGAAGACGAGCCCTACTCTGATCCTTCTCCGCCCTCTACAGAGTCTCAGGTGATTAAAAGAAATCCTCCTCGAATCAGAAAACCTCCAGCTAGGTTGCAGGACTATGTTACATATGCCTCACGACATCCAATCAATAAATGTATCAGCTTTAGTAAGTTCTCAACATCTCATGCTGCATTTCTCAGTGAAATTGATAAGCACTATGAACCAAGAAGCTTTCAAGAAGCTTCTCTTCTCCCACAATGGAACCAAGCCATGAAAGAAGAGATTCGTGCACTGGAAGAGAATTGCACCTGGAGCCTAGTTCAACTACCACCAGGAAAAAAGGCTGTTGGAAGTCGTTGGATTTACAAGACTAAATTCAAAGCTGATGGATCTATCGAGAGACACAAGGCTAGACTTGTTGCTCGAGGTTTCACCCAAACCTTTGGTGTAGATTATAAGGAAACATTCGCACCGGTGGCCAAGATGAACTCAATCAGGGTTTTACTGTCAGTTGCAATCAATTGTGGATGGTCACTCTACCAAATGGACGTGAAGAATGCTTTCCTTCACGGCGAGCTGCATGAAGAAGTGTATATGCAACCTCCTCCAGGCTATGATGGTATTAAAGGCAACATGGTTTGTAAATTGCACAAGGCAATATACGGATTGAAACAATCACCAAGAGCTTGGTTGGTATGCCAAGCTCAGTTCTGTTCTGGAAAAGGCTGGATTCATGCGAAGTAATGCTGATTCTTCGTTATTTGTAAGAACTGGCACCAGGGGGAAGTTGGTGGTCTTCGTCTATGTTGATGATCTTATCATCACTGGAGATAATACCGTGGAGATTGAGGCACTAAAACTCTCACTACATCAAGCTTTCGCTATCAAAGATTTGGGGAGGTTAAAGTATTTTTTGGGGATCGAAATGGCAACATCTTCAAAAGGACTGTTTCTACATCAACGGAAATATGTATTGAACCTCCTTCAAGAAGCAAAAATGCTTGACTGCAAGCCTGCTATCACTCCCGTTGATTGTAAACTGAAGCTCAGCATAGATGGAGAAGCCATGCATGATGTAAGCTACTATCAACGATTAGTAGGCAAGCTCATATACCTCACTATCATTCGTCCAGATATCACATATGCAGTGAGCTTGGCTAGTCAGTTCATGTACTCTCCCACTGTTGATCACCTTAACCTTGTTAAGAGAATCCTTCGTTATCTTAAGGGTTCAATTGGGCAAGGAATTACAATGCATAACAATCAGTCCACTGTCATTAGTGGCTACACAGATGCAGACTGGGCAGGTAATGCAATTGATAGGAAATCAATCACAGGCTATTGTACATTTGTTGGTGGAAACCTTGTCACATGGAAGAGTAAGAAGCAACATGTAATTGCTCATTCCAGCGCAGAGGCTGAGTATCGAGCCATGGCAGCCACTGCGTGTGAACTCATTTGGCTTAAAGGGCTTCTTTCAGACTTAGGGTTTCCTAGTTCTACTCCTATGACGCTTATGTGTGATAATCAGGCAGCCATGCACATTGCTGCCAATCCTGTGTTCCATGAAAGAACCAAACATATTGAAGTGGATTGTCATTTCATCAGAGCTCAAGTTCAAACGCAAATCATCCGGACCATGTTCACACGAAGCCATGATCAACTAGCAGATCTTTTTACAAAGGCACTAGCATCATCTCAATTTCATCGGTTATTGGGCAAGCTTGGCTCAGTGAATCCCCTCGATCCAGCTTGAGGGGGAGTGTTGGAAGAATGCATGCAAGTCATATCTTGTGTTAAAATGCATGCATGAAATAAACATGTTGGATGACTAGTGAAGTTAGGCTAGTCAACATTCTTTGTGTAAATTAGGCAAGTTAGGCAAGTTAGGCAAGTTAGGCTTATGTCTACTTTCTTTTCCTATATATATGTTTCATTTGTAATTGTTTCTTCATGAAATACACATAAAAATTCTACATTGTCAAATATTTATTCTGCAGCTGGTGATTGGGTCAATGTTGCCAATGTGCGGCTGCAAATGAGGAGCACTGGAGTCCAGAAATTTCCCAGGGCTAGTTCCGATGAGGTGGACGACGAGGTCCATGAATTTACAGTTTTTGATAAATTACATCCTAAATCGGACAAAGTATATGGGATGATTGACAGACTTCATCAAGACTTCAAGCAATTGAATGTGTCGTCGCGGAGTATTAGCAATGGGATAGGTGGATAAACTGCGAACGAAAGTATTTATTTGGTGAGCATCAGCTTACTCAAACTTGTCCAGAAAAACTTCTGCGAGCCTCCTAATTGGAAAATTTTCAAGGAGAAACTTCTGACCAATGTCCTTAGGACTTAGATTATAAACTTGTATACATGTTGATAAATAGAAGGGATCAATCGTTTGATTTGTTGCTTATCTGTATCAGTAGATTGGAATTAACAGTTACCAATGATTGATCTTTTATCTGTGAGATGATGTGTCACGCTAGTACAATTCTTGCAAAGAGCTGGACAAGTGTCTACGGGTATAGCACCGTATCCATATCACTGCTTGCCATCTATGCTCTGCCATCAATTCCAAGTTTAGGAACGCAAAAAATGAGATGAGGAAGGATAACTCTTGCTGATATGCTGTAAGTTGAAACTCAACCTTAAATTTCTTAATGAAATTATGTTTTCTTATAAACAATTGCACATCAAACTACTGTCTTGTAAGCTATATCGTTTAGCGAAGAAAAACTTACATGCAACGGGAAGGATACAATTGTGGTAATATTTCAAGTCAATCACACATTGTCATGCATTTTATCTTTCTAACATAATAATGTGTGGTTGACTCAGAATACTGTCACAATGACATCCGTCGAATAACTCCCCCAATATTCACAGCTGACAAGTTAATGTACTTCAAAGTTTGGCGAGCAAGTGCTCAACAAACAACCGACGCGTGACTCAAATTGGTTTGATTGATGAGAGAAACCCCTTACCCACAAAGAAGGAGGAGGTCCCGGTCCTTTGGTGCCATGCATATAGTCATATCCACTGGCCTTCCCGATGTGTATCCAATTGTCCCAAATAAACCTTTCTTTTGCTTTGTTGTTAATTGGTCATGTATTGTTATGCAACTCTCTGTGAAGCAAATATGACTCATATAATCCTTTTTGGATTCTCAAGGATTATAAGGATCATCACTTCTTATCCGGTCATCTTACATCGTACGTTTGGTGCTGTTTGTGTTTAATTTTAAATAATAAAAAAATTCAAAATGATTTATGACCGCATAATGTACGATGATGATAGGATATGAGGATCCTAGGTCCTCACAACGAGAATTCAGATGGGATCTAAATCCATAATATAAAGCTCTAAATTTGATTTTCTATCCAGTAATATAACTGTTTTTCTTTCTTTCAATCTGGTAGCTTCATACCACAATTTGGTGAAGTGGGTAGTTCCTGTCCCCCTTAAATTTACTCAAAGGATTCAAAGTTTTAGTTGATATCAAGGGTAGTTTAAATAGCGTTTAGTAGATATCGCCCGTGGTTGGTTTTGAATTTTTACAAGATGACTTGTCGTGTTGCTATTTTTGAGATAATATTTTGTGATAAAATTCGTAAATTTTAGCCAATAGAAAAGAATGCTGTTATTGCTTTTTTTTTTATTTTATTTTATTTTTTAAGATGAGACCTTAAGTGCTGACCTTAGTTTCGGATTATTTTAAGCCGTTGAATTTTTATCTAAACGGCTCACAATAAAAGAGTTCAAACATGCTTCTTTCTATGGGATTTGGATTTCATATGGATCCAAATTGTGGGGATCTTAGGGATCCCCACATCTTAACCATTCATTGTGTATCGTACGATCATAAATTATTTGATTTTTTTATTTAAAATTTAACACAAATAGTATATGATGAAAACTGACTGCACAATATATGATGAACGGTTAGGATGTGGAGATCCCTAGAATCCCCACAAAGTAGAGGATCCTTTTCCCTCTCTAGGCTCACCCATCCACTTTTCTCTCTCTCTCTCTCTTCATCTTCAACCTCACCCCATCCTCGGTTTCAAAATCCTCCCCAATATCCAAAATTAATTAAAACACTAGCACCTCCTGAATTTCATGATGATGCCAAATTCCGACGTTCTACTGGCCTTCAATCACCACCTAAGTTCGATGATGAAGTGATGAAAACTCGTGTGATTTAGAATACGTAGGATCTAGGATGGTTGTAGGACGTAGAAAACAAAATATTATTAAGAACATAAATAGAAAACACCTTGAAAATAAACATGAATTGTCAAAAGCTCCTAAGTTAATGCGTCTCTCCATATTGATCCCCTTTCTAATGGCTAAATAGCCTTATTTATACTATTACAAAATAAAATCCTACTTAGGAAAGGTCTTCTAAAAACTAGGAAACATAATAGAATAAGATAACTAGGAAATAAAAGGTTTCATATTTAAACTGAAATTCGGACTTCTAAAAAAATCAGATTTTTGACCGACCAAATCAACTCTGATTTGGTCCCAAAATATCTCTTTTTAAAGCTTGAGACGTCCCTAACAAATCCTCAAAAGGAATATTCCTCAAAATATGCCATCTTGACCTTCAAAATACCCAAAACGTACAAAAACATTGCACGCTGGGTCTTTATTTCATCGTCACGGTCAAATGGTTTGGTAGAAAAATATGAAACTTTGATACAATCATCTCGAAAGGCTCACGAACATCCTTCAGTTGGAATCACTCCAAAATTCATCCATTTGATCATTTTTTGCTTCAGAAGAAGTCGAATGTTCTACATTGAAAATACATAATAAGTATCAAAATTCATCTAAATAAACTAATAAATTATAACTAAGATTAGGGTAAAATATATGGTATAATATGGATTCATCAGTGTCTATTCAAGTGAGATTTAAAATATATTTACAAGTTTTTATAAAAACAAATATTTCTAAAATTAAAGGCTAATATTTGGCTACATTCAATAAATACACAGGTTGAGATGATGGTGCGATATCGATGAAAAGTAGATTTGCGAACGATACCTAGCTAGAATCGCAAGAGGACAGAGAGAGCAACCTCACTAATTATATTAACGTTTTAGAAAGAATAAAAAAACGGGTATAAAGCGTATTAAAATTGGTAGGACTAGATTATTTAAAATTGGTCCCAAACAGGTTTATAAAAATAGAGTGGTCATGTTGGGTAAACAATAAACTCCGAGTTCAACTGGAACTGGAAATCCTTGCGACTTTAGGCTTTGGAAACACCTATCTATTTACATGCTCAACACCCTCTGCTTTAATCCCATCCCCATCTCTCTCTCTCGCTCTCTCTCTCTCTCTCTCTCTCTCTCTCCTTCGGTTGGTCTGATCGCTTCTGCAGAATAAGGCTATAGGATAGTGAAATTAACGGATCGAATGGGAATGGCAAAGTCTTCCTCCGCCGGGCCGCTTTGTAAAATTGTTTTCTTCTGCTTCGCCGCACTATTGGCAATCTTTCTCTTCACAGCCTTGGCGTGGACTTTATTGCGTGACGCGAAGCTCAGCCCTGAATTCCCTGAGTTCCGGGTCGACTTGGTAGCCGTGTCGCCGTGCCCACTCACCGCCACATCCAGCAGCGACTACTTAACCGCCACGTGGGACTTGACGCTGGTTGCTATAAATCCCAACCGGAAGCTGGACTTGTATTACGAGAACCTTCAAGCCGATATCTTCTACGGCGACGTCGACGACAAGGAAAGCGACAGCAATCTCAAGCTGGGAACGGCGCCGTTGCCTCCCATCTATGTAAGTAAGATGAACCAGATCACTCTTGATTTCTCGGTGGTAATGGCGAGGTCGTACATCGGAACCGACGCGGCCAACGATATAATCATCTCCTCCTCCTCTTCCTCCACCTCCCCAAGTTGTTATGGGTCGGGGAGCCTGTGGCTGAAGCTGTTGGGTTTTTTTAGGTATAATACTACGTTGTTTGGACTGGATACTTCCGAACTGACGCGCTTCTCTTGCGACCTTTTCCCACCGAATGGGACGGCGGGGCAGTCAAGGGCATGCCAAGGTTTTGATCGAAGTCATAGGTGTTATTGCTGACCTGATTGAGATTGATGATTCTAATTTCTACTAGCTGCTGTATTTACCTGCGTATTGTATTGTAATATATATAAAACTATTGGCAGGTGCATTTTAGACATTGTTTTTATTTAGTTGTTTATGTTTTTGCAGCTAAATTGCTAATCCTATCAAACTGATAGATAAAGCATCCATACGAGTGACCTCTAACATTGCAGTTGAAGTAGTGAAGTACCCACTTCTTTACGTGCATAAGTTTCTGCAAGTTTCTCTACTAGAAAAGTAGTAACTGAAAGCATTAATTGGGTATAGCTTGCCACATTGCTTCAGTCAACACTTATCTTCCGCCCTGAGAAATCAATTTGCCTTCCCCCTTGTATACTTTGTTCCAAACATGGTCCTTGATTGAACAAAAAAGTTTCCGCTTATCCTTCTCTAAGCAAATAGGAAGTCCCAAAAATCTCTCGTGGCAAGGGCTAGAATTTGAATTTTCGTGAGAGAGGAGGAGGACGGGCGCCCGGGGGGAGGGGGGGGGGGTGGTTGCTGAGTGGACTGACCCAATTTGTAAGAGCTAGAGAAGTGTGGACTTTGCACCCTAATCTCTACACCCACTCAAATTTGCTCTCTTCCAAACAAATTGATTTTGGACTGATGTGAATTAGGTCAGTTGATCAGAGTAGTATGTTTGATTTTTTGTGCTTAAACTTGAATTATTTTTCTACACAATGTCATTTTTTTTCTTTCTCTAATTTTTTTTTGTTATAATTGATATTTGTAGGATTCATTTAAAAGAATCAATTAAAATAAATTTTAAAATTTATAATTGGTGTATTAATAGAACACACGCAATAAAATAATAAGAAAACTAATTGACAGTAACCTTTTTTGCACATGTCAAATTTGACAGCAAAGGTTCATATTAACATATAAGTTAAAGTTTCTTCCTACTTTCAAATTTGATTATGCGACATTTCACTTAGCCTTTGGAAATGGTTTAAAAATCTGATTGTATTCATTCAAGATTTTTAAGTTTTCCATAAGACCCGCTATTCAATTAATATTTGATTTTACAGTATTTAAAAAAGTAAATATAAAAGATGGAATTAAAAATTACATTTCCATTTGGTGTGTTGCAACGCGTTCATGGCATGGAGGGGGATTTGTTTGTTTACTGGTATGTTTTTACTGGGCGTGTGGAAGCGTCGTTTTCCTTGCTTTTTTTTTTCCAATTTAGTTTTACTAGGCTTTTTACCGAGTTCTTTCGTGTGGGAGTCCCAAAGAGGGACTATGATTTTCGCAAATTTGGTTCCAACATTTTGTAATAAAAACAAGTTATTCTAAAAGAAGTAAACAATACTAAAACCGTAATTGATAATGAAAACTAAATGTGATTTGGAATTTATTTACATGAGAATGACTCGATATAACGTAACACATAAGGACCCGAAAGAGTCTGGTTCCATCTACACAAACTGCTTCCCTAACAAAACACTAGCACCCAGAAGAAGAGTCAGAGTCGACGGATGTCAAAGCCTTAATTTCTTCCAAATGCTCTCATAATTCTAACAACTAGGTATGTCTGACATTTGATAAAAATAATTGTGGAAAAACACATCCAAATGCTTGCAAAAACCCTAGTGCTTGCTGTCTTTACTGGAATTTCACCGTAGCCAACAATGGTCACAGAAACAACTGACAAATACAAAAGCATCCTCCCAACTCAGCTTCTCCAACAAGTGAAACCCAACACAGCCTACTCCCACACACACAGCAGGTGCCGCTATCATTACATAAGAGAGTGTATTGCAAGTCTGCAATAGCTCTAGCAAAGAATTCAGTATTCCATGACAGGAGCAAACACGTAGATACCCGTTATCATTACATAAGAGAGTGTATTGCAAGAAAGGATGTGCAAGTGGAATACGTGAAGTCTAAAGACCAAATTGCAGACATATTCACTATGCCACTCAAACAAGAAGACTTTATCAGACTGAGGAACTCAATTGGTGTCACAAAACAAGATTCAGGGGGATGTTGAATTGTAATCTTGTCTTGGCCCAAAGATAATGGATCTAGCCCATGCACAAAGAAAGATCCATGCACATGCTAGAGAATTCTAGCAAAGTTCAAGTTGATGGAAGAGTTTAGAAGAATGGTGAGGATTCCACCAACATACAATATTAGTGTAGATAATTCTAGCTTAGGAAGGAAGTGGAATTATCTAGATATCCCTAGCATGATGCTTCCATGCTTCTCCAAGGTTCCATCAATGCCTATAAAAGGAGAAGGCATCCACACCATTTGTAACAACCAAGAGAGCAAGTAGTGAGAAGTGAGAAGAAGCAACAAAGCTTTTAAGAGTGTTTGAGTCTTTCCTCTTGTATTAAGTTTGTGAGTGAATAAAAATCTTGTGTAATACTTTGAGTATTCTTTCTTTCTCTTGTCTAGCAATTCTACTGCGTTACATACTCCTTTGTGAGAAAAACAACTCCAAAGTAGTGAAGTCTTTTTAAGCCCCAACAAAATGTTCATGCGCCGCCAGGAAGTAAAAGATTATGCTCCAGCCGCCTACGAAGATGATTAACAAGAGGGGCTTAATTACTGCAGGCCAATGCATGGTACCAATGGTCGGAGGAGGGATTCGCAGGGTTTTCTTCCATCTGATTCTGATGTGATGATTTGATTGCTGCACTTGGAACTTTTTAATAGCTATTTCTCTCCTCACCTTCATCTAATGGGATTTTGATTTTTTTAGTTTATTTGGTTTTAAAGTTTTAGGTATTTGTGTTTGGTATGTATTTTTACCATTTGCAAAAGTAAGGATAAAAACATTTAATTGCATGGAGTACTAGGTTGAAAAAGGTTGAATGAATAATTTATGTTAGAATCAAATCTTAATTAATTATTTGAAAACAAAATTTGAAAAAGGTTGATTTAATGACCTAAAATATTAAAAACGAATTAATTAAAAACAATTAAACAAATTGGAAAGTAAAGAAAAAAAAAGAAAATAGTTTTGAAAATCTATTTACACACTAGGGTTTTGCCGTCACCTAAATAATTTTACATAGTTCTTCCAATTACTTATGACTTACACATGCATATTTTGAAGGTTAGGCTTTCCTAAAGTACGTCATACTTGGAACCTCCAACATAGAACGTATATCTAACATGTAACCTGTCCGTAGCGTCCATATCAAATGTGAACAAGCAAGACTTATTAAGTTTTGTGAAAACCTTTTGAAAAATCATATAACTCTTAAGTCGTGTATGTAGACATCGAAATTTCGGTAAATAAATGTTGACCGATAAATCAAAATGTCAACGCTCATGTATTACATAAATTTTACACGTAGCGTGTGACTCAATGAAAATTGAAATGAGTTGGAAAAGTCATCAAATAGGACACGTGTCAACACCTGGCAGAAACGACTTATTTCATCTGGGATATTATATTCAAAATTAGGCATTGGAAAATTCTATAAATAAAAGCCCATTTCATTCATTTGGGGGGAGGAACCAAAATCATTAAGCAAGCTCTGAAGCTCTGAAACTCCGAAGCTCTCAAGCATCCAGGTTCCCGAAGAATCAAGAAAGCGTTCTTCATTCTTCGTTCATCGTTCATCCTAAGATCAAGCCCCAACGGCCCTTTGGATCAACAATCATCCACCAATTCAAGATCAAGCCCCGACGGCCCTTGAAGAAAGTGTTCTTCGTTCTTCGTTCATCGTTTATCCTAAGATCAAGCCCCAACGACCCTTTGGATCAACAATCATCCACCAATTCAAGATCAAGCCCCGACGGCCCTTGAAGAAAGTGTTCATTCGTTCATCATCCGTTCATCCAAGATCAAGTCCCAACGGCCATTTGGATCAACAACGTCGACAAATCCACACATCCAACTGTTCTTTAAGATTAAGCCCAAAAGCCTTTGAAGATCCGTTCATCACTGTTCTTTAAGATCAAGCCCAAAAGCCCTTGAAGTTTCGTTCATCACCGTTATTCAAGATCAAGCCTTAACAACCCTTGAAGAAACACTCATTCTCAAGATCAAGCCCCAACGGCTCCTTGAAGATCCGCTCAAATCCACCTTCAAAGATCAAGCCCACGGCCCATTGAAGAAACTTCTAACAGTTCATCCAAAGATCAAGCCTCAATGGCCCTTGGATCAACGAAACATCCACAAATCAACGCCTTACGGAGATCGAATCAGATGATCAAATTAGAGAGAGATTGTAACCCAAAAACCATCAAATACAAATATTTGTTTGTGCACGTTGTTCTTGTCTCTTTCGTTTCAGGAATTTTCTGTGTTCACAAATTGGCACGCCCGGTGGGACAATCTCTACCTCTCATCTCTTTCTCCGTTCAAGGAATCCAAACACACCTCAAAGTCAATGGCATCAAGCAAGGGACAAGCCATTCTCGCAACCACTGAGGGAAGGATCCTAAGCACTTCTGCCGCAAACGGACAATCCATTGGCGCCACAACCGCTCCTCAACATGCCATTTCAAAATTGGTACCGCTAAAAGAGCAAGGGGAGCATCAAAGGTGTGAGTCTGTCATCAACCTGACCTCGTTGGGGGCACTGAAGCATGATGCTGAGGCACACAAGATGACATCCCAAAGCAGCCAACGACATTCTTCATCAGCATCCTGGATGTCTAAAGGAAAGTCACGTCTATTGGTCGCACAAGTTATGACTATCGGCGTTACCTCAATTGAAGAACAACTGGCTCAAATGAATGAAGCGATTGCAAGGCTAACACAGATTGTAGAAGAAAAAGACTTGCAAATCGCTGCACTCGTCAGTCGACTGGAGCCACAGGACGACGAGAACCCTAACCCAGAAGATGAGCCTACGGTGGAGAGAATTGATAAGAAGCCGGAGCTAGACCAAGCAGCGACACTCATGGGATCTCTTTCTATCCAGCAGCTGCAGGAGATGATCACCAACACCATCAAGGCATAGTACGAAGGGAGCTCAAATACCTCCCGGTTGTACTCAAAGCCGTATTCAAAGAAGATCGACGCCTTAAGGATGTCGAGGGGTTATCAACCACCAAAGTTCATGCAATTTGATGGAAAGGGAAACCCGAAACAGCACATTGCCCACTTCGTTGAAACTTGCAACAACGCAGGAACCGAAGGGGATTACCTCTCTAAGCAGTTTGTGCGCTCGCTGAAAGGAAACGCCTTTGAGTGGTACACAGACCTAGAGCCCGAGTCCATCAACAGCTGGGAACAATTAGAGCGGGAATTCCTCAACCGCTTCTATAGCACCCGCCGCACTGTGAGTATGCTAGAGCTAACGAGCACAAAGCAGTGGAAGGACGAGCCAGTCATTGACTACATCAACAGATGGCACACTCTAAGCCTCGACTGTAAAGACAGGCTTTCGGAAACCTCTTCAATCGAGATGTGCATCCAAGGCATGCAATGGGGTTTGTAATACATCCCTCAAGGCATTAAACCACGGACCTTCTAGGAATTGGCCACTCGCGCCCATGACATGGAGTTGAGCATCGCCCATCATGGGAAGAAAGAACCGATCGCCTACTACAAGGACGACAAAGTTCTTGGGACAAAGGTGGAAAAGGCTGCACGGAAACCCACCAAGGAAGCGATGACGGTCAACATAGCTCCCGTCAAAATCTCCACACGAGGCAAGGAGATTCAAATTGAAGCTTTTCGTGATCAAGAGATGCGTAGACGCACTTTGAAGGAGCTTGAGGAGAAGACCTATCCATTCCCCGACTCTGATGTGGTTGCCATGCTGGATGACCTGTTGGACAAAAAGGTGATCAGTTTGCCTGAGTGCAGACGGCCGGAAGAGATGAATCGTACCAACAGTCCAAGGTACTATAAATTCCACCGCTTCATCAGTCATCCGACAGAAAAATGTTTCGTGCTGAAGGATCTCATCATGAAGCTGACTCAGAAAGGAATCATCGAGCTAGATCTTGACGATGTGGTGAAGTCAAACTATACCACCTTCATTTCTGGTTCTTCCGACTCAAAGTTTTCACCTCAACCGTTGGGGGCATCCTTCAAGACAAGCAAAGTTGAAGGATGGACTCAAGTCACTCCTAAGAAATTGCACAAGAAGCATACGTCTCCTCCACAAGTCCGCCAATCGGAAAGGGGGCAAAACAGCTCTTGTCAACCTTCAAAGCAACGTGAACGTGTTAAAGATGATGCAATTTCGACACATAGATCGTCCATCCCCATCACGATGCGTGATTTCTTTCCTAAAGACTTCTTCAACTACTCAGTCAATGCTCCTTGCTATGAAGATTGCGAGAAACGACTCTCTCAAATCGCTTGACGAACCACAAGTGCTCCTTGTTCGCACGAGCCTAAACTGCACGAACCGAAGCTCCTTGTTTGTAAGAGCCTAAACTGCAAGACACAAAGCTCCTGGTCTGCACGAGCATAAAAGGCAACACCAACGCTCCTTGTCTGCACGAGCTGAAACTGCAAACGACACAAAAAAGAAAATACCAAAAAATATGTATGTATTTGAACTACGTTACGACTTGATCTCTTCGTTGGAGGGGTACGTAGGCAACTTGAATGTTCAATTTTTCGAGTTCAGTCACATCAAAATACTAAGTGTTTTATAAAGTCAATTGTATTACAAAAAAAAAAGGAATATACAAGTATTATATATATATATATATATATATATATATATATGCATAACTCAAAAGCTGGGCCCTCATCAGCGACCCATCCTCATTAGTATCTCGGCCCAGCAGCAAAATGGCTCAAACCACAACGGGCCCAAACTCCAGCTTGTCTTCTTCCCCATTTATCCTCGACCCAACCAGTCCGAACCCATCAAGCCGTACTCTCCACTCTTCTTTCTCAAAAGCAAAAGATCCAACTCTCACTTCAACTACGACAAGTCGTCGTCCAGTGCTGCTGCGACGTCGTTTAACTGATATGCATCCAGAACCTAGCAAAAAAGACTCATATCTGCTAAAAGTTTGAAGCTTTCGGCTTCAATTTGAGGAACCCAGCAAGAAATGACGCTGAATTTACCGACTTCCTGTCTGATTTTCGCGCCACTATTGAACCCAAGGCCCACCCACAACGCGGCTCAGAACCGCCCGCCAACGGAGGTCCGATTCACGCGGTGGAACAACGCCAACGCTAAGATATTCAACCAGCGCCGGAAGGCCCAGCAAGAAATCGAGGACGATATTCGCCGGGAGCGTCGATTCGAGTCTGCCACCAGAATTGCCATTCTTTCCGACACCGTCGCCGCCGAATCGCAAAGATGATGCTCTGAGTTCGCAGCAGAGACGGGCTTGAACGAGTCACGGTGGAGAACCCACAGAGCACCACCGTCTCCGAACTCAAATCCTTGATACAAACCCAGCTCCGAATCCCTTTCCAGAACCAGACAATCTCCACCAGTCAGAATCTTCTTTTGGCCAAAACCCAGGAAGAAATTGCTCGATTCACTGATATGGCGAATCCCAATACGTCTCTGACGGCGCTGAATCTCGCACATGGGTCGATTGTTTACTTGGCTTACGACGGTGAGCGCAGCGTCGCCGGGCCGGCTTTCCACCCAGCGGGCTCTTTCGGGAGGAAGATGACTATGGATGATTTGATCGCCAAGCAGATGAAGGTCACGCGCCAGGAGAACCCACACTGTGAACTGGTGTCGTTCGATCGAGATTGTGCTAATGCGTTCCAGCATTATGTGAATGATACGCTGGCTTTCGCAACTAAGCGGGGATGATTTATGTACGGGACGGTGTCGGAGGAGGGGAAGATGGAGGTGGATTTCATCTATGAGCCTCTGCAGCAGGGGACGGAGGACAAATTGGTGTTTTACAGAGACCCGGAGGAGGAAAAGGCGGTGGAGGCTATAGCAATGGGTTTGGGGATGAGACAGGTTGGGTTTATCTTCACCCAGTCAGTGAGTCAGGACAAAAAAGATTATACTTTGTCGAATAGGGAGGTGCTTCTGACACCGTTCACTATAACCTGGCAGATCTGTCGGCGTGGCTTGAGAGCATGATCTCCGAGATGAACCTCTCGCCTCCTAATTTCGATCCTTTAAAGGGCGGTGCCGTCGCTGAGGTGCAGCTTAATTAGCAGCAAGTGCAGCTCGTCGACGACCCGTTTTTAGCTCGGGGGGAGTCGTCCATCACCACCGTCGATTTCCCAGATCAGCGGAAGAGCAAATTCATTAGCACATCCTTAGGCGAAGCCACCGGGCAATCTGTGCAAGAAATCAGGTTGTTCGGCGTGCCACTGGTGGTCGATTCCATGGGGAAGAGCGACTGTCGTAATGGATGGCGCCGACGCCAACTTCAATTGATCCTCCTCAGATCCGAGAGCCGTGAGCACACCACTATCGACACCCAACCATGGTTGTACCTCCACCACAGCAGCTCGTCCCTCTTCCTCAGCATCCACCAACTACCTCAAGCTTCATCATGCTCCTCCTTCTTCCTCCTCCTCCGTGCTCCTCCTTCTTCTTCCTCCTCCAAACTCCTATCCTGCACCCTATATATATATATATATATGTACGTACGTATGTATGTGTGCATATAAAATTACAATATAAAAAAAAAAAAAGGAAAAGCAAAGGTGGTGCCAGCACCATGAAAGAAAAAATATATATATATAATATATATATATATATAATAATAATGAAAAGATATGGAATGGTGCATGCAAAAGAAAGTGGTGGTGGCTAGCACCGAAAGAAAAAAAAATAAAAAAAATAAGGGGAATGGTGCGGATTGCACCATCTGAATATATATATATATATATATATATATATATATATATATATATATATATATATATATATAAATAGTGGGTGGTGCATGATTAAAAAATAAATAATAAAAAATAATTAAAAAAAAAAGGAAAGGGATGGTGCGGATTGCACCATCTGAAAAGCAAAATATACATAAAAAATAGTGGGTGTGTGCATATATATATATATATAATGTAATATGTATAAAAATTATATATATAATAATTGCATTGAGAGAAATAAAGTTCATTTTATTTATTTCTCCGGAAAGATTACATAAAATTGCATTCTACATACAAAAAAAAAAAAATTTACAAATGTGCAAACAAACGGGAGGGAGTCTTCATTGCTCAGGTGGTGTCTCAATACTCGGCAGAGCTTCAGAAATGAGAGGCGCCGGAGGTTGACTGTTTGAAGCCACACCACTCGGTGGAACTCCAGGAAGAAGAGGAGCCAAAGGTTGATCATTTGGAGCTTCATTATGCGGTACAGCCCCAGAAGACGATGGCAAATGCTGCTGGAACAAACCCACAAACCTCTGATGGTCAAGTAAAATCTAACCATCAGATTCCTGCATCTGGTTATTCTTCCTCTTCATATTTGTCGCATAGCTATATGCGAGCTTATGCAACTGTTTATTCTCCTGTTTGAGCCCTCTAATATCCTATTTGAGACTCATCACTTCAGCCGCCAATGATTCAACTTGACGGGTTCGAGCAAATAGGCGTTGGGCCATATTAGACACAGAACCTGCACACTGCACACTAAGAGCCAGAGAATCCTTAACAGCCAACTCATCAGATCGTTTGGAAAGTAGTCTATTATCTCTGGGAGTGACAAGGTTCCGGGCCACCACCGCAGCGGTCATATCATTCTTCACCACCGAATCCCCAACGGTAAGAGGACCAGTGGGGGATATGAAGGATGGGCGCCATATGTTGTCTGGAGAAGGCGGGACTGCCTCTTCACCAAGATTCAAGTCAAAACGACGGTCGGAAGGTCCAGACATTTTCAAAAGTGTTGAAGGAAGAAGAGATCGGACAAATCAAGATCTTAGAAGTACAAGAGGGGAGTTTTCACAAGCGAAAATTCAAGTGTGCTTTGAAACGAACTGCATGCCTCTATAAAAAATCAGCACTCGACGAGATTTCAGAGATCGAAGAGGCAAGCTCAGAATTCGAAGAGGCCATTCAAAAATCGAAGAGGCAAGCTCAGAAATCGGAGAAGCATCTTGCTTTTCCAGACGCGTCGGCACCCACCACACGCAAACTCAGCTTTGCGGAAATCAAGGGCAATTTGTCGAAGCGTCGATCCTAGATATCGAAGAGGCGCCAGTCTTTTTCAGCCTCATCAACACCTGTTATATGCACACTCAACTTTGCGCAAATCACGGGCAATTTGTCGAAGATTTTCGGTGAAGGAGAAAACACGTGAAGTTTACTGTTCAATCATCCAACGGTTGCCGACAAGAGTGAAAGAACAGTACCAGTTATTAATCCATATAAATGTCCACCTTCACCTTCCATAGCAAGGCAGACATACAGAGCCTTTCTTTATCTCAAAAAAATGCTTTCCCAACGAAACCTCTCGAGTCATTCAGTGTTCCTTATTCCTTGGGGTACCTCTGCAAGCCAATGACTCCAAAGCAAAAGTATCTCATATCACCAGGGTAGAAAGCAAGAGTATCTCATATCATGCACTCTCCCTGTCATTTCCTTTGTCCTTGTTCTTACCTGCAAAGACAAGGATAAAGAAAGCAATATGCCGGAACCTCCACTTAAACTCGAGTAAGGAACCGACTGCTTGGAACCCTTCCCTGATTGCCTACCTAGCACTGCTCTTTAGTACTCGTCTCCCACTGTTGCTGTACTTCCAAAGAAGTTGTCACATCTACCTAGAGAACAGATAAGACAAGTGAAAATGATACCTTGCAGCATGTGGAGACAACGTGCAGAAGGAACAAGCAGAGAAGAATGCGGTCTGCACAGTCAACTCAGCAGAAGGAGTCCGAGCTGAAGAACTCGAGAAGCTGCCACATCTGCATGAAGAAACAAGCAGAGAAGAATGCAGCCTGCACAGTCAACTCAGCAGAAGGAGTCCGAACTGAGGAACTCGAGCATATGCCACATTCTGCCAGAAGAATAGATAAAGCAAGGGAAAATAATACATTGAAGCATGTGGAGACAAGCACAACAAAGCACGTGCCGATTCATCCGCTACTTCTTCAAAATCAAAAGTATCTCATATCATCAGGGTTGCAATCAATCTGGACGGTGAACTCATTTTGACCCTCAAATTCTTGGGTCGACTTACTAGGCGTTGTGGGCTGCACGTGCCGATTCACCACCCTTGAATCAAATCCTTAAAGATCAAGTCATCAACTGGAAGAAAACCTCATCAATCTTGAAGATCATACCGCTGACCAAACTGCTCAGGTGTGAATTAGAAAGATTGAACAAAGCAACAAGTCGTCACCTTCACCTCGTGCCTGCTTGCAATATGTTCGAGTTAACCTTCAAGAATCAAGCCTCAATGGCCCTTGAAGAAGCTTCCAACCAAATTCAAGATCAAGCATCGACGACCCTTGAGGAAATCACAAGTCCGATTCAAGATTAAGTGTCTACCACCCTTGAATCAAAACCTAGTTCAAGAATAAGCTGTGGAAAATCAACAATTGGAGGAATCCAGAAAATCCTCAAACCCAGTTCAAGATCAAAGCTGTGGAAAATCAACAAGCGCAACAAAATATGTGCCGATTCACCCACTACCAAAGCCAAAGATCATCTACCACATGAAGCTCCTTGTGGTCCAATTTCAACCTTCAAGATCAAGCCTCGACGACCCTTGAAGAAATTTCAAACAAAAGTTCAAGAACAAGCCTCAACGGCCCTTGAAGAAATCTCAAGCCCAATTCAAGATCAAGCCTCAACGGCCCTTGAAGAAATCTCCAGCCCAATTCAAGATCAAGCCTCAACGGCCCTTGAAGAAATCTCCAGCCCAATTCAAGATCAAGCCTCGACGGCCTTTGGATCGACATCTACAATAAGGGATTTCAAAACGCATCTCCTACACGTGACAAACACATGTATACGACGTGCCTTGAAGTGGGGGCATTTGTAGACATCGAAATTTCGGTAAATAAATGTTGACCGATAAATCAAAGTGTCAACGCTCATGTATTACATAAATTTTACACGTAGCGTGTGACTCAACGAAAATTGAAATGAGTTGGAAAAGTCATCAAATAGGACACGTGTCAACACCTGGCAGAAACGACTTATTTCATATGGGATATTATATTCAAAATTAGGCCTTGGAAAATTCTATAAATACAAGCCCATTTCATTCATTTGGGGGGAGGAACCAAAATCATTAAGCAAGCTCTGAAGCTCTGAAACTTCGAAGCTCTCAAGCATCCAGGTTCCCGAAGAATCAAGAAAGCGTTCTTCATTCTTCGTTCATCGTTCATCCTAAGATCAAGCCCCAACGGTCCTTTGGATCAACAATCATCCACCAATTCAAGATCAAGCCCCGACGGCCCTTGAAGAAAGTGTTCTTCGTTCTTCGTTCATCGTTCATCCTAAGATCAAGCCCCAACGACCCTTTGGATCAACAATCATACACCAATTCAAGATCAAGCCCCGACGGCCCTTGAAGAAAGTGTTCATTCGTTCATCATCCGTTCATCCAAGATCAAGTCCCAACGACCATTTGGATCAACAACGTCGACAAATCCATACATCCAACCGTTCTTCAAGATTAAGCCCAAAAGCCTTTGAAGATCCGTTCATCACTGTTCTTTAAGATCAAGCCCAAAAGCCCTTGAAGTTCCGTTCATCATCGTTATTCAAGATCAAGCCTTAACGGCCCTTGAAGAAACACTCATCCTCAAGATCAAGCCCCAACGGCTCCTTGAAGATCCGCTCAAATCCACCTTCAAAGATCAAGCCCACGGCCCATTGAAGAAACTTCCAACAGTTCATCCAAAGATCAAGCCTCAACGGCCCTTGGATCAACGAAACATCCACAAATTAACGCCTTACGGAGATCGAATCAGAGGATCAAATTAGAGAGAGATTGTAACCCAAAAACCATCAAATACAAATATTTGTTTGTGCACGTTGTTCTTGTTTCTTTCGTTTCAGGAATTTTCTGTGTTCACAGTGTCATCTATCCTAAGTTACACATATTAACCACAAGAAGCCAATGCCAATTCTAGGGACATCCCTCTGCCAAAATTGCATCAAATTATTTTTCTAAATATCCAAATGGTGGCCAATCATCAGGACAATTAGATAGTATAAACACGGTGATTAATAATTCAAAACCTGCATGCATAACATCATAAGTAAATTGAAAAGAAACTACATATTCTTGCTAAGACTCGTGACCTCGCCATAACAAACGAAACTAGTTACGAATAATCATAAAACAAAATATTATTAAGAACATAGATAAAAAAACACCTTGAAAATAAACTTGAATTGGCAAAAGCTTCTAAGTTAATGCGTCTCTCCAAATTGATCCCCTCCTAATGGCTAAATAGCCTTATTTATACTATTACAAAATAAAATCCTACTTAGAAAATGTCTTCTAAAAACTGGGAAATATAATAGAATAAGATAACTAGGAAATAAAATGTTTCCTATTTAAACTGAAATTCGGAATTCTCAGAAAATCAGACTTTTGACCGACCAAATCAACTCTGATTTGGTCCCAAAATATCTCTTTTTAAAGCTTGAGCCGTCCCTGACAAATCCTCAGAAGGAATCTTCTTCAAAATAAGTCATCTTGACCTTCAAAATACCCAAAACGTACATAAACGTTTCGCGCTGGGTCTTTATTTCATCATCACGGTTAAACGGTTTGGTAGAAAAATATGAAACTTTGATACAATTATCTTAAAAGGCTCACGAACATCCTTCAGTTGGAATCACTCAAAAATTCATCTATTTGATCACTTTTTGCTCCAGAAGAAGTCGAATGTTCTACATTGAAAATACATATCAAAGTATCAAAATTCTTCTAAATAAACTAATAAATTATAATTAAGATTAGGGTAAAATATATGGTATAATATGGATTCATCAGTGTCTATTTAAGTGAGATTTTGAATATACTTGAAAGTTTTTATAAAAACAAATATTTCTAAAATTAAGGGTTAATATTTTGCTACATTCGATAAATACACGAGTTGAGACGATTGTGTGATACCAACGAGAAGTAGATTTGCGAACGATACCTAGCCAGATTCGCAAGAGGACAGAGAGAGCAACCTGACTAATTATATTAACGCTTTAGAATGAATAAATAAACGGGTATAAAGCGTATTAAAATTGGTAGGACTGGATTATTTAAAAGGAAAATTAATGAAAAATGTTTGAAAACTTTGAGTTTTAACGATAAGGACAAAATAAAGGGTAAATTGAATAATATCAGGATTGACTTTTTAGTGTAAAAATATGATTTTTCCTTAAAATAAACAGTACCTGGAGCTTTTCGTTAAAGTTCCCTTATTTAAAATTGGTCCAAAACAGGTTTATAAAAATAGAGTGGTCATGTTGGGTAAACAGTAAACTCCGAGTTCAACTGGAACTGGAAATCCTTGCAACTTTAGGCTTTGGAAACACCTATCTATTTACATGCTCAACACCCTCTGCTTTAATCCCATCCCCATCTCTCTCTCTCGCTCTCTCTCTCTCTCTCTCTCCTTCGGTTGGTCTGATCGCTTCTGCAGAATAAGGCTATAGGATAGTGAAATTAACGGATCGAATGGGAATGGCAAAGTCTTCCTCCGCCGGGCCGCTTTGTAAAATTGTTTTCTTCTGCTTCGCCGCACTATTGGCAATCTTTCTCTTCACAGCCTTGGCGTGGACTTTATTGCGTGACGCGAAGCTCAGCCCTGAATTCCCTGAGTTCCGGGTCGACTTGGTAGCCGTGTCGCCGTGCCCACTCACCGACACATCCAGCAGCGACTACTTAACCGCCACGTGGGACTTGACGCTGGTTGCTATAAATCCCAACCGGAAGCTGGACTTGTATTACGAGAACCTTCAAGCCGATATCTTCTACGGCGACGTCTACGACAAGGAAAGCGACAGCAATCTCAAGCTGGGAACGGCGCCGTTGCCTCCCATCTATGTAAGTAAGATGAACCAGACTACTCTTGATTTCTCGGTGGTAATGGCGAGGTCGTACGTCGGAACCGACGTGGCCAACGATCTGATCATCTCCTCCTCCTCTTCCTCCACTTCCCCAAGTTGTTATGGGTCGGGGAGCCTGTGGCTGAAGCTGTTGGGTTTTTTTAGGTATAATACTACGTTGTTTGGACTGGATACTTCCCAACTGACGCGCTTCTCTTGCGACCTTTTCCCACCGAATGGGACGGCGGGGCAGTCAAGAGCATGCCAAGATTTTGATCGAAGTCATAGGTGTTATTGCTGACCTGATTCAGATTGATGATTCTAATTTCTACTAGCTGCTGTGCTGTATTTACCTGCGTATTGTATTGTAATATATATATATATATATATATATATATATATATATATATAACTATTGGCAGGTGCATTTTAGACATTGTTTTTATTTAGTTGTTTATGTTTTTGCAGCTAAATTGCTAATCCTATCTGAAAGGGTAATTAAGTTGGCTATTTCCTAGCAAATGTAAAGAGTCTGTAAGTTGGCTATTTCCTAGTCTTAGGATTAATTATAACTTGCAAAGGTTGGAGCTTGGGTTAAATGAGAAGCATGATTGATCAATATTACACGGCAAAGTTTTTTTCTGGTAAGAATCATTTGCATTCATATAGGATTTGTGTTCCCTATTAAAGATTGATTTGGTGTGGGATTCTAGGAGTCTATTCAAATCTACAGTCTTAAATAAGGAAGAGGTTTAATTAAGGCCAATCTCTTTGTTTATCAGGCAAAGGAGTTAACCTAGTATATAAGGGGTTGTGTTGGGAGTTTTATGGAAGACCTTTTGCACGCTAATGATATTTGTGAGATTGTTTTATAAGGTCAAGGGGGAGGAACAAAAGACTGTTAGGTTCTTAGCTTTATCTAGGTGAGAGTTTGAGAGCATAACACATCATTCATTCATCATGAACTTTGTGTAAGCTTTGCCTGTGAGGAAGATCATCAACCTACGTGAATCGGTGTTCATCCAAGAGAAGGTGAAGAGGACGTGGTCTACAAGACAAGAATATTTGATCAAGCTTCTGTTGTGGTGTAAGAAAGTATCAATTGAGTCTTGTATTATGTCCCTAAGTTTTTAGTGAAATTGGCTGTGTGCCTTGAGGTTTTTCTCTCCTGTGAGGAGGGTTTTTTCCTCGTGCGAGATTTTGTACAAATCCTTTGGCTTTGCTTATTTACTCTTTTTATTTTTGTTGTGAAAAAATCAGGATTGAAACATTTCAATCCTGCATATTGCATTTTAACCTTAATCCATCCAGATTTACAATTACAATTGGCACCAGAGCAGTTCTCTAAAATTATTTAGAGTGATCCTAGGGACTACTATGATGGATCGAGCAGCTGGATCAATCTCACATCCACCATACTTTGATGGTGAGAACTATGGCGCTTGGAAAGCAAAGATGAAGGCTTTTCTTTGGTAACTAGATGCTTGTGTTTGGAACACGGTAGTTTTTGGTTACTCCCCTCCAACCAAAACTATAATACACAAATCAAAGAAAATATCTGAAGAAGGTAAAGCAGATAGTGATGTTGTCACTGAGGAAGTTGTTCTCAAACCTCATGAAGAATGGACGCTGGCTGATCAAACTCACTCCATGAATAATCAAAAAGGGTTAAACGCTCTATTTACTGCCTTATCTCCTGATCAGTTTTCTAATATTTCAAATTGTGAGACCTCCAAAGAGGCTTGGGATATCTTGCAGGTCACCTATGAAGGAACAAATGCTGTTAAAGAGTCCAAGCTTCAAAGGTATATCACTCAATTTGAAATTATTAGAATGGAAGAAGATGAAACCTTTTCTGATTTCTATGCTAAGTTAAATAGTATCGTCAATGCTTGTGCTAATCTTGGGGATAAAATTCCTGAATCTAGAGTTGTCAAAAAGGTTCTTAGATCACTACCTTCTAGGTTTCAACCTAAGAAAACTGCAATTGAAGAAGTTAGAGACTTAAACACAATGAAAATTGCAGAATTAGTTGGGTCTTTGAAAACCTATGAAATGGAGCTTCCTATTGTGAAAAGGAGTAAAAACATTGCCCTAAAAGCTGTAAAAGAAAAATGTGAAGAAAGTGAGGAAATTGGTGATGACGAATTTGCTCTAATCGCTAGACAGTTTCAAAAATTTCTCAAGAGTAAAAATTTTAAGGGAAAAGGAACAAGTTCAAGATCTAAACCCTTCAAGTCAAACAATTTTAATTCTGAAAAAGGTTCTAGACTTATTAAACAAACTGAGGGTCGAAAATGCTATGAATGTCAGGGTTTTGGACATGAGGCAAAAGAATGTGCTAACACCTTGAAGAAATTAAAATCTGAAAAAAACAAAGCCATGAAGAGTACTTGGAGTGACAGTGAATCAGATTTAGATTCGGAAAGTGAGATAGTTGCATTTGTGGGATTTGCAAATATCGATGATCTTGAGGAATCTGATAGTCAGGAGCTTGATGCTGAAGAAATACTTCAAAAATATAATGAACTTTATCATGTCTCTGTAAAAATTAGAAAGCATAGTTCTGATATGAAAGAAAAATTGAAAAATCTGTAAACTGAGAAAAGTAGGATTGAAACTGTGTTTCAATCTCGGTTGTCTGAACTTAAGAAAGAAAAAAAGTCATTAACTTCACAACTTGAGGCTTCTAAAGAAAAAATCATAAGATTAACCATTGGCGCGGAAAAGATTGACAAAATGCTCATTATTGGAAAATCCAGTGGAGATAAAACTGGTTTGGGTTTTGATGGTTCCACTGATAGTTCTTCGAGAACAAAATTTGTGCAAGCTTCAGGTACGTGTGCTATGCCTAAGACTTGTGTTCTTACTTGCCATGCTTGCGGTGAGGTAGGTCATATTCGACCTTATTGTGACAAAAAATACTTGAATCATTCTGATAATTTTTCTGTTGGTGCAGCACGAACTCATCTCTCAAATCTCTTGAGAGAAGTGAATAGGTTGTCTAAACTCGTTCATATTCCAAATTCCCATTTGCCTAAGATGAAACTTGTGTGAAGAGAAAAGAAAAGGACTAAATCAGTGAATGAATCACATTGCTGCTTACTTGCTCATTCTTCAATTGAGTCTAATGATTTCAAATGTTTTGTTGCCTTTACTGCCTTGGATTCTTGCAACTCTAACAAGTGGTACTTTGACAGTGGTTGTTCAAGGCATATGACAGGTGATAAACGTTGGTTTCAGTCATTCTCAGATAAAAAGGTAAGAGGCACGGTAACCTGTGGTGATGGTAAGAAAGCCAAGGTTTTGGGTGAAGGTACAGTTAAAGCTCCTGGTTTACCTTTTTTGCATAATGTTTTACTTGTTGAAAACCTTACTGCAAACCTTATGAGTATTAGTCAACTATGTGATGACTTTGGTAAGGTTATATTTGATGAAATTGAATGCATAGTAAGTACAAAAACAGGTGAAAAGGTCATTTGTGGACCAAGGTCTGATGATAATTGCTATTGTGCTATGGTTAATGGTTTGAATGTTTGCTATAGGGTTGAAAACAATATCACTAATCTATGGCATCGAAGATTAGGACACATGAATCTTAGAGATCTAATCAAAATTTTAAAGAAAGAATATGTAAGGGGGCTGCCCACATTAAGTGGAAAACAAGAAGGAGTCTGTGGTGATTATCAAATAGGAAAGCAGACCAAAAGCTCACACAGTCCCACCAACTTCTCATCCACATCAAAACCATTGGAACTTATGCATATGGACTTGGTTGGTCCAATGCAAACTCTAAGTTTGGGAGGTAAAAAGTATATACTAGTTCTTGTGGATGATTTCACTCGCTTTACCTGGGTTGCTTTCTTGCATGATAAATCTGAAGCATTTAAATCTTTCACTATTTTATGCATGAAAATTCAGAATGAAAAACATGATAACATCATTAGACTAAGGACGGATCATGGGACAAAATTTGAGAATCATTTATTTTCTGAATTTTGTGATGAACATGGCATTGCACATGAATTTTCTGCTCCTATCACACCTCAACAAAATGGGGTGGTTGAAAGGAAAAATAGAGTCTTGCTTGACATGAGTAGAGTAATGCTTAATTCTGCAAATTTGGCAAAACATTTTTGGGCTGAGGTAATATGTTCTGCTTGTTACACTGCTAACAGAGTGTATTTAAGACCAAAGTCAAAAGCAACTCCTTATGAACTTTGGAAAGGAAAAAAACCTAATGTGAGTCATTTGAGAGTCTTTGGGAGTACATGTTACATATACAAAGATAGGGAACATCTCGCTAAATTTGACTCTAGGAGTGACATTGGTATTTTTCTTGGTTATTCTCTAACTAGCAAGGCTTATAGGGTCTATAACACTCGAACTAAGGCTGTAATAGAGTCCATAAATGTTGTGATTAATGATTCTGATTTGGAGCAGATCAAACAGATGAAGGATGATGATGATCTTACAAGAATACAAACAGAAAGTATGAGTGATCAAGCTGCTGCAGTGAATGATGCTTCAAGTATCACAAACTCAGAAGACATCCATGACACATCATCTCAAACACTTAGAATTGGAGCTAAGCAAGTAAAAAGAGATCACAAGCCTGAAAACATCATTGGGAAGCTCAATGATAAAATGAGAACTCGAAGTCAAGATGTTGAAGAAATAAGCTACTTATGTTATGTCTCTCAAATTGAGCCAAAAAAATGTCAAAGAAGCCATGGTTGACAATGATTGGATCTTAGCCATTCAAGAGGAGTTAAACCAGTTCAAAAGGAATGATGTTTGGTACTTGGTTCCACGGCCCAAGGATGCCAATGTTATTGGTACCAAGTGGATTTTTAGAAACAAGACATATGAGAAAGCGAATGTAATTCGCAATAAAGCTAGATTGGTTGCTCAAGGTTAAACTCAAGTGGAAGGTCTTGACTTTGACGAAACTTTTGCTCCAGTAGCAAGATTGGAATCAGTAAGATTATTACTAGCAATTGCATGCCATCTCAGGATCAAGTTGTACTAGATGGGTGTCAAAAGTGCGTTTCTGAATGGGGTGTTGCAAGAAGAAGTTTACGTGGAACAGCCAGCTGGATTCAAAGATCATTTTCATCCTAGTCACGTTTACCGACTGAAAAAAGCATTGTATGGTTTGAAACAGGCACCCCGGACTTGGTATGAGAGGTTGTCATCGTATCTGCTTCAAAATAGTTACACTAGAAGAGCAATTGACAAAACTTTGTTTGTCAAACGGGTTAAAAGTGATTTAGTTGTTGCTTAAGTTTATGTGGATGATATTGTGTTTGGTTCTACCTCCAATCTTCTAGTTTCTGAATTTACTAATATTATGAGTAATGAATTTGAGATGAGTATGTGTGGAGAATTGAATTACTTTCTTGGTTTGCAGGTCCAACAACTTAAAGACGGCATGTTTCTCTCCCAAACAAAATATGCAAAGGATCTTGTCGCTAAGTTTGGTTTGGAAAGTGCCAAACCAGTGAGAAATCCCATGAGCACCACAGAGAAGCTCCACAAAGATCCTACTGGAGAACCAATTGATCAAACGTTGTATAAAAGCATGATAGGGAGTCTACTATACCTTACTGCTAGTCGTCCTGACATCTCCTTTAGTGTTGGTGTTTGTGCACGATTTCAATCATGTCCTAAGCAATCACATTTGACTGTTGTTAAAAGAATAATACGATATGTAAGTGGCACTTTAAGCTTTGGAATTCATTACTCATTCAACTCAAATGTGGAAATTGCAGGATTTTCGGATGCAGATTGGGCTGGTAATATAGATGATAGAAAAAGCACTTCAGGCGGTTGTTTTTATCTGGGAAACAACTTAGTCGCGTGGCATAGTAAGAAACAAAATTGTGTCTCACTCTCCACCGTCGAGGCTGAATACATAGCTGCTGGAAGCTGCTGCACACAACTGTTATGAATGAAGCAGATGTTGTGTGACTATGGTATAATGCAAGGTAAGTTGATCATTTTTTGCGATAACCAAAGTGCAATTAATATCTCAAAGAATCCTATTGAGCACTCTCACACTAAACACATTGATATAAGGCATCACTTTATACGTGATCTTGTAGAAGATGATCTTCTTGCATTGGAATATATTCCCACTGATAAACAACTTGCTGATATCTTCACAAAACCACTGGACAATAATCGATATGAACACCTTAGACAATCCATTGGTGTGTGCTCCATTGCCTGACTCTGTAGTTTTCAAAATGCCAGTAATACATGTCTTTCGTCTGCATATGTGTCTTTCTATATATATATATATATATATATATATATATATATATATACATATATATGATATATGTCATCCCTCTGTGCTGCTACTACTCTTTTGATCTCAGATTGGATTACTATTATGGTTTCTTGGCTCCATCAGATATAAGGTGTTATTTTGTCTATCGAGAACCGAACATTGCTATTTCCTATTTTGTTTGTTTTTGTCATGTCTCAGTTTCTCACTATCTCAAGTGATTCTGGGGGTACGAATTCATGATCAATCATACCTTTCTAATTAGTGGGGCACTTACGCTAGTTTTTTTGTCCCCACTCTGGTTGCCTATAAGCACTTTGCTCAAAAAAAAAAGTGCATGTACTGCAATTACAATAATATTCATTTGGTCTCTTGTCTAAGACATGCAATAGAAAGTTCAAAGTTGCCAGGCACACAACGAAGATATGTAAACGTCTCATCGTTGTGACAACCGCTAGTAATAATGTGTCTCAAATAAATGATGCAAGGCACACAATGAAGATATGTAAACGTCTCACCGTTGTGACAACCGTTAGCAATAATGTGTCTCAAATAAACGATGCAAGGCACACAACGAGGATATGTAAACGTCTAAACGTTGTGACAACTGATAGCATCTGTGTCAATTATCAGTTTGGTTCTCTCATTTCATTGCTTTAATAGAAATTTACAATATGCCCAGAGTTTGGACAAACCAGTTAGTTTGTATGGGCTCTTATGGTTCGTAAGGGGTGTTGACTATGGTTCCTTAATCCCACATTCTTGAGACACACTTACACTACATCACACAAGCTGTTTAAAATTCCCATACTCTTTCCTTGGTTTTCTAGTTTTTAAATTTCATCTTATCTCTTGTGGTTTTAGTTAAACTAAATGGACTATCCTGTATGATGTGCCTAAGAGGAACTAGTACTGCACTTTGGGATTGGCATTCTATTTTATTCCTATTTATCTCATGCATATCTCTCTCTTTATCTTCTTACTGGCAATTTGAACTATCATTTATTGGCATGGCATTCCTTAGCTATGTGATTTCTGATCCGCTGCATGTGAACTCTGTTGCTTGGTTATTTTTAGATTTCCCTTGACAAAAAAGGGGAGTACTAATATGCTTAATGTTCATTAGATTCAGGGGGAGAATATGTTTTGTCACTCTTAATATATCTTTTGTAATTTATCTTTTGTGCTTCACTGGTAATTCGTGTCTGTGCAGATAAATGAGGTCCTCTGGAACGGTTGTTATTTTTGTGTATCGGGAATTTTGTCTAGGAAATGCCAAAGGGGGAGATTGAAAGGGTAATTAAGTTGACTATTTCCTAGCAAATGTAAAGAGTCTGTAAGTTGGCTATTTCCTAGTCTTAGGATTAATTATAACTTGCAAAGGTTGGAGCTTGCGTTAAATGAGGAGCATGATTGATCAATATTACACATCAAAGTTTTTTTCTAGTAAGAATCATTTGCATTCATATAGGATTTGTGTTCCCTATTAAAGATTGATTTGGTGTGGGATTCTAGGAGTCTATTCAAATGTACAGTCTTAAATAAGGAAGAGGTTTAATTAAGGCCAATCTTTTCGTTTATTAGGCAAAAGAGTTAACCTAGTATATAAGGGGTTGTGTTGGGAGTTTTACGGAAGACCTTTTGCATGCTAATGATATTTGTGAGATTGTTTTATAAGGTCAAGGGGGAGGAACAAAAGACTGTTAGGTTCTTAGCTTTATCTAGGTGAGAGTTTGAGAGCATAACACATCATTCATTCATCATGAACTTTGTGTAAGCTTTGCCTGTGAGGAAGATCATCAACCTACGTGAAACGGTGTTCATCCAAGAGAAGGTGAAGAGGACGTGGTCTACAAGACAAGAGTATTTGATCAAGCTTCTGTTGTGGTGTAAGAAAGTATCAATTGAGTCTTGTATTATGTCCTTAAGTTTTTAGTGAAATTGGTTGTGTGCCTTGAGGTTTTTCTCTCCTGTGTGGAGGGTTTTTTCCTCGTGTGAGATTTCGTACAAATCCTTTGGCTTTGCTTATTTACTCTTTTTATTTTTGTTGTGAAAAAATCAGGATTGAAACATATTTCAATCTTGCATATTGCATTTTAACCTTAATCCATCCAGATTTAAAATTACACTATCAAACTGATAGGTAAAGCATCCATATGAGTGACCTCTAACATTGCAGTTGAAGTGGTGAAGTACCCACTTCTTTACGTGCATAAGTTTCTGCAAGTTTCTCTACTAGAAAAGTAGTAACTGAAAGCATTGTATGATAGGGTATAGCTTGCCACATTGCTTCTGTCAACACTTATCTTCCGCCCTGAGAAATCAATTTGCCTTCCCCTTTGTATACTTTGTTCCAAACGTGGTCCTTGATTGAACAAAAAAGTTTCCGCTTATCCTTCTCTAAGCAAGTAGGAAGTCCCAAAAATCTCTCATGGCAAGGGCTAGAATTTGAATTTTCGTCTGAGAGAGAGAGAGAGAGAGAGAGAGAGAGAGAGAGAGAGAGAGGTTGCTGAGTGGACCGACCAAATTTGTAAGAGCTAGAGAAGTGTGGACTTTGCACCCCATTCTCTAGACCCACTCAAATTTGCTCTCATCCAAACAAATTGGTTTTTGATTGATGTGAATTAGGTCAGTTAATTAAAGAAGTATGTTCGATTTTTTGTGCTCGAGCTTGAGTTATTTTTCTACACAATGTCATATTTTATCTTTCTCTAATTTTTTGTTGTTGTTATAATTGATATTTGTAGGATTCATTTAAAAAAAATCAATTAAAAAAAATTTAAAATTTATAATTGGTGTATTAATAGAACACACACAATAAAATAATAAGAAAACTAATTGACAGCAACTTTTTTTTTTCACATTTCAAATTTGACAACAAAGGGTTCATATTGACTTATCAGTTAGAGTATTTTCTTACTTTCAAATTTGATTATGCGATATTCCACTTAGCCTTTGAAGATGGTTTAAAAATCCAATTGTATTCATTCAAGATTTTTAAGTTTTCCATAAGACCGGCTATTCAATTAAGGGGTGTGATATCCACACACCTCATTTTACTTCTCACACACCTTTTTAATTTACAGCAGTCAGATCAGATGAATTGAAGAAGATCAACGGACAGAAATTATCAAGGGTGTGTGAGAAATAAAATGGAGTGTGTGGATAACACACCCCTTCAATTAATATTTGATTTTACAGTATTTAAAAAAGTAAATATAAAAGATGGAATTTAAAATTACATTTCCATTTGGTGTGTTGCAACGCGTTCATGGCATGGAGGGGGATTTGTTTGTTTACTGGGATGTTTTTACTGGGCGTGTGGAAGCGTCATTTGTTGTGCCTTGGCCCGTTTGTTAGTGTGAAAACGAGATTCAGATTACAACATCATCAAATCACACTCAGTTGAACAGAATAAAATACAAGAAATAAAGACACCGAGAAATTTACGAGGTTCGGCAAAAATCATGCCTACCTCCTTGAGAGATATTGCTTTTCACTATGAGAATAACAGTACAAGTACACATGAGTTAAATCGACATAACCCAATCCCAAATCCCTTATACACCCACTCATAGAATTTTCTCAAGAGCCTCACTCTACCCCAAGAGTTCTTTCACTAGAATACTTTTCACTCTAGCTCTCTTGATTTTCTCTCAACCCTTGTTCAACCTTTCCCATAGGAGAGCCGGATGCTCTCCCCTTGGATGCTTCTATGATGCTTACTCTCTCACTTTCTAAGCATTCCTAAATGCACAAATATTGCATCTAGTTATAGGCATACACTAGCAACTATGTCAACAACCAAGACCAAAAAATCTTAAGTTCACATGACATAATTATTACCTAGCCTACCTAGCATGCACCAAAGTCTACCTAGTCTATAAAGTACAACTTTCTCCATTTGTCATTTAATGCATAGAAGAGAAAACATGCACAATAAAACATGCACAATTGTGTGCAAGCAAACACAAGGTCAAGTCTTGCTTACTTCCAACTTTGCTTGTGGCAGTCACCATGTCTTCAATTGTTGTTAACACATGACTCATAATTACTCACAAATGTATGAGCCAAACACAACATCATTTTCCTTGCTCCTTTTTTTGTTTCCAAGGTTGTTTTCCTTTCCCTCAAGTCAAGGTTTTTTACCGAGTTCCTTCATGTGGGAGTCCCACAGTGGGACTATGATTTTCGCAAATTTGGTTCCAACATTTTGTAATAAAAACCAAGTTATTCTAAAAGAGGTAAACAATACTAAAACCGTAATTGATAATGAAAACTAAATGTGATTTGGAATTTCTTTACATGAGAAGGACTCGATATAACATAACACATAACGACTCGAAATCACTAGTCTGGTTCCATTACACAAACTGCTTCCCTAACAAAACACTAGCACCCAGAAGAAGAGTCAGAGTCTACGGATGTCAAAGCCTTAATTTCTTCCAAACGCTCTCATAATTCTAAAAACTAGGTATGTCTGGCATTTGATAAAGATAATTGTGGAAAAACACATCCAAATGCTTTCAAAAACCATAGTGCTTGCTGTCTTTACCGGAATTTCACCGTAGCCAACAGTGGTCACAGAAACAACTGACAAATACAAAGCATCCTCCCAACTCAGCTTCTCCAACAAGTGAAACCCAACACAGCCTACTCCCACACACACAGCAGGTGCCGCTATTGCAAAAACGATTGTCAAACCGTTAGCATAATATTTTTACATTTTTACACTTACAAATTAATTGATATGTATTATTCCATATTTTAAACCAAAACAATATAATCAAACAAGGAGTTGTTGGAAATTCAAATCAAAACAGGTTGTAAATGGCAGCTGCTAGCTGTTAGTTTCTTTACAGGTTGTATTCACACTTGCTGCAACTGCAAAGACTAAAGTTTTCTCCATGTGCCAGCTGAAAGTGTGTTGAAAGACAGCAGCTGTGTGCTGCCATGCTGTGTGTTAGCCGAAAGGTTGTGTTTGCAAACTGGAAGGATGCAATGTATGTGTGTGCCAACTATCCAAAGTTGCTGCATGTGTTTGAAAGAGTGGAAAGATGGTAAACACCATCATTCATTGTATGTGTTGTTGTATTGTTTATCAATTTCTGTTTTGTATAAATAGGCCTTCTTGCTAGGCTTTAGTATCATCCATTCCAATCTCATTCTCATTTTCAGCTTGTAAGCTTTAAGAGTTGTAAACTCTTCTAATATTTCAAAGTGTTTGTTATCACCAAGCTTGCTACTTCTTTCCTTTTGTTTGTCCAATTTTATTGAGAGTGCAAAGTGAGAGGTGTGATAGAGTTTGTAAACTTATCACCCACATATTTTGGTGTTGAGTTAGTAAACTTCTCAATTCTAACAATTGGTATCAGAGCCAGAATACCATTCTGGCAAGTGCAGCAGTTATGGCGTCCAACTTAGTGCAGCTCCAGGTTCCCACATTGAAGAAAGAAAATTATGAAAGATGGTGCATCCAATTTAAGGCATTGTTTGGATCACAGGAGCTATGGGAAGTTGTCAGTAATGGGTATGTTGTACCCACTGCCGAGCAAGAAGCCGCATATACTGCAGAACAAAGGAACACTCTCAAGGACTTACGAAAGAAGGACCAGAAGGCGCTGTATTTTCTATACCAAGGTCTGGAAGATTCAACGTTCGAGAAGGTTGCAGAAGCAACAACAAGCAAGCAAGTATGGGACACACTCAGTACAATCTACAAAGGAGTAGATCGAGTCAAGAAAGTGAGGTTACAATCACTTCGAGCAGATTTTGAAACTGCTCACATGAATGAAGGGGAGAGCATCTCCGACTATCACTCAAGGCTCATTGTGATAGTAAATCAGATGAGGAGAAATGGCGAGAGACTCGATGAAGTACGAGTTGTGGAGAAGATACTCCGGTCACTCACATCTAAGTTTGAGCATGTGGTGACTGCCATTGAGGAATCCAAGGATTTGGAGGCGATGAGCGCAGAGGAGCTACTAGGATCCCTCCTAGTTCACGAGCAACGCATTCAGAAGAATGCAAGCCCCACAACGCTAGAGCAAGCTTTGGAGTCAAAGTTGAATATTGACAAACCAAATGGAGGTTGTGGGCAGTGGAACTCACGTCGTGGGAGTTCATCCAACCGTAGCCGAGGACGAGCCCGAGGAAGAGGTCGAGGCTATGCACAAAATCGAGGTCAGTCTCAGGAGTGGAGATCTACTTGAGGAAATGCGCATATCCAGTGTCACAACTGTAAGCAATATGGACACTATGCCAATGAATGTTCACATAAAAATGGTGAGCATGTCAACATGGCAGAATCAAGTGGAAATACTGATGAAGAACTTACAGTCTTGCTAGCACACCATGATTCCAGTAGCCAACAAGATGTTTGGTATTTGGACTCTGGTGCAAGCAATCACATGTGTGGAAAGAAGGAGTTTTTTGCCGAACTCAAAGATGGGGCCTATGGATCTGTAAGTCTTGGTGACTCCTCAAAGTTGCCAGTTGAAGGCAAAGGGAAGATCAAGATCATCCAGAAGGATGGTAGAGAATAATACATCTCCGATAACAACTACATACCAGGTATGAAGAGCAACATTCTGAGCATTGGTCAACTGCTCCAGAAAGGGTACATTATACATATGGAGAACATGCTTCTCACTCTCAGGAATGCAAGGAGAAAGCTTATTGCACGTGTTCGAATGTCAAAGAACCGGATGTTCCCGTTGAATTTGAACACAAAGAATGGAAGCTGCAACATCGGTGTAATGGAAGATGAGTCATGGAAATGGCATCTTCGATTTGGCCATCTTCATTTCAATGGCCTAAAGTTGCTGTCAAGTGGAGGAATGGTTCGTGGTCTACCCCAAATTGAAGCCACACGCCAAGTATGTGAAGGTTGTGTGCTTGGCAAGCAAGCACGACTATCGTTCCCCGTTGGTGATACATGGAGAGCAAAGGCACCACTGCAGTTGGTGCACACATATATATGTGGTCCATTGGATCATATGTCTTATGGAGGTAATAGGTATTTTATTACTTTCATTGATGATTTTAGTAGGAAGACTTGGGTTTATTTTCTCAAGGAGAAGTCGGCTGCCCTAAAAATCTTCAAGGAGTTCAAGGCACTCACAGAGGCTGAAAGCAACCACAAGCTTGTGGCTGTGAGATCAGATAGAGGTGGAGAGTACACCTCCAATGCTTTCCAAGTATACTGCAAGGAGCAAGGAATTAGGCATCAACTGACTGCTGCCTATACCCCACAGCAAAATGAGATAGCCGAAAGAAAGAATCGAACCATCCTTGACATGACAAGGTCCATGCTTAAGGAGAAGAATTTGCCAAAAGAATTGTGGGGAGAAGCTGTAGCTTGTTCGATTTATTTGTTGAATCGATGTCCAACAAAGAGTGTCAAGAGGATGACACCGCAAGAAGCTTGGAGTGGATACAAGCCGAGTGTTGCACACCTAAGAGTTTTTGGGTGTGTTGCATATGCTCAGGTTCCAGAAGCCAAGAGGAGAAAGCTCGATGATCGAGGTGAAAAGTGTGTGTTTGTGGGCTATAGTGAAGAGTCCAAGGCATACAAGCTCTACAACCCACTAACTGGCAAACTAGTGGTTAGTAGAGATGTCATCTTCAGTGAGGAAGAGGCATGGAAGTGGAACAACAAAGAAGTCAGTAAAGAGAAGATCGTCTCCACTGATTTTGAAGAACCAGAAGTTGTACCACCTGTTGAGCAACAGCCTGCTCAAACAATCACAACAACTCCAGTGCACAGAATTGCAAGGAGTGGTCCTACATCTAGTGAAGAAAGCAGCTCTTCAACTCCAGTGAGACTAAGAAGTCTCACCGAGATATATGGACAAGAAGAAGAAGAAGAAACCAACCTTTTCTGCTTGTATGCAGACCACGAGCCTCTCTCATTCAATGAAGCTGTGGAAGAAGATCGTTGGAGAATAGCCATGGAGGAGGAAATCCATGCCATCGAGAAGAATGACACTTGGGAGTTGACAAAGCTCCCACCAAATCAGAAGGCAATTGGTGTCAAGTGGGTGTACAAGATCAAACGCACTGCAGATGGAAGTGTGGATCGGTACAAATCAAGGCTTGTAGCAAAGGGCTACAAACAGAAGTATGGAGTGGACTATGATGAAGTCTATGCTCCAGTTGCAAGACTTGACACGGTAAGATTGCTAATCTCTCTTGCCTCTCATCATAAATGGAAAATTTATCAACTAGATGTCAAGTCAGTCTTCCTTAATGGAGTACTTGAGGAAGAAGTGTACGTGGAACAACCAGAAGGCTTTCAAGTACAAGGAAAAGAAGATAAGGTGTATCGTTTGAAGAAGGCTTTGTATGGCCTTAAGAAAGGATTGACAACTACCTTCACCAAAATGGATTTCAGAAATGTCCATACGAGCATTCAGTTTACATGAAGAATGGTGCAAAATGGGAGTTCTTAATTATTTGTCTCTATGTAGATGACTTGTTGTTTACAGGAAACAATGAAGCAATGTTTTGTGAGTTCAAGAAATCCATGTTCAGTGAATTCGAGATGACTGACAATGGATTAATGTCATACTTTCTTGGCATAGAGGTGAAGCAAGAAAGTGACGGTATCTACATCTCTCAACAAAAGTACATGAGAGATATATTGGAGAAATTCAATATGGATAAGTGCAATATTGTCAACACTCCAGTTGCAACTGGATTGAAGCTGTCCAAGGAAGGAGAAGGTGAGTTTGTAAACTCAACCGTGTACAAAAGCTTGGTTGGAAGCCTAAGGTACCTTACAATCACAAGACCTGATATAGTTTATGGTGTTGGACTCGTGAGTCGATACATGGAAACACCAAAGGAGTCTCATTGGCTGGCCGCCAAGAGAATTTTGAGGTATATAAGAGGTACTCTAAACTATGGTCTGTTTTATAATTTTGGTGAAGATGCAAAATTATTTGGTTATTCAGATAGTGATTGGGGAGGTGACCAAGATGAAAGGAAAAGCACAACTGGCTATGTGTTTTTTCTAGGATCAACAGCTTTCTCATGGACTTCAAAGAAGCAATCAATTGTTGCTTTGTCATCGTGTGAAGCCGAGTACGTTGCTGTAGCCTCAACAGTGTGTGAGGCAATTTGGTTAAGAAATCTGTTGAAGTCAGTGTGTCATCCACAAGTGGAATCGACTGTGATTCATGTGGATAACATGTTTGCAATCAAGCTTGCAAAGAATCCTGTTCAACATGGAAGGAGCAAGCACATTGATACCAGGTTCCATTTTCTAAGGGATCATGTAAAGCAAAAGACAATCGAACTTGTCTATTGTCACACGAAGGAACAAGTGGCAGACATCTTCACTAAGCCACTACCAGTTGAATCATTTCGGCTGCTACGTGAAATGCTAGGAATGAAGGCGTTTTGATTTGAGGAGGTGTGTTGGAAATTCAAATCAAAACAGGTTGTAAATGGCAGCTGCTAGCTGTTAGTTTCTTTACAGGTTGTATTCACACTTGCTGCAACTGCAAAGACTAAAGTTTTCTCCATGTGCCAGCTGAAAGTGTGTTGAAAGACAGCAGCTGTGTGCTGCCATGCTGTGTGCTAGCCGAAAGGTTGTGTTTGCAAACTGGAAGGATGCAATGTATGTGTGTGCCAACTATCCAAAGTTGCTGCATGTGTTTGAAAGAGTGGAAAGATGGTAAACACCATCATTCATTGTATGTGTTGTTGTATTGTTTATCAATTTCTGTTTTGTATAAATAGGCCTTCTTGCTAGGCTTTAGTATCATCCATTCCAATCCCATTCTCATTTTCAGCTTGTAAGCTTTAAGAGTTGTAAACTCTTCTAATATTTCAAAGTGTTTGTTATCACCAAGCTTGCTACTTCTTTCCTTTTGTTTGTCCAATTTTATTGAGAGTGCAAAGTGAGAGGTGTGATAGAGTTTGTAAACTTATCACCCACATATTTTGGTGTTGAGTTAGTAAACTTCTCAATTCCAACAGGAGTGACGCCCAATGCGAATTAACCAATCATCAATTAGAACAGCCAAAATTAACTTAAACAACTTAGTCAAATTGATCCATCCATCAATCGATCTCAAATTGTCAGCTTACACACCGATAAACAGTATTATAAATTTCACATTGGCTTGACTGATCGGCGACGTTGTAATTCAGGGGAGAAAGGTCGCATAAGTAACGCGAAAACCAGAGACCTTTATCAATTCTGAAATATCCGATCAGCTTCACCTCCAGTTTGGTCGACCCATAACAACCATTACCTGCCGATGAGGAGTTGGAGGAGATTATTAATTCCTTGGTGGAATCATCGCTGACGTAGGCCCTCGTGATCGCGAAGGTGACATTGAAAGTGGTCTGGTTCATCTTGGTTAAAGCCAAAAGAGGCAACGGCGTCGTGGCGAGCATCAGTTTGTCCTTCGTCTCCTCGTCCCCGTAGAACAGATCCGCTGGAGGCTCTCGTAGTACAAGTCGAGTTTGGTGTTAGGGTTTGCGAAGACCAGATTAAAGTTCCACGAGGCGGTTAAGGAATAGTAGCGGTTGGCGGTGGAAGGAGGGGTTGGGGCAAGTGGGCACGGGGACACGGCGGCCGAGTAGATGCGGAACTCGGGGGCCAAGGGTTGAGCAAGTGTTCATGCGCCGCCAGGAAGTAAAAGATTATGCTCCAGCCGCCTACGAAGAGGATTAACAAGAGGGGCTTAATTACTGCAGGCCAATGCATGGTACCAATGGTCGGATGAAGGATTCGCAGGGTTTTCTTCCATCTGATTCTGATGTGATGATTGGATTGCTGCACTTGGAACTTTTTAATAGTTATTTCTCTCATCTAATAGGGTTTTGATTTTTAGTTTATTTGGTTTTAAAGTTTTAGGTATTTGTGTTTAATAGGTATTTTTACCACCTGTAAAAGTGAGGATAAAAACATTTAATTGCAAGAGTACTAGGTTGAAAAAGGTTGAATGAATCATTTATGTTAGAATCAAATCTTAATTAATTATTCAAAAACAAAATTTGAAAAATGTTGATTTAATGACCTAAAATATTAAAAACGAATTAATTAAAAACAATTAAATAAATTGGAAAGTAAAGAAAAAAGAAAATAGTTTTGAAAATCTATTTACACACTAGGGTTATGCCGTCACCTTAACAATCTTACGTAGTTCTTCCAATTACTTATGACTTACACATGCATATTTTGAAGGTTAGATTTTCCTAAAGTATGTCCTACTTGGAACCTCTAACATAGAACGTTAATCTAACATGTAACCCGTCTGTACCGTCCAGATCAAATGTGAACATGCAAGACTTATTAAGTTTTGTGAAAACCTTTTGAAAAACCATATAACCCTTAAGACGTGTCGTCCATCCTAAGAAACTACACACATTAACCACAAGAAGCCAACGCCAATTCCAGGGACAGCCCTTCCCCAAAATTGCATCAAATTACTTTTCTAAATATCCAAATGGTGGCCAATCATCAAGACAATTAGATAGTATAAACACTTTGATTAATAATTCAAAACCTGCATGCATAACATAATAAGTAAATTGAAAAGAAACTACCTATTCTTGCTAAGGCTCGTGACATCGCCCTAGCAAACGAAACTAGTTACGAATAATCATAATACAAAATATTATTAAGAACATAAATAGAAAACACCTTGAAAATAAACTTGAATTGGCAAAAGCTCTTAAGTTAATGCGTCTCTCCAAATTGATCCCCCTCCTAATGGCTAAATAGCCTTATTTATACTATTACGAAATAAAATCCTACTAGAAAATGTCTTCCAAAAACTAGGAAACATAATAGAATAAGATAACTAGGAAATAAAAGGTTTCCTATTTAAACTGAAATTCGGACTTCTCAAAAAATCAGACTTTTGACCGACCAAATCAACTCTGATTTGGTCCCAAAATATCTCTTTTTGAAGTTTGAGACGTCCCTAACAAATCCTCAGAAGGAATCTTCCTCAAAATATGTCATCTTGACCTTCAAAATACACAAAACGTACAGAAACGTTGCGCGCTGGGTATTTATTTCATCGTCACGGTTAAACGGTTAAACGGTTTATGTATTCCTGACTTGGAACGTGTGGTCATGGAGTGTGGTGGTTCAATAGGAGCCACATGAGGCACTGGCATGAGGTCTTGAATTAATGTAGCTTGCTCATTCAGCACTGGAGATGAACCTATAATACTAGGCTGTAAAGGCATATGGGTGTTGTCAGGTTGAATTTGTGAAGGAGTAGGATCAGGTGAGGTGACATGGGTGTTGTCGGTTTGAATAGGTGAAGGTGAAGGTGAATGATTAGGTTGGGTCACATGTGGGGTGTCAGTTTGACTAGGTGAATATGTAGGATTAGGTTGGGTCACTATTCGGCGTGGGATGGCAGATGTGGTTGAAATTTGTGGTGGAGGGATATTGAGTGTTTGTATGGGAGTAGGTATCGTGGTTAAAGGAGGAGACGTGTGTAAAGGAAAATTAAATAAGAGTTCTGGTGAAGAAGTACCTTGTGTTTGAACGTTTTCAGAAGAAGATGTGAGTCATTGAAAAGGATAAAAGTCCTCATTGAACAGGACACGGCGAGACAAGTAAACTCGTTTCGTGGACAAATCCATACATTTATAGCCTTGATGAGTCAATGAATAACCTAAGAAAACACATGATTTGGATTTTTGTTGAAGTTTATTTTGTGTATAAGGCATCAACCACGGAAAACATTGACAACCAAAAATTTTTAGGGTATCATAGTTTGGTGGTTTATGAAATAACTTCTCATCAGGTGATTTGTTAGACAACACACGGGTTGGTAACCTGTTTATCAAATATGTTGCCGTACAACAAGCATCAAACCAAAACTTAGTAGTCACGTATGACTGAGAAAGCATCACAATACTAGTTTCAACAATGTGTCAGTGTTTACGCTCCGCAAGTCCATTTTGTTCTGGATGTTTAGGGCACGAAAATCTTTGAGAAATCCCATGAAGTGATAACAAATTTTGAAAGGCAATGCTTTTGTATTCACCACCTTCATCACATTGAAGGGCTTTAATTTTTAAATTGAACATATTTTCAACTTTGGCCTTAAACTGAATAAATATTTCAAAGACTTGAGATTTTTTTTTCATGGGAAAAATCCAGGAATATCTTGAGTAATCATCAACAAATAGGACATAATAACGAAAACCTTCATTGGAAATAATTGGAGAACACCAAACATCAGAATGTAGAAACTGCAAAGGACAATTGGAAACAGACGCTGACATTATGAAAGGCAACTTGGTGCTCTTTCCTAATGGACAAGACTGACAAAAGGTGACATTGGAGGTACCATGAACTGGAATCAATTTATTTGCAATTAAAAACTTTATTATTGAATTGGCAGGATGACCAAGACATGCATGCCATTTTTGAACAGAAACTCGAACCCCTACAAAGACTTGAACTGGATTTGGAAGTTGTCCACTGCCACCTGAAAACGGGTATAAGCCGTTCTCACATCTCCCTCGGAAAAGCTTCCTCCGGGTCTTGAGGTCCTTAACAAGAAAAAAATGTGGGAAGATTAATAAATAGCAGTCATTGTCTAACGTAAACTTGTGGGCAGAAATGATGCTAGTTGAGGCTTTAGGGCAGTGTAGGATGTCTTGTAAATTAAATGAGCAAGCATCAGTACTAATTTTATTAGAACTATAATGTGCAATCAAAATACCATAGTCTTTACCTACACCACCAACACCATCATTACCATTATACTCCTTCGGGTTTACCAAGTTTTGCAGATCCAGAGTGATGTGCGCATTGGCTCCTGTGTCCAGTAACCAATTGCTAGTTTGTTGTTTGTTGAGAGTAGTAGGAGACGATACCATGGCAGAGAGACGTTTGGCAGGAATGCGGCCTTCAAAAGCAGCGTTCATTCATTGATAGCAATCCAGAGCTGGATGACCAGGTTTGCCACATATCTGGCAGATAATGCACTCACCAGTGGACGCACATCGTTCCCTATTTCCAGAAGCATAGCGCTGATTGTTGTTATTACGAGGGTTGAAGCCTCGTTGATTCGACGTTCCACCACGATTGGAGGGAGAAACATCGCGCTGCCAACACCACGACCGCGACCTCCACCTCGTCCTCTTGCAGCAACAAAGGCCGTAACAGAAGCTTGTTCCACCACAGGAGTAGCATGCTCCAACATTCTTCTTTCAGAGGTCAACAATAGCGCCTCAAGAGTTGGATACGTGATAGGTGTATCACAAGCTTGAGCAGCACTGACTGTCATCTCGAAAGCAGGTCCAAGATTGTTCAACATAATCTGTACTAATTCATCGTCACTCACAGGTTGCACAGCTAGGGCAAGGTTGTCAGCTATCACATTCATGCGATCCAAATAGTCGGCCACCGAAATATCACCTTCTTTGTTTGCAGCAATTCATTCCTAAAAAATAAAATCCTATTTTGTGAAGAAAAAGCATACCGCTACTCGAGCGCTTCCCAGGTTGCTCTAGCACTTCGCTTGCTAGCCACAACAGACAAAACCGATGCAGTAAGTGAGCCATTGATCCAACTTAGGATCATTTGATCCTACTGCATCCAAGAGGTATAGGTAGGATTAACAGTTCCCACACCAGTCATGTGCTTCGGGGGACACACCAGAGTGCCATCAACATACCCCATTAAATCTCGACTTTTGAGAATATGAAGGATTTGGGCCAACCACAGTGGGTAGTTGGTCCTATCTAGCTTAATGTTTACCATAGTAGTCATGGAGAAAAAATGGATAGGTGGGATTGTTTGGGGAAACGGGATTGAATGGTTGAGAAGAAGCACCATTGTTTTCAGCAATTGGAAGCGAGGAAAAAAAAAGGATCGTTATCGTTAGACAGTAAGGCTCAATACCATGTAAAACTTAAGAACACAAAGATTTCACTTCAGTTGCATACCCCTTGAATGCGTGGGATGCATGTATTTATAACCACTTACAAATTACAATCAGGGTTTGAATTAACCCTACTTACACGGAAGATCAAAATTCAAAAGATACAAACTGAATTTACAAAGATTACAACTAGTTTCAGTTAGAAGAATAATTCAAAAGGAAGTTGTATAAACAAGGAGATAAGACTCCTAAGCACATCATGACTCTTCAAGAAGCGTTGGTTACCACCAACGGTTGACTTCGTCTAACAGATTCAAGCGTAGTATTCCCGTGTCAAATGCTTTGCTTGATATGTATGCCTAGTGTAATGTGTTGGATGAAGCATCTAGAGTCTTTCATGGGATAGTGAAAAAAAATTCGGTGTCTTGGAATACCACGCTTCAAGGGTTAGCCATGCACAAGCATGGTGAGAAGGCGCTTGAGCTATTCTCTCAAATGGTAAAAGCCCAGGTTTTGCCTGATAAATTGACCTTCATTAGGGTCTTATGTGCTTGTGCACATGTTGCCAATACGAGGCTTCAAATGAGGAGCACCGGAGTCCAAAAGCCTCCACGAGCTAGTTCCATCGAGGTGGACGACAAGGTCCGTGAGTTTACAGTTTTTTATAAATTACACCCTAAATCCGACGAAGTATATTGGTTGATTGACAGACTTCGTCTAGACTTAAAGCAATTGAATGTGTCGCCGGGAAGTATTAGCAATGGGATAGGTGGATGGACTGTGAAAGACAATATTTACTTGGTGAGCATCAACTGACTCAAACTTGGCCAGAAACACTTGTGCAAACCCCGTAATCGGAAAAAGTCCAAGGAGAAACTTTTCACCAATGTTGCTATAATATAAACTTGCATACTTGTTGATAAATACAAGGGGATCAATTGCTTGATTAGTTGTTAATGTGTATCAGTAGATTGGAATTAACCTCTCTAACAATTATCAATGCCATTCATTTTTTATAAGTGAGATGATAAGTTTGTTACTGCCCGTGTCGCACTAGTATTGACACGCCCCGACCCTAATATTCCTCGAATATCAAGATAGACACGTGTTGGCCGACACCAGAGGGTGACGAAAGCCATTAATTGATTACAAGAGAAATGATTAGGAGAAAATATTCATGAATAACATCAGAATTTAAGAGTAATTAACAAGGTTTAAGGAATTATCTAGAGTGCACAGAACACAATCTAATTCAAGATTTACAAAAAGGAAAGATCATTACAAGATATCACACAAGTGGGTGATAGATTGCTACTGGTAGGGGAATGCCTCGTACATCGAGTCGTAGTCCTCGTTTCTATGACCTGAATGGGGGCGCAAAACAAAGGTGAGTGGACCAAGTTCATACATACAATAATAATAAAACAATTATCAAGATACTAACCCCCACATTTTATATAATGAAAACTACTAATATAATAAATGATGGATTTAATCAAAAACCTAGCATGCCAAAAATATCTCAAGAGTCATATCGCGGAATAACATCGCTGAAATCAAAACAGTAAACATATCGTAAATCGTCTCGTAAACGCAATGTGCTGCTAGAAAGATCACTGAATAAATATAACTCCCGGCCCAATGCCTGCTCCGTGGTCTCTGCGCCCGTAGCCAGAGATTACCAACTCTCGGCCCAATACCTGCTCCATGTCCCTCAGCCCGTAGCTAAGGATTATTTCTCCCGGCCTAAATGCCAACACCAAATCCTCACCCCAGGCGGCCTAGTGTCTACTAGGTACGCACAAATAGTTACGCCTCTCATAAATAACCACTTCATAGTATAAATTCATCCATCGTCTATACTATAAAGAGGGGTTTCTAAAACATGTTCTAGCATCCTATCGTCATCCATCAAATAGTCTATCAGTTCATGGTTTTTGTAGAAAATACGATATATCAAAATATAGCTTAGAATAGGCTAACAATTAATTCCTCACCAAAAACACGAGACGAAATTAATAAATTCAGTAAACAGGTTTAACATAAATCGAATCATAAAATCGTAGGCATGCTAATCATTTATGTAATTAAATTATAAAATCATGTAATTTTAGAAGGGGTCCACTCACAAATATTCCTTAGCAGAAGAGTCGTGCGAATAAGGATTAAGAATTTCTCCACTATCAACTTTACCTAAGCACAAAAATGTAATAAATAAATAAAAGGATTTTCTAAAAGATTTGGGCTTGAACTAAATAAAATAGGGGATTTGGGGTTGGATGGGTTAGGGTCTAATAGATTTTAGAAACATAGGGTTTTTGGGTTAAAAGTGTTTTAGGGTGAAAATTGGTGGTTTGGGCTTAAGCCCAAACACACACACACACACCACTAGCACACATACATGCACGGCATGCATATGTATACACATGCACACATACACTTAAACACACACACACACACACGGGCTGCATAAAGGCCGGTCCTAAGGCCTCACAAAATAAAAGGCTGGGCTTAAGCCTCTTAACAAAAACCGGCCCAAGGCCCTTTGGGTCTTTAAAACAATAAAAATAAAAATAAAAAGAAACGGGATGGGGTTTTGGGCTAAGGCACAACGGGCTTAAGGCCCGTGGGGGATTCTAAACGGCCTCAGAGGCCTGGTTTGCCGAGGAAGAAGAAGGTCGGAGCTGCTACAGCTCCGGTCACCAGAAAACGGAGGTTCTAGACTCCAATCTAAGTACGAAAATGAAGACCAAGGTGAGGGGAAGAGATTGCTACCCTCAAATAGCCGTGACACGGTCGGAAGTGACCGGAAGTCCCCTCGAAGCTCACGGGTTCGTCGGAAAAATGGGTGTGCTTAACCCAACTCATTCTAAGGTACAACCTACGTAAAAAGGGAATGATTTAACTTAGAAAACACAACCAAACACCACACTAACGGAGAGAGGGAGAGATCCGTGACTTACCTAGCTGAAAAAGGGAGAGGGTTCGCTGGAGCATTTGCTCCAGTGCCGTCGAACTCACAGGAAAGAGTTCTTGGGCTCGTTGCGAGCCTCCCTTAGTGTCCGGGAGAAGATAGTGAGGCAAGAGGTTGAGAGAGATATACGGGAGAGCTTAGGGAAAGAGAGCTACGGGAGAGAGATGAAGAAGAGAGAGGTCTCGGGATTGGTGGACAGAAAGAGAGAAAATAGAGGTGAGTTTAGATGCTGCCACGTGGTAGTTTAGGGTAAAATGACAAATAATACAAATATTTGGGGGTGGTTGTAACAAGTACAATGCTTGCAAAGAGCTGGAGAAGTGTCTATGGGTATAGCAGACTCCAACTACAAAGTTACAGGTCGGTCTTGTGGATGCTTTATCGATCAGTTTGACAGGATTAGCAATGATAAATAACGATTTTAAGAACAATTAAGTGGCATAATCATGGCAAATATTGAAATATAAGCCAGATGTTGTGCTAGGATAGCACCAAACCCGTTGAAACCAACTCAATCTAACCCAATACACCCAATAACTCTCACACTCTAAAGAAACAAATAGAGAAAAAATATAGTGATTAATTTCTTCTCTATACAAAGCTCAAAGCTATTACAACAATAACACTTTGATGGAGTGAGAACTATCCAATGAAAGGAACAACAACTCCTTCTCTGAAAATGGTACTACAGCAGTACCTTCTTTCTCTCCCTCTCTTCTCTTCGGCTCCCCAATTTTTTCTGCTCTCTTTTCTATTCTTCTATCCGACTGTCTTTCTTCTCTTACAACCAAAGCAGCAATTGCTGCTCAAATTCATTAAGTCACCCCGTGACTTCTCACATGGACCAAAGAACAAAAAACCTTTAGACAAGTTCCATGTTTTCCTCCCCAAAACAAGGAAGGATGTTGTCCACCTTTTTTTATTTCTTTTGAATTGTTTTTGTTGTCCACTTGGCAACTTGGCCAATTATTCAACACCAGAAACAAAAACATAATCAGAATCACCAATCTGAATCGGATCAGAAAATACACCTATAAGTTGGATTACAAAGTTGGCATGCCCTTGACTGCCACATCGTTCCATTCGGTGGGAAAAGGTTGCAAGACAAGCGCGACAGTTGGACACCAGCCACTGCAAACAACGTAAGATTATACCTAAAATAACCAAGTTCCGAAAAACGTCATGATAAGCCAACCAACACAATTAACACACAACATCACTCCCAAACACTAGCAAGAGAACAACTCATGCCGAGCCAAATGCTCCAAAACTCCTACTGCTCAACGCCTTCTTTAAATAGGCATAATGTGAGCCAAGTTCAAACAGTGAACAAACTTGGCTACACCAACAACCTTAGTCAATATATCAGCGGGGTTGTCTTTAGTTGGAATCTTTTGGAGAATGATTTCCCCTTCACCAACAATTTCACGAACAAAGTGATAACGCACATCTATGTGCTTGGTCCTCGTATGATGAACCTGATACTTAGCCAAATAAATGGCACTCTGACTATCACAATGTACCTCTACCTGCTTCTGATCAACCCCCAAATCTCTAATAAGCCCATGTATCCAAATGGCCTCCATTATAGCTTCAACAACTGCCATATATTCAGCATTTGTAGTAGACAAGGCAACAGACGACTGCAAAATGGACCTCCAACAAACTGGCCCTTTAGCCATAGTAAACACATAGCCTGTAGTAGACTTCCTTCCATCCAGATCACCTGCATAATCTGAATCAACATAACCAACTGCAAAATGACCAATACCAGAGTCATCTCTCTCAAAGCATAAACCAACATCTCGATTACCATGGAGATATCTCAATATCCACTTAGCTGCTTGCCAGTGCTCTTTACCTGGATTATGCATATATCGACTCACCATGCCAACTGCATGAGCAATATCCGGTCTAGAGCATACCATTGCATACATCAAACTACCAACCAAACTTGCATATGGTATATTTTTCATTTGCAGCTTCTCTTTATCAGTTTTAGGACACTGTAGAGAACTCAATTTAAAATGAGGAGCCAAAGGGGTACTAACCGGTTTGGTTGAATCATGAACTCCAAACTTCCGAATCAACTTCTCAAGGTATTGTCTTTGATTCAAACTGACCAAACCCTTCTCTCTATCTCTAGTGATCTCCATGCCAAGGATCTTCTTCGCTTCACCAAGATCCTTCATCTCAAACTCATTCTTCATTTGCTTCTTCAATTTTTCAATCTCTTCAACATTTTTTGAGGCAATCAACATATCATCAACATATATCAACAAATAAATGAAAGACCCATCTTGCAACTTCTTGAAGTACACACAATGATCATATTGACTTCTAGAATAATTTTGGCCTCTCATAAATTTATCAAACCTCAAATACCATTGCCTAGGAGATTGCTTCAAGCCATAAAGTGATTTCTTCAATTTGCAAAACAAATTTTCCTTCCCTTTCACTATATACCCATCCGGTTGACACATATAAATCTCTTCATTCAAATCACCATGTAGGAAAGCCGTCTTCACATCGAGTTGCACAAGCTCAAGATCATATTGTGCAACAAGAGCTAACATAATACGAATTGAGGAGTGCTTCACAACCGGAGAAAATATTTCATTGTAGTCAATGCCCTCCTTTTGTGCATACCCTTTAGCAACTAATCTTGCTTTAAATCTCACATTGCTTTTCTCATCAGCATCTTCCTTCTTGGCATACACCCATTTGCAACCGATAGCTTTCTTGCCCTTAGGCAATTTAGCTAACTCCCAAGTCTTGTTCTTCAAGAGAGAATTTATCTCATCACCCATGGCATTGCACCACCTCTTCTTCTCCTCACTCTCAATGGCTTCCTCGAAATTAGATGGAATATCATCAGTGATAATAGGAAGAGCAAAAGAAACATAGTCACTATACCGAGCTGGCTTGGTAATTTGTCTCTTTCCTCTGTTCTTGGCAATAGACTTTTGAGGTGAAACTTCCTCTTCAACTTGAATAGAATCTTCAAGTTCAACTTCTTCAACATCCTCATGGTCTCCAACTTCTTCACTTGTAGTGGCTTCGACATCAGCGGAAATAGGATTTGAAGTACCAGAGGCAACTTTCTCAAGCTCCACCTGTTGGACATCTTTCACATTCTTCTCAGAGACTTTGTACATACTTTCTTCATCAAATGTCACATCTCTGCTGATTACAATTTTTTTCATCTCTGGGCACCACAACCTGTAACCTTTGACACCACTACTAAAACCAAGAAAGATAGCCTTTTTGGCTCTAGGATCAAGTTTATTTTCAGTTACATGAAAATAAGCAGGTGAACCAAAAATACGAATATGATCATAATCAGAAGAAGGTTTTCCAGTCCATACTTCCATTGGTGTCTTACCCTGAATAGCAGCTGAAGGTAACCGGTTGATGATGTGACATGCATAATTAACTGCTTCTGCCCAAAATGACTTGCTTAAACCCGACTGAGACAACATACATCTAACCTTCTCAAGCAAGGTTCGATTCAATCTTTCTGCAACTCCATTTTGTTGTGGAGTTCCCCGAACACTGAAATGTCTCACAATTCCTTCTTCTTTGCAAACTTTAAAGAAAGGATCGGATGTGTATTCACCACCATTATCCGATCTCAAAATCTTAATCTTTCTCCCAGTCTGATTCTCAACCATTTTCTTCCAACCCAAGAAAATGCTCAACACCTCACTCTTGTGCTTCATAGTGTAGACCCAAGACCTTCTTGAATAATCATCAACAAAGGTCACGAACCAATGTCTACCACTCAAAGAGGGAGTCTTTGTAGGACCCCAAACATCCGAATGCACATAATCAAGAATGCCCTTCGTCTGATGTACTGCAGTACCAAACTTCACTCTAGTTTGCTTTCCCAAGACACAATGCTCGCAGAAATCAAGCTTACAAGTCGTGGCACCTTTTAGAAGACCTTGTTTCACAAGCCCTTGTAGAGCTTTTTCACCGGCATGGCCTAATCTCATATGCCACAGTCTAGTAGTATCTGAATCAGATGTGCCCATATTTTCAGAGACTACAGATGCTTCACCTGTCACAGTGCTTCCCTGCAATAAATACAAATGGCCACATCTAGGAGCTTTCATCACAACAAGTGCACCATAAGTAACTTTCAATGTATGTCCATCTGAATGAAACCTGAAACCCTTAGATTCCAAAGTACCCAAAGAAATAAGATTTTTCTTCAAATTCGGTACATACTGAACACCTGTCAACTCTTTAACCATGCCATCATGCAACTTCAAACGAACTGTACCAATCCCTTTTGTTGTGCAAGGATTGTCATCTCCCATGAACACAACGCCACCATCAAACTCTTTCAAGCTTGAAAACCAATCCTTGTGAGGAGTCATATGATGAGTACAACCCGTATCCAACACCCACTTAGTAGCACAATCAAATGATGAGGAAGTGGTTAAAGCAAAATCAGAAAAATTTGTTTCAACCTCAGCAACATTAGCTTCAGAACTTTCTTTGCCTTTGGTCTTCAATTTTGGACAATCTTTCTTCCAATGGCCCTTATTATGACAAAAGGCACATTCATCCTTTTCCAAAGGTTTTCTACCTTTAGAGTTTCCCCTAGGTCGAGACTGTGATTTTTTCCTGCTAGAAGATGACCTCCTCTCCGATGATCTACCTCTAACAAATAAAGCTTCAGAGGTACTATCATGATTTTTATCTCTATGCCTCATTTCATAATTCATCAAGGCATTTGACACATCTTCAAATTTCACAGTTTCTTTACCATGCATAATAGTTGTAACAAAATGCTCATAAGAGTCCGGCAAGGAATTCAACAATATTAAGGCCTTATCTTCATCCTTAATATCCTCATCTAAATTTAACAAGTCGGCAATCAACTTATTAAAAGCATCAAGGTGTCTAATCATTTTTGTACCTTCTTTGTATTGGAAGCGGTAGAGCTTTTTCTTCAAGTGTAGCCGGTTCTCTGCACTCTTCGTCATATACTTGTCTTCCAATTTTTGCCACAACACACTTGCTAATGTCTCCCGCATCACAAAATACTTTTGAGTTTTTGCAAGGCACAACCGAATTGAAGAGCAAGCCCACAAATTTAATTTCTCCCATTCTGACTTCGACATGGCTTCCGGCTTCTCTCCCAAAGCGGCAAGTAGATCTTGTTGAGCCAACACATCTTTGACCTCACATTGCCACATCCCGAAGTTGTTTGTGCCATCAAACTTTTCCACTTCGAACTTTGCATTTTGCACCGTAGTTCTTGCAAACCCGGAGCTGCTTCCAAAAGGATTCTCATCTTGCCCGTCTGACATCTTTGGCAACTAGACAGTACCCAAGAGCAACTAGTGCTCTGATACCAATTGTTGTGCTAGGATAGCACCAAACCCGTTGGAACCAACTCAATCTAACCCAATACACCCAATAACTCTCACACTCTAAAGAAACAAATAGAGAAAAAATATAGTGATTAATTTCTTCTCTATACAAAGCTCAAAGCTATTACAACAATAACACTTTGATGGAGTGAGAACTATCCAATGAAAGGAACAACAACTCCTTCTCTGAAAATGGTACTACAGCAGTACCTTCTTTCTCTCCCTCTCTTCTCTTCGGCTCCCCAATTTTTTCTGCTCTCTTTTCTATTCTTCTATCCGACTGTCTTTCTTCTCTTACAACCAAAGCAGCAATTGCTGCTCAAATTCATTAAGTCACCCCGTGACTTCTCACATGGACCAAAGAACAAAAAACCTTTAGACAAGTTCCATGTTTTCCTCCCCAAAACAAGGAAGGATGTTGTCCACCTTCTTTTTTTATTTCTTTTGAATTGTTTTTGTTGTCCACTTGGCAACTTGGCCAATTATTCAACACCAGAAACAAAAACATAATCAGAATCACCAATCTGAATCGGATCAGAAAATACACCTATAAGTTGGATTACAAAGTTGGCATGCCCTTGACTGCCCCATCGTTTCATTCGGTGGGAAAAGGTTGCAAGACAAGCGCGACAGTTGGACACCAGCCACTGCAAACAACGTAAGATTATACCTAAAATAACCAAACAGCTTCAGCCATAGCCTCCCCGACCCATAACAACTTGAGGAGGAGGGGGAGATGATTAGATCGTTGGCCACGTCGGTTCCGACGTACGACCTCGCCATTACCACTGAGAAATCAAGAGTGGTCTGGTTTATCTCACTTACATAGATGGGAGGCAACGGCTCTGTTCGCTGCTTGAGATTGCTGTCGCTTTCCTTGTCGTCGCCGTAGAAGATATCGGCTTGAAGGTTCTCGTAGTACAAGTCCAGCTTCCGGTTGGGGTTTATAGCGACCAGCGTCAAGTCCCACGTGGCGGTTACGTACTCGCTGATGGAGGCGGCGTTGAGAAACCCAACATCAGCTGTTTGGGAGCTAGGATAAGAGACCTGACAGCATTAATAAACGGATTCGATTGTGTAAATAAGCCACTGGATTAAATAATCTAGCCATACCAATTTTAATACGCTTTATACCCGTTTATTTATTCTTTCTAAAACGTTAATATAATTATTCAGGTTGCTCTCTTTGTCCTTCTCTTGCGAATCTCTTTAGGTATCATTCGCAAATCTACTTTTCGTTGATATCGCACCATCGTCTCAACATGTGTATTTATCGAATGTAGTCAAATATTAATCCTTAATTTTAAAAATATCAACTTTTATAAAAAGTTTCAAATATATTCAAAATCTCATTGAAATAGACTCAAATACCTAAAACTTTAAAACCGAATAAACTAAAAAATCAGAACCCTATTAGATGAAGGCAAGGATAGAAATAGTTTTTTTTAGTACATCGATATTTTTACACTAAGAGAAAGGGGAATTCGGCTAAGCCGCACAATGGGCAATCTAATTTGGTATTGAATTTGTCATCCACGAGATTCGAACATAAAACCTTACACTTTTAAGTGAAGAAAAATAACACCAGACCGTAATACTGAGTGACATGAGAGAAATAGCTATTAAAAAGTGCATTAATTAGATAAAATGTAAAAAAAAACTAAAAACTAAAATCGGAAGTGTAAAAAAAGAAAACAAAAAAAAAGACAGAAAAAGAAACACGTGAAAATCAATCCTAGTAGAAGTAGGACTTGACTCACATTGTACAGTAGTTGTCGATAAATGGGATTCCTTCTCTCTCTCCCCGTCTGATATGAAGTCAAAACCTAAAAGACACGCATCAAATTTCTTGTATAAAAAGCTCCTGGTGCAGCAATCAAATCATCACATCAGAATCAGATGGGAGAAAAACCTGAGAATCCCTCCTCCGACCATTGGTACCATTGGCCTGCAGTAATTAAGCCCCTCTTGTTAATCCTCTTCGTAGGCGGCTGGAGCATAATCTTTTACTCCCTGGTGGCGCAAGAAAACTCGCTCAACCCCTTGGCCCCCGAGTTCCGCATCTACTCGACCGCCGTGTCCCCGTGCCCACTCGCCCCGACCCCTCCTTCCGCCGCCAACCGCTACCATTCCTTAACCGCCACGTGGAACTTTAATCTGGTCTTCGCAAACCCCAACACCAAACTCGACTTGTACTACGAGAGCCTCCAGGCGGATCTCTTCTACGGGGACGAGGAGACGAAGGACAAACTGATGCTCGCGACGACGCCGTTGCCTCTTGTGGCTTTAACCACGATGACCCAGACCACTTTCAATGTCACCTTCGCGACGGCGAGGGCCTACGTCAGTGATGACGCCGCCAAGGAATTAATAATCTCCTCCAACTCCTCGTCAGCAGGTGATGGTTGTTATGGGTCGGCCAAATTGGGGGTGAAGCTGACCGGATTTTTCAGAATTGATAAAGATCTCTGGTTTTCGACTTACTTCTGCGACCTTTCTCCCCCGAATTACAACGTCACCGATCAGTCAAGCGAATGTGAAATTTATAATCCTGTTGAACGGTGTGTATGCTGACAACTTGAGATTGTTCGTGTGTATGCTGACAACTTGAGATTGATTGATCGATTTGTAGATCTTCATCCTAGTTATTATTTATTTAACTTTTTAGTTGTAGTTTCAGTTAAATTGAACGTTGTAAGTTTGTGATGATGGATAATGTTGTGGCTAGTTGTATTTGTTTGTTTTGTTTGTTTTTAACCTTTCGCATACTATCGCTATCAATAATCTTGTTATAAACGAAACAAAAATTCGTGGTCGTTGTTAGGCTGGCTGTTGTAGTTTGGAGGTAGGCATCACAGTTTACCAACCTCCTCAAAAAACCATCCAGCTTACATTAGTCGAATGCAACATGATCCACCAACAATGGCGACTATACATGTCGGAAACTATCTGGCTTGATCACGGGTGAGAAGAGAATTTTGTTTTTGCACTTTTCCTTTGAACACTTCTGTTTTTGGAGTTGCCCTAGACTGCTCACGAGCAACCGTGGTACAACTGAACTGATGATGACCGTGACTATTGGGATTTACTCTTGGAGATTACATGGTTAGAACTTAGAAGGGGTTCTAAAACTGTCAAACACCGCATTGATCTTGAGATCTATTAGCGTATTAATATCAAGTCTCATCATAGTCTGCGTGCATTCATCAGTAAGAATGAATTGGTATAATGTAACAAAATCAAATTGAGTATGAAGTTAGTCTCTATGGGCACGAACAACAAATAAATACCATCTTTAGCAGTTTATCCACTTATCCCACTGCTAACACTATGTTGTTTATCCACCTATCCCATTGCTAACACTATGTTTGGATGAGGAAAATAAAGTTGGAATTTTAATAAAAGTCATAATTTATGAAAATGAATTTTCTAGATCCTAATTTACGCAATTTACTCAATTTATCCACCCCAATTGTTGTCGCTTCCCTCTATTTTCTAGATCATAATCTGCAATTTACGCAAGAACAAAAAATGAATTTTTCCGTTTCAACAACCAAATAGCAAGAGGCGAAGAAAGCTGTGAGAGAAGTTAAGTTAGCGGCTTATGACGATATGTATAAGCGACTAGATACCAAAGAAGGAGATTTGGATATCTATGAACTAGCTAGAGCAAGGGAAAAGAAGACAAGGGACCTAAACCAAGTGAGGTGCATCAAGGATGAGGATGGAAAGGTTCTTACTACAGAGAACGCGGTTAAAGACAGATGGAGAGGTTATTTTCATAATCTTTTCAATGAAGGACATGAAAGGAGTGCTTCTTTAGGGGAGTTGAGTAACTCAGAAGAGTGTAGAAACTACTCTTTTTATCGTCGAATCTGGAAGGAAGAAGTGGTTGTAGCTTTGAAGAAGATGAAGCATAGAAAAGCAGTAGGCCCAGACGATATACCAATCGAAGTGTGGAAAGTTTTGGGAGAGACAGGTATAACATGGCTCACTGACCTTTTCAATAGGATTTTGAAAACGAAGAAGATGCCAAATGAGTGGTGAACGAGCACTTTGATGCCTATCTACAAGGAAGCATGTGGAGACAAGCGTAACAGCACATGTGCCGATACATCCACTACTCTGTCAAAAGCAAAAGTATCCCATATCAGCAGGGTCGAACGTACTCTAGATTTGATGGACTTGTTTTGACCCTCAAATTCTTCAGTCGGCCTTATACTCTAGAGGAAACCAGAAAACCCTCCAGCCCAGTTCAAGAATAACCCTGTGGAAAATTACTTATTCAAAAGCAAAAGTATCACATATCATCTCTTCTCATTTTTCTTCTCTTTATCCTTCATGTTGCCTGTAAGATAAGGAGAATGTGAACAATCAGCCGGAGCTCTGATTGCTTACCTTGTCTGTCACCTCTTTCAGCAGATCCCCTAGCTCGGCGACTTGGGGGACTCCTACTACATGGTTTGTATCGCGCTTGACCAAGCCTGAAACTACAAGCTTCAAGTGAAATTGATACATTACCTTGTGCATCTCCATCAGTTAAAGATACCACCCCTGGATGGAGGAAGAGTACTTCCAGAGAAGATGCCACATCTACCTATGAGACAGATAAGGCAAGTCAAGACGATACCACACTCCGATACTTAGAAGTTTCGTGATTATGAGATCATTCTCCCACAATATTTCCTAATGTCATTTGTACTAAATCATTCACTTGTACTCACTAAAGGAGAGCTTGAACCTATGTTCTTGTGTAAACCCTTCACAATTAATGAGAACTCCTCTATTCCGTGGACGTAGCCAATCTGGGTGAACCACGTACATCTTGTGTTTGCTTTCCTATCTCTATCCATTTATATACTTATCCACACTAATGACAGGAGCAATCTAGCGAAGATCACAAAAAGCGACTGTTTTCGCTACCTAGGATCTATCTTGCAAGAGAACGGAGAATTAGATGGAGATCTCAACCATAAAATACAAGCTAGATGGATGAAGTGTAAGAGTGCATCTGGCGTGTTGTGTGACCGTCGTAGGCCACTGAAGCTCAAGGGAAAATTTTATAGGAAAACAATAAGGCCAGCGATGTTGTATGGCACAGAATGTTGGGCGGTGAAGTATCAACACGTACACAAAATGGGTGTAGCGGAGATGAGGATGCTTCGTGGGATGTGTGGGCACACCAGAAAGGATAAGATTGGGAATGAGGATATCCGAGGTAAAGTAGGAGTAGCCGAAATTGAAGGAAAGATGAGAGAAAATCGGTTCCGGTGGTTTGGACATGTGCAAAGAATGCCTACTGACGCTCCGGTTCGAAGATGTGACTACCGGACAGAGGTTCAGGGCCGAAGGGGTAGAGAAAGACCTAGGAAAACTTTGGAAAATACCATAAGAAAAGACTTAGAGTACTTGGATCTAACGGAGGACATGACACAAAACCGAGCGCAATGGCGTTCTAGGATTCATAGGCCGACCCCACTTAGTGGGAAAAGGCTTTGTTGTTGTTGTTGAACAACCAAATAGCAAAAGAAAACCGAAAAATCAACATAAAACATATAAAAAGGGAAGAAGGGCGTTTTGATTTTTATTATACCTTGATGAGATTGACATCCTCATGGCGTTGGCGAGACTCTCCATTACTTTGCTTCTTCTTTTTCCTTTGATTTTTCTTAATTAGACTTAGCTCATATTAGAATTATTCTGTAGAACTTGTAAGTTTTGTGACTAAATATGAGTTTTTCATGTGGAATTAATAATTCATGTACTTTCAATGCAAATCATGTTGGTCGATGTATGATGTAGGACGTGTGATAATGAGATTGCACCATGTAGCAGTGTTGTACGTGGAATGGATGACCATACTTGGTTAATTTGCATTGGGGAACCATACACATTCTAGGGGTGACTATGCTTCGTTAATTTGCTTTGGGTGGTCACTTACTTGGACACATTGTTCTCAGAGATGGTCTTGCTTAGTTAATATGCATTGGGAACCACACTATGATATGCTTCAATGCCTATGGTCCTGCTTGGCTAATCCACATTAAGAGACCATACGCATTCTAAGGGTGACTCTGATTGGCTAATTCACATTGGGGGTCACTACTTGCTTGGTTATATTGTTCTAGTTAAAAACATGTAACAATTCATAACAATTAATTTAAAAGTGTGAAAATGTGAAAAAAAAATTGCCGACGGTCGTCATGGATGCCTTTACGCTTTGAATGATGGTTACATCATCTTCTGAATGTTTAAAACCATATAAACTCTTGTGAACAATATTTTTAAAAGAGTTGAAAATTATTAATATTCATAATAAATACTATGCAAATGTGAAAAATATTTTTGTCAATTGGTATATGACCGGGAACACGATATCTTCTATGCGGCATGTTTGATATACCAAACCGGCGTCATGAACATTGTATTTGGCCAAGGAGGTGCATTTAAGCAACAAATCATGGAACTTGTAGAACTATATCATGTAAGAAGACAAACACCAAGTAACCAACATAACATTCGTAAACTCCTCCTAATTGATATCAACTCACAATCAAGGTTTTATGCTCATTTCTCGTCGAGGATGGTTCAAGGAATTCATAACAACTTTAGGGATATTTTTTTATATTTTTCTATGATTTTATACAAACTTTGGACTTTATATATTATTTTATTTAATATGTGCCACATGACGATGAGCACCCCGCAAAGGGTCTACAACAACTTCAGGAATATTTATTCAATTTTTTTTCTATTTTATTTGAATTTTCTCAAATTATATATATTTTTAGGGGTGTGCTATCCACACACCCAATTTTACTTCTCACACACTCTTTGATAATTTCTATTTGTTGATCTTCTTCAATTCATCTGATCCGACAGCCGAAAATTAAAAAGGTGCGTGAGTAGTAAAATGGGATGTGTGGATATCACACCCCTATTTTTATTCTTCACTGCCACATGGTAGCTTCTGGGCCATAACTAGGGTTTATGGTTTAGAGTTTTATTATCATAAACTATCACTAGACTTAGGCCCCGTTTGGGATTGAGGTGATTTTAAAAAAAGCCACTGTGAAAAAAAGCTGAGGGTCATTTTTGTGTTTGGTAAACTGAAAAAAAAGGCTTATTTTGGAAGCTGCTGTGAGAATAAGCTGAAAATCAAAGGAAAAGCTGAAGCTGCTATTTGCTGCTTTGAAAAAAAACCAGTTTTTTCTAAGCACACGGAGCTACAGTGCTCCTTTAATGAAAAGACACACTATCATCCTGATTTTTTTTCCAAAAGCACTTTCACAAAAAAATTTACCAAACACTCTACTGGCTTTATTTCACAGCCGCTTATTCTCACAGCACAGCCACTTATTCTCACAGCAGCTTTTTTTCAAAGCACAGCAATACCAAACCAGCCCTTACATCTTTGTCCAACCACTCATGGACTAACATATGCAGTTCTTATATCTCTCCAGCTACATCCAAAAAATCCTAAACCTTGTGGAAGTCATGTAACATGTCTACAACCATCCTAGATTCTAAACGAGGATGGGGTGAGGTTGAAGATGGGAGAGACAGAGAAGTGGATGGGTGAACATAGAGAGAGGAGGACTCGGTTCTGAACTATACTTCCCTACCTTGGCAAGAGTCAAACAGTTGAGTGGGGTTTTCCAGAACTGTCGCTGGTCTTGGCCAAGATCAGTCAATCTAGCGGTGAAGTTTCTTGCGTCGGTCGGTTTTCCGGAGATGTGTGATCATGTTTGGGTTGACAGGTCCCCATCGTTGGTACATGTTTTGAACAAGGATGGTCTTCCATGTCCGCATTGATTTGTTATGGCGATGTTAGGGGTGACGCTCAACTTAGTTGATGCGTCTTCTGGTTGTATCCCCCTTCATCACTGTGGTTTTCGTTGTGCCTTCCTTGGTGTTTGCCTCTTCATAGGCTTTCATGTACCCTTGGGCTTCTCGGCCTTGGAATGTAATTCCTAGTTTCCCAAAAAAAATAAATAAATAAAAATAAAAAAAATAAAAATCCAAAACCAAGGTCCGCACCTAAGGTCTCACCTTATAAAAAGCAATAACAACATTCAGTTCTATTGGTAGTAGATTTGGCAAGTTTTTACACAATCCATTAACATGATCCCAAAATAAACGAGTTTCAGGTTAATACGATAACTATCAAATCACCCATTAAGGACCCATTAATAACAGGCCATCAATAGGTTTACATGCGGGTAACCCATGGATAATCCGTTTCAAACCGTTAAAAAAAAAAAAAAAAAAACCCTTTAATTACCCCTTGATATCAACAAAAACTTTTTAGTGTTTGAGTAAATATAAGGGAACACGAACTATCCACTTCTCCAAATTGTTGGATTAAGCTACCAGATTGAAAGAAAAAAATAATAATAATAAAAACAGTATATTACTGGATAGAAAATCAAAATTGGAGCTCTATATTATGGATTTGGATTTCATTTGGATTCTCACATCTTATCCGTTTATCATACATTGTGCGGTCAGAAATCATTTTAAATTTTTTTTATCTAATGTAACATAAATAGTACCAAACGAAAGTTGATCGCACAATATACGTTGAACGGACAAAATGAAGATCCTCATCCTTATATTATATGGGTTCTATTTGCTTAACAGAGAGTCGCATAACAACGCAAGACCAATTAACACAACAAGGCAAAATAAAGGTTCATTTTGGAGAATTGGATACACATCGGGAAGATTGAAACTAAATGACAAAAATACATAAATCGAATTAATTGCCGAAAAAATACCGAGAGATTGAAAAGTCTGCAATTGCGTGGAAGGTGAGTGGCGGTGTTGCCCGGCTAGTAAGGATGGCAACGGTTTAGTTTGAAGACCGAAATGTTATATACATCCTCATAATTAAGAAAATTAATCATATTCATAACCGCAAATTAACTATTGGATATTATCCATAACCATACTCATTAGGTAACGAATTATCTATCGGTTAACGATTATATCCATATTCGTTAATACAAAAAATATATTCATTCAATTAACGCATGATAATTTAGTAAATATTAATTTTAGTCATTAAATATTTGATGTATTAAATAATTTAATTAATGGATGTTGTATAGCATAAAAATTAAATCTAAATATTGATAATGTTGGCTGATTTTTGATATCTCAAATAAGTACTATTGAATTCTCATAGATTTTGATTCATATCAGAACTTTTGAACTTTCCCATAAAATGCAACTCACACAATGTAATTTTTGTATTCTCAAGGTAATGGATTCAGTGAATAATCAATATATAGTCTGTTCGGATTCATGGACAGATACAGATTGGGGACCCCATAACCATATCCAAAACTATAACCGAATAATATTCACAGTTTTTCCCCACACCCATAATATACCCAAATTTTCATACCCAAATCTAATTCATTCGGGTGGTTATCCACGGTTATCAGGTTCAACGGTTAAAATTGTCATCCCTATCAGCTTGTGGTGATGGTGGCAGTTTGGAACAACAACCAAATGCCAGGAGGTGATGGTGGTGGTCTCTGTGGAGGTTCAGTACACATGGATGCGGTTGTTGCAAGAGGTGGGATAGGAGGCGAAGGTGGTGGAGAATGATTTGGATTTCAAATTGGAATTAGCACTGGAGTAGGTGGTCGCAATTGGGTTTTGGAGAATTGAATTAATTTTGGATATTGGGGCGGATTTGTAATTTGAGATTATACCTAGGGGTGCAATTTGGGTTGGTCAACCCAAATTCATTCATCCATTCAACTCAATTTCATACTACATAAATTTTGGGGACGGGGGAGAGTTTGAAACTAATTACCTACTTTTTTTTTTGCTTGAACCTAAAAAAAAAACTTCACTATGCTTGAACCGATTTTAACTAATATTGACGTTGTTTAGTTCAAAATTAAAAATCGTGCAAAATAAGGTGTTATAAGATTGAACTCCATATTTTCTAGTGAGATCATGTGTAGAGTTCTGGTGTTTACACCAACATGGGTGTTTCCAACGCCACCACGTTATCCTTGTTGTTTGCCGATTCCAGCAGTGTCGCTCGTGGATTTCCACGAGCTTCATACTGGTAGTTGGCTTCTTTCGTGGTGTTGTTGACTATCCCTTTTTCTTGCTGTGCTCAGGTAGCAAATCATGGTTGGAGGTGGCATCTGCAGAGGCGATTCAGCGATGATCAGGGAATCGGTCCAACTGTTGGTGGAGATTGCAGTGGAAGCTTCTGGTGGCTGCTATGTTTGTTTTTGGGCCTTACTGTTGTTGGGCTCTCTTTCTGCATTACTTTTGTTTTAGGCCCTTTTTTTGTTTGTTTATAAGTGTAAGTTGGACTTTAGGTTTGTTTGTTAGTTTGTGTTTGGTGTTTGTTATTCTGTCTTGATGTTTAAATAAAAAGGAAAACTAACGAAAAGTCTATTAAAAACTTTAGTTTTAATGAAAAAAGACAAATAAATGTGTGGTGAATAGTACGAGGAAAAGGTAAAAATGTGATTTTTCGTTAAAAATGAACAGTACCGGAAGTGTTTCGTTAAAATTGCCAAAAAAAATGAAAATGAAGATGAAGATTTGGTCGGAACTCTACCGTCTATACCGCAAACCAGTAAAACTCCCGGGCCCGGCCCAAGCCCACAATGTCACTGCCACAATTTATAAAACTCCCAGGCCCAAGATGAAATTCAACACACAGTCACCACAAGTCCACTTCACTTCGATTATTACAAAAAAAAAATAAAAAAATAAAATAAAAAAGGCCAAAAAATGACGCCGTTTTAGTGCTGGTTATAAAAAAATTGAAAAATTCGCTTTAGTTGGACGTCGTTTCGTTGAGTTAAAAAAAAAAAACAATATATATATATTAATTAAACCAAAATCCAGCCTCCAGACATACTCGATACAAAAAGGCCAGAAGCTCCTTCTGGCATTGGCCATTGGAAGCAGCGGCCATTAGCAGGCCACCGCCGCCAGCCAAGCGCCGTCGGCCCCCACACGCGAAGACGTAGCTGATGAATCAATCCCCAGGTTTTTAATAAACTTCCTCCATCTATCTCGTACTGCTTTTTGCTAGTCTTTATACACACACCATATGTTTGATTAAATGTCTTAAAGAAGTATCTGACGAATCAGTCCTCGGGGCAGTGTGAATTAAAACGAGAATGAAATTGATGGTAATTCTGACTATATTTCTGTTGATATTGAGGTACCAAACGAGGAAGGTGAGGGTAATAGACATGAAGGGAAGAGATTACTATTGGAGGATAAGTCACGGGGCGAGCCATTAGTTTTTGACTTGGTTATTGGTGGAGCCTTTTGTTGTTGGGACATGTACAAATTTGTTTGTGTTTTGATAGTCCATTAGTTTTTTGGTAACAAAGATTATACTTAAGAGGAAGCTGATGTCCATGGCTAATTATAGTTGCTAATGAATTCTGTATCAAATGGGTTTCCAAATTATAAGTTTATCAATTATATCTATTGGTTTGTAATTGTGGATCAGAGTATATGAAAAGGATTTGATTGTTTAAACCTGTAAATTTATAGGTGAGGGAGCTATGCATCGCCAAAATCGAGCCATTGGAGGTGCTGGAGTAGGGATAGGGGAGAGAGAGGGAAGTGCCGGTGGGAAGAGTTGGGCTTGGAAGGTATTTAGTTGGTTGGTCTTATCTATCTTCGTTTATATATTTTTGTTGTTTTTGATTGGCGACTTTGCTGATCATAGCAAATTGGATAATGGAAAGTCAGTTAAGGCACTATACCTAATGTCTCAAACAATGACCGGTGTGGGGTATGGTGACATGGTCCCCAAAACTGGGCGGTCAAAGGTGTTAGTATCCTTCCTGATTTTCTTCGTCCGTTGGATTTGGTGCTACTCAGGAGGTGTTTTTTTTGTTTTTATCGGTGAGGGTTTCCTCAGACGATTTAGGAAGGTAGTAAACTTTTTTCGTGTGAGTGAGGACCGTTTTAGGGTAGTGATGGCGGTAGCGGCACCTGCTCTGTGTGTGGGAGTAGGCTGTATTGGGTTTCACTTCTTGGGGAAGAAGAGCTGGGAGAATGCTATGTATTTGTCGGTTGTTTCTGTAACCACTGTAGGCTATGGTGAAGTTACGGTGGAGACGGCAGGCGCTAGGGTTTTTGCAAGCATTTGGATGTGCCTTTCCACAGTTATTTTTCTTAAATGTCAGACGTACCTAGTTGTTAGAATTATGAGCGGGTTTAGAAGAAATTGAGTAGTGATTTGTTAGGGAAGCATGGGGTGTCATGTTATATCGAGTCTTTCTTATGTACAGAAAATTCGAAACGCATTCAGTTTTCATTATTGATCACAGTTTTAGTATTGTTTACTTCTTTAAGAACAACTTGCTTTCATTACGAAATGTTGGAACTTGGAACCAAATTCGCGAAAATCAAAAGGGAAATGTAATTTTCAATTCGATCTTTTATATTTACTTTTTTAAATACTTAAATCAAATATTAATTGAATAACGGGTCATATGGAAAACTTAAAAATCTTGAATGAATACATTTGGATTTTTAGATCATCTTCAAAGGAGATGTTAAATTGTAAATGGATTGTATCGCAATTAAATTTGAAGGTAGGAAAAAACTTCAACCGATATATCAATCCTGCGTGAATTGACATATGAACCTTTTATTGTCAAATTAAACATATGAAAAAAGGTGTTGTCGATTAGTTTTCTAATTATTGTATTGTTTGAGTCTCATTAATACACCAATTATAAATTTTGAAATTTATTTTAATCGATTTTTTTTTAAGTGAATCCTACAATATCATTTATAAAAAAAAATGGAGAAAGAGAAATGCACAACCTAATAGAGTCATAGACCACTTACTTTTCATGTTTTTAGAAATTGGCCATTCCCAAAAGAGTTTATCACTTTATAAGGTAATAGGCCTAGAGACTAAAATTGGGCTCACCCTTGGGATTGGGCTTTGGGGTGTATTAATTATTTGGTAATTAATATATAATTAATTATAATTAATATATAATTAATATATATTTAATTGTCAAAAGATGGGCCTTGGGCCTTGGGGCTCTTGGGCTATAATAATTAAATTAATTAATTATTTTCGGAATTAATTAATTATTTTTAATTTCGAATTTAAATTAATTAATTATTTATTTTTTCCAACAGACTCATCTTTTCAGATGAAGTCTGAAGTGTGAAAACGCAGAAACAAAAACACCCATTTCAGCAGATGTCTCCCAACAATTGCATCCCTTCCTTATACCTGTTGTGAACAGGTACAATCACATTATATATACATTCATCTGCATGGCATTTACAATATAGAAAAATCATAAATCTCCTCCTGCAATCTTAAACATCCTTACTGAGAGAACCACATTAATATTCGCCAGAAGTCTATTTTCCGGTGCTGGAATTTCTGACTTAGATCGTTGAATCCTGGTGGAACAGACGTCCGTAGAACTACAAGCACAGAGTAGGGACGAAATTTCTGTTTCAAGGACATTGCGGTACGCAAGCCTCGATCTTAAAGTTGTCTGTTTTATAAATCATATTCTAGTTTATATTCTGTTAGTTTCTATTGCATTTATTATTTATTAGCATATATAAATTATCACAGATTGTTGACTTTATAACAACATTTTCAATCCTCTACTTTACCAAAACGGCTATCTAAACCTTTCCAAAAATATGATAAATAGAAGGAAATGAGATCATAAAGATATGCGGATGACTTGACTATAGTATAGGCCGGTCAAACAAAAACAAGCGCAATGAGCTCTCTGCTCCCATATATTTTAATTCAAGTGAAAGAGGAAGCCAAAAAACCATATAGTGCTAAAAAAAAATACGATTGATTACTCGAATTGGTTTTTGCGTCCCTTTATTATAATTAAACTCAGTATTTCATAAATGTTGTTTTTATTATTTGACTGACATTTTAGAAGATGGGCAACGGTTATGGCGGACGGGTAACCGCGGTTATTTACCCATAACCGTTTATGCTCATACCTGCATAACCGTTCACCCGTTGGGTAATTGTCTAAACGGTTATACTCATACCCATAACCGTTTATAAACGGTTAACCATACTCATTTAACCGTAACCGTTTAATACCCGCTTACCCATTTACCCTTTTTAACCCGTTTATCTTTTTTTTTTACCATAACCCCTTTTCACCCATTTACATGTTTTTTAACAACTTAAAAATTAAAAAAACATTGTCATAATTTTTATTTTTTTTTTACAATTAAACACTGTTATAGGTACATTCATCATACATTTCCGTATTTTAATTTTTTAAGTTCTTATACCATTCCAATAATTGAAATAATAGTTTACGGATGATATTTTTAACTGTTACCAATGAAGGTAAATATAATATTTGCTAAGTATTATTGGGTTACAAAAATTGTTTAGAAGACATTTCTGTTAAAGCATTTCTGTCAATTTCATGGTTACCCACAAAGAATTTAAATTAATTTGGCGAATTCCTTGATGATGAGAATCATCATTCTTGTAGCAGTGTTATTGAGAAAATGACCGATAAATTCCTTGCTAATTTATTGAGTGCTCAGTATTATTGGATCAAGAACATGGTTTGTATTAGTTTTACATATATAAAATAAATGGGTAAACGGTTACCCGTTTATAACCGTGGTTAATACCCATAACCGCCCATTTAAATTTCGCGGGTAAACGGTTATACCCATAACCGTTTATTTATCTAAACGGTTACTTATAACTGTAACCGTTTAATTTAAATGAGCGGATAACCGCGGTTACCCATAACTAATGTGTATTTGCCCATTCCTACACCGGAGTCCAGAAATTTCCCAGGGGTTCTGATGAGGTGGACGACGAGGTCCATGAATTTACAGTTTTTGATAAATTACATCCTAAATCCGACAAAGTATACAGGATGATTGACAGACTTCATCAAGACTTCAAGCAATTGAATGTGTCGTCGCGGAGTATTAGCAATGGGATAGGTGGATAAACTGCGAACGAAAGTATTTATTTGGTGAGCATCAGCTTACTCAAACTTGTCCAGAAAAACTTCTGCGAGCCTCCTAATTGGAAAATTTTCAAGGAGAAACTTCTGACCAATGTCCTTAGGACTTAGATTATAAACTTGTATACATGTTGATAAATAGAAGGGGATCAATCGTTTGATTTGTTGCTTATCTGTATCAGTAGATTGGAATTAACAGTTACCAATGATTGATCTTTTATCTGTGAGATGATGTGTCACGCTAGTACAATTCTTGCAAAGAGCTGGACAAGTGTCTACGGGTATAGCACCGTATCCATATCACTGCTTGCCATCTATGCTCTGCCATCAATTCCAAGTTTAGGAACGCAAAAAATGAGATGAGGAAGGATAACTCTTGCTGATATGCTGTAAGTTGAAACTCAACCTCAAATTTCTTAATGAAATTATGTTTTCTTATAAACAATTGCACATCAAACTACTGTCTTGTAAGCTATATCGTTTAGCGAAGAAAAACTTACATGCAACGGGAAGGATGCAACTGTGGTAATATTTCAAGTCAATCACACATTGTCATGCATTTTATCTTTCTAACATAATAATGTGTGGTTGACTCAGAATACTGTCACAATGACATCCGTCAAATAACTCCCCCAATATTCACAGCTGACAAGTTAATGTACTTCAAAGTTTGGTGAGCAAGTGCTCAACAAACAACCGACGCGTGACTCAAATTGGTTTGATTGATGAGAAAAACCCCTTACCCACAAAGAAGGAGGAGGTCCCGGTCCTTTGGTGCCATGCATAAAGTCATATCCACTGGCCTTCCCGATGTGTATCCAATTGTCCCAAATAAACCTTTCTTTTGCTTTGTTGTGTTAATTGGTCATGTATTGTTATGCAACTCTCTGTGAAGCAAATAGGACTCATATAATCCTTTTTGGATTCTCTTTGTAAGGATTCTAAGGATCCTCACTTCTTATCCGGTCATCTTACATCGTACGTTTGGTGCTGTTTGTGTTTAATTTTAAATAATAAAAAAATTCAAAATGATTTATGACCGCATAATGTACGATGATTATAGGATATGAGGATCCTAGGTCCTCATAACGAGAATCCAGATGGGATCCAAATCCATAATATAAAGCTCTAAATTTGATTTTCTATCCAGTAATATATATGTTTTTCTTTCTTTCAATCTGGTAGCTTCATACCACAATTTGGTGAAGTGGGTTGTTCCTGTCCCCCTTAAATTTACTCAAAGGATTAAAAGTTTTAGTTGATATCAAGGGTAGTTTAAATAGCGTTTAGTAGATATCGCCCGTGGTTGGTTTTGAATTTTTACAAGATGACTTGTCGTGTTGCTATTTTTGAGATAATATTTTGTGATAAAATTCGTAAATTTTAGCCAATAGAAAAGAATGCTGTTATTGCTTTTTTTTTAGTTTTTTTTATTTTTTAAGATGAGACCTTAAGTGCTGACCTTAGTTTCGGATTATTTTAAGCCGTTGAATTTTTATCTAAACGGCTCACAATAAAAGAGTTCAAACATGCTTCTCTCTATGGGATTTGGATCCCATATGGATCCAAATTGTGGGGATTTTAGGGATCCCCACATCTTAATCATTCATTGTGTATCGTACGATCAGAAATTATTTGATTTTTTTATTTAAAATTTAACACAAATAGTATATGATGAAAACTGACTGCACAATATATGATGAACGGTTAGGATGTGGAGATCCCTAGGATCCCCACAAAGTAGAGGATCATTTTCCCTCTCTAGGCTCACCCATCCACTTTTCTCTTTCTCTCTTCATCTTCAACCTCACCCCATCCTCGGTTTCAAAATCCTCCCCAATATCCAAAATTAATTAAAACACTAGCACCTCCTGAATTTCATGATGATGCCAAATTCCGACGTCCTACTGGCCTTCAATCACCACCTAAGTTCGATGATGAAGTGATGAAAACTCGTGTGATTTAGAATACGTAGGATCTAGGATGGTTGTAGAACGTAGAAAACAAAATATTATTAAGAACATAGATAGAAAACACCTTGAAAATAAACTTGAATTGTCAAAAGCTCCTAAGTTAATGCATCTCTCCAAATTGATCCCCTTCCTAATGGCTAAATAGCCTTATTTATACTATTACAAAATAAAATCCTACCTGGCCTTCTAAAAACTAGGAAACATAATAGAATAAGATAACTAGGAAATAAAAGGTTTCCTATTTAAACTGAAATTCGGACTTCTCAAAAAATCATACTTTTGACCGACCAAATCAACTCTGATTTGGTCCCAAAATATCTCTTTTTAAAGCTTGAGACGTCCCTAACAAATCCTCAAAAGGAATCTTCCTCAAAATATACCATCTTGACCTTCAAAATACCCAAAACGTACAAAAACATTGCGCGCTGGGTCTTTATTTCATCGTCACGGTCAAATGGTTTGGTAGAAAAATATGAAACTTTGATACAATCATCTTGAAAGGCTCACGAACATCTTTCAGTTGGAATCACTCCAAAATTCATCAATTTGATCACTTTTTGCTTCAGAAGAAGTCGAATGTTTTACATTGAAAATACATAATAAAGAATCAAAATTCATCTAAATAAACTAATAAATTATAACTAAGATTAGGGTAAAATATATGGTATAATATGAATTCATCAGTGTCTATTTAAGTGAGATTTAAGGGGGTGTATTCAATTGGGATTTTGAGGGATTTTAATTCTTTTAATGAATCTAGGGGTATTCAATTAGGATTTTAAGTGATTCTATGAAATTCAATGTGTATTCAATTAGAATTTTAAGATAGTTTATTAAAATCCTTAGAAATTCGGATGTATTCAATTATGATTTTTAAGAAGTTTATAACATTCCATGTGTATTCAATTAGAAATTGATTTTAAAGAATTTGATAAAGTTGAGGAATTAGAGGGAATTGGAGAGATTTCGTAATGTATTTTAAGCATCCACAAATCTCACCTCTTCCCATGAGATTTCGAGGAAATTAAATCAAAATTTTATATGAAATCTCTACAAATCAATTAAACTCCATAAAAATTCATGGATTTATAAATCTATTAAAGTCTCTCAAATTTTCAATTGAATACACGCCCTTAAAATATATTTAAATTTTTTTATAAAAACAAATATTTCTAAAATTAAGGGCTAATATTTGGCTACATTCAATAAATACACAGGTTGAGATGATGGTGCGATATCAATGAAAAGTAGATTTGCGAACGATACCTAGCTAGAATCGCAAGAGGACATAGAGAGCAACCTCACTAATTATATTAACGTTTTAGAAAGAATAAAAAAACGGGTATAAAGCGTATTAAAATTGGTAGGACTAGATTATTTAAAAATGGTCCCAAACAGGTTTATAAAAATAGAGTGGTCATGTTGGGTAAACAGTAAACTCCGAGTTCAACTGGAACTGGAAATCCTTGCGACTTTAGGCTTTGGAAACACCTATCTATTTACATGCTCAACACCCTCTGCTTTAATCCCATCCCCATCTCTCTCTCTCTCTCTCTCTCTCTCCTTCGGTTGGTCTGATCGCTTCTGCAGAATAAGGCTATAGGATAGTGAAATTAACGGATCGAATGGGAATGGCAAAGTCTTCCTCCGCCGGGCCGCTTTGTAAAATTGTTTTCTTCTGCTTCGCCGCACTATTGGCAATCTTTCTCTTCACAGCCTTGGCGTGGACTTTATTGCGTGACGCGAAGCTCAGCCCTGAATTCCCTGAGTTCCGGGTCGACTTGGTAGCCGTGTCGCCGTGCCCACTCACCGCCACATCCAGCAGCGACTACTTAACCGCCACGTGGGACTTGACGCTGGTTGCTATAAATCCCAACCGGAAGCTGGACTTGTATTACGAGAACCTTCAAGCCGATATCTTCTACGGCGACGTCGACGACAAGGAAAGCGACAGCAATCTCAAGCTGGGAACGGCGCCGTTGCCTCCCATCTATGTAAGTAAGATGAACCAGACTACTCTTGATTTCTCGGTGGTAATGGCGAGGTCGTACGTCGGAACCGACGTGGCCAACGATCTGATCATCTCCTCCTCCTCTTCCTCCACTTCCCCAAGTTGTTATGGGTCGGGGAGCCTGTGGCTGAAGCTGTTGGGTTTTTTTAGGTATAATACTACGTTGTTTGGACTGGATACTTCCCAACTGACGCGCTTCTCTTGCGACCTTTTCCCACCGAATGGGACGGCGGGGCAGTCAAGAGCATGCCAAGATTTTGATCGAAGTCATAGGTGTTATTGCTGACCTGATTCAGATTGATGATTCTAATTTCTACTAGCTGCTGTGCTGTATTTACCTGCATATTGTATTGTAATCTATATATATATATAACTATTGGCAGGTGCATTTTAGACATTGTTTTTATTTAGTTGTTTATGTTTTTGCAGCTAAATTGCTAATCCTATCTGAAAGGGTAATTAAGTTGGCTATTTCCTAGCAAATGTAAAGAGTCTGTAAGTTGGCTATTTCCTAGTCTTAGGATTAATTATAACTTGCAAAGGTTGGAGCTTGCGTTAAATGAGGAGCATGATTGATCAATATTACACGGCAAAGTTTTTTTCTGGTAAGAATCATTTGCATTCATATAGGATTTGTGTTCCCTATTAAAGATTGATTTGGTGTGGGATTCTAGGAGTCTATTCAAATCTACAGTCTTAAATAAGGAAGAGGTTTAATTAAGGCCAATCTCTTTGTTTATCAGGCAAAGGAGTTAACCTAGTATATAAGGGGTTGTGTTGGGAGTTTTATGGAAGACCTTTTGCACGCTAATGATATTTGTGAGATTGTTTTATAAGGTCAAGGGGGAGGAACAAAAGACTGTTAGGTTCTTAGCTTTATCTAGGTGAGAGTTTGAGAGCATAACACATCATTCATTCATCATGAACTTTGTGTAAGCTTTGCCTGTGAGGAAGATCATCAACCTACGTGAATCGGTGTTCATCCAAGAGAAGGTGAAGAGGACGTGGTCTACAAGACAAGAGTATTTGATCAAGCTTCTGTTGTGGTGTAAGAAAGTATCAATTGAGTCTTGTATTATGTCCCTAAGTTTTTAGTGAAATTGGCTGTGTGCCTTGAGGTTTTTCTCTCCTGTGTGGAGGGTTTTTTCCTCGTGCGAGATTTCGTACAAATACAAGACTTTATTGCGTGATGCGAAGCTCAGCCCTGAATTCCCTGAGTTCCGGGTCAACTTGGTAGCCGTGTCGCCGTGCCCACTCACCGCCACATCCAGCAGCGACTACTTAACCGCCACATGGGACTTGACGCTGGTTGCTATAAATCCCAACCGGAAGCTGGACTTTTATTACGAGAACCTTCAAGCCGATATCTTCTACGGCGACGTCGACGACAAGGAAAGCGACAGCAATCTCAAGCTGGGAACGGCGCCGTTGCCTCCCATCTATGTAAGTAAGATGAACCAGATCACTCTTGATTTCTCGGTGGTAATGGCGAGGTCGTACATCGGAACCGACGCGGCCAACGATATAATCATCTCCTCCTCCTCTTCCTCCACCTCCCCAAGTTGTTATGGGTCGGGGAGCCTGTGGCTGAAGCTGTTGGGTTTTTTTAGGTATAATACTACGTTGTTTGGACTGGATACTTCCGAACTGACGCGCTTCTCTTGCGACCTTTTCCCACCGAATGGGACGGCGGGGCAGTCAAGGGCATGCCAAGGTTTTGATCGAAGTCATAGGTGTTATTGCTGACCTGATTGAGATTGATGATTCTAATTTCTACTAGCTGCTGTATTTACCTGCGTATTGTATTGTACTATTGTAATCTATATATCTATATATATATATATATATATATATATATAACTATTGGCAGGTGCATTTTAGACATTGTTTATGTTTTTGCAGCTAAATTGCTAATCCTATCAAACTGATACATAAAGCATCCATACGAGTGACCTCTAACATTGCAGTTGAAGTAGTGAAGTGCCCAGTTCTTTACGTGCATAAGTTTCTTCAAGTTTCTCTACTTGAAAAGTAGTAACCGAAAGCATTGTATAATAGGGTATAGCTTGCCACGTTGCTTCAGTCAACACTTATCTTCCGCCCTGAGAAATCAATTTGCCTTCCCCTTTGTAAACTTTGTTCCAAACATGGTCCTTGATTGAACAAAAAAGTAGGAAGTCCCAATAATCTCTCATGGCAAGGCTAGAATTTGAATTTTCGTCTGAGAGAGGGGGAGAGAGAGAGAGAGAGGTTGCTGAATGGACTGACCCAATTTGTAAGAGCTAGAGAAGTGTGGACTTTGCACCCCAATCTCTAGACCCACTCAAATTTGCTCTCATCCAAACAAATTGGCTTTTGACTTAGGTCAGTTGATCAGAGTAGTATGTTCGATTTTTTGTGCTCGAGCTTGAATGATTTTTCTACACAATGTCATTTTTTTCTTTCTCAATTTTTTTTTGTTATAATTGATATTTGTAGGATTAATTTTAAAAAAAATCAATTAAAATAAATTTTAAAATTTATAATTGGTGTATTAATAGAACACACGCAATAAAATAATAAGAAAACTAATTGACAATAACCTTTTTTGCACATTTCAAATTTGACAACAAAAGGTTCATATTAACATATCAGTTAAAGTTTCTTCTACTTTCAAATTTGATTATGCGACATTCCACTTAGCCTTTGGAGATGGTCTAAAAATCTGATTGCATTCATTCAAGAATTTTAAGTTTTCCATAAGACCCGCTATTCAATTAATATTTGATTTTACAGTATTTAAAAAAGTAAATATAAAAGATGGAATTAAAAATTACATTTCCATTTGGTGTGTTGCAACGTGTTCATGGCATGGAGGGGGATTTGTTTGTTTACTGGGATGTTTTTACTGGGCGTGTGGAAACGTCATTTTCCTTGCTCCTTTTTTTTTTCCAATGTAGTTTTACTTTCCCTCAAGTAAAAGGCTTTTTACCGAGTTCTTTCATGTGGGAGTCCCAAAGAGGGACTATGATTTTCGCAAATTTGGTTCCAACATTTTGATAATAAAAACCAAGGTTCTAAAAAACGCTAGGCGCTAGTCGGGTGGCGGGCTAGCGCCTAGCGCCTAGGCGGCTAGGCGGCGCCTAGGCGGGCGCCTAGGCGGCCTAGGCGGATTTAGGTAAATTTCTTGTATATCTTGTAAATAAATGCATATTGACACCTAAAAAAAACTATACTTGTATGGATAATAAAATAATGATAAAATGCAAATTAGGTACACTATTTCCATAAGTATTGGATGAACTTGTAGTAAATCCATCATTTGCAAATTAGATACACCATTTCCATAAGTATACCACCATGAAACCAAAAAAGAAAAAAACACGCAATTAATAAAAAATAAAAAATAAAAAAAACCTCCTAGGACCGCCTAGGACCGCCTAGGACCGCCTAGGGCCGCCTAGGTCCGCCTAGCCCACCTAACCCGCCTAGCCGCCCAGCCCGCCTAGACTGCCTAGGCGCCGCCTAGCCTGCCTAGGCGGCCGCCTAGGCCCAACCCGATTTTTCCTCCCGATTTGCTCAAAAACGCCTCGGTTGCTAGGCGTCCAGCGCCTAGGCGGCCGCCTAGGCCGTTTTTTAGAACACTGATAAAAACAAGTTATTCTAAAAGAAGTAAACAATACTAAAACCGTAATTGATAATGAAAATTAAATGTGATTTGGAATTTCTTTACATGAGAATGACTCGATATAACGTAACACATAAGGACTCGAAAAAGTCTGGTTCCATCTACACAAACTGCTTCCTTAACAAAACACTAGCACCCAGAAGAAGAGTCAGAGTCTACGGATGTCAAAACCTTAATTTCTTCCAAACGTTCTCATAATTCTAACAACTAGGTATGTCAGACATTTGATAAAGATAATTGTGGAAAAACACATCCAAATGCTTGCAAAAACCCTAGTGCTTGCTGTCTTTACTGGAATTTCACCGTAGCCAACAGTGGTCACAGAAACAAGTGACAAATACAAAGCATCCTCCTAACTCAGCTTCTCCAACAAGTGAAACCCAACACTTCTCCCACACACACAGCAGGTGCCGCTATTGCCATCACTACCCTGAAAATGTCCTCACTCACACCACAAAACCCAAATCGTTTGAGAAAACCTTCACAAATAGACACCAAAAAAATTCCTCCTGAATTGCACCAAATCCAACGGACGAAGAAAATAAAAAAGGATGTTAACAACTTCACCCGCTCGGTGTTGGGGACAATGTCACCGAAACCCGCACCGGCCAATGTTTCAGACATGAGGAATAGTGCCTTAACTGATTTCTTAGTACGGTGTTCACTCGGAGGGCGTTCATTCAAATCAACAAAGTCTACACTCAAGAAAAAGAAAAATATGTAAATTGCGATGACAAGACTGGCCAACTAAACAACTTCCACGCCCAACTTCCACGCCCAACTTGTGCGGAAGCGTCAAATATGAAACCAATAGGCTAATACGGTAAAATATAACAAGATAAATAATCCAAAAGACACAAGGATTTATACTGGTTCGGCGTAAGCCTACATCCAGTTCCGAGACGGCGAGGAAATTCCACTAATATCAAAAGGAGATTACAAATAGAGTTTTAACTCTCAAACCCAAATCCCACATACACCCAATAGCTCTCACTAAAACAAAGAACAAATGGAGAAAATTGAAACATATACCAAATTCCTTCTCTCCCAAAAGCCACAACATGTAGCACAAATATCTTTGATTGAGTGATCACTAACCAAGGGGGAAAGCAGCAACTCTATTTCAAATGGGAGAGTCGAATGCTCTCTCCTCTGCTCACTGATTAGAGCTGTCAACAAACAACTCCCTTTTTCTCCTCTACTGCCGCTCCCCTTCACCAAAGGCATAACCAAAAAACATATAATAAACAAAAGGAACAAAACCATAATTGCCACATATTCTTTGCCTTTGTAAAAGCCACAAATCAAGAGCTAGACATCATAATGATGTCCCCCTTTTTCTTATTCTATTTTATTAGCCGAAAGGTATTGTCCACTTGGTCACAAATCCAACAATCTCCACCTTGACCAAGTTCCGAAAGCATCACAGAGAATCGAATCAACAATCACCATAAACACCCAAAGTACAAACTAAAACCAACGGGAACTAAATCAAATTCCCCAAACTTACCAGTGCTCATAACAATTTCCACCTCGACTCAAACTGTACCAAAGCCAACGAAAGTGAACATTTCTCTACCGTCTTCTCCAAATTTGCAAATCATAAGTGCCTTGATTAAAAAAACAAAAGTGATTCAAACGAAGAACTGAAATTCTTCAATGTCACCGACAAAAGATCAAGCACACCATACCAAAGTTGGACACACAACGAACTCCACCTGCTCACAAACACCATGGTCTTAAACTGCACCAATATACTCATTCACATAGCATGACACATTCTCCAAGTCAAAACTGATTACAAATTTGGCAACAAGGTCTCACATACCACATACAAAAATATGCCCTTCACTCAAGTTTACCATCATCACATGAGTACCAACAGGACAACCAAATTTTAAATTCAAATAATCAGCAGGAGATCCAAAACCATACCTCAACTGGAGTCTTCAAGAAAACTAATTGCAGATGATGGAGACCAACAGACCAAATAGCAGTGGCAAACAAATCCAACCAAATGTCCATAGACCAAAGTTAGAAAGCATATGACTTGCCTTCTACAAGAGGGTTCCACACAAATGTTCCGCATTAGGTGTCTCACTATCAAAACCTTGCAGAACTCAACAAATTGGTCCTCACTGAATACAATTTTACCAAAAGGCAAAACCATACCAATATCCAAAACAAACAAAAAACAATGAAGAGGCAACTGACAAAACACAAGCACAACATAACAAAAGAATCCTTACAAACTCTTAAATCTCCATATGTAGCGAAGAGATTCAAGAGTACCCACAACACCAGATTCCTTTTTTTTTTTTTTTAATATTTCAGATCTGGTGTAGCCAACTGTCATCATAGAACAAAGTCGAAGTCGTCATCGACGACATTCGCACTAGCACCAGCATTATCTTTCAGTTTTGGGCAATCAACTTTCCAATGCCCTTCCTTGCGACAATAGTTGCATGTGTTGTTTCTGATCTTAGACTTCGATCTCAAATTTCCTTTATTACTACCTGAACCATATTCCCTATCTCTGCCTCTTGCTATCAAAGCCTCAGAATGAGAATCATTCAAATTTCCAAATACTTTGTTCTTTAACTCTCTTGAATTCAAAGCGGCTTTTACATTCTCCATACAAATAGAATCTCTCCCATATAACAAAGTTTCAACAAAATTCGCATACGAAGGAGGTAAAGAACACAACAAAATCAAAGATTGATCCTCATCATCAATTTTATTATCCATACTTTTCAAATCCATAATAACCTTATTAAACTCATCAAGATGGTTTTGAATAGGTGTACCTTCAGTCATACGGAGAGTGTACAAACGTTGCTTCAAATACAAACGATTGGTGAGGGATTTGGTCATGTATATACTCTCCAACTTAAGCCACAAACCAGCTGCAGTAGTTTCATTTTCCATCTCACGAAGAACTTCATCAGATAGTGATAACATAATTGCACTATGTGCTCGATTCAAAGCGTCTTCTTTTTCTTCAGCAGACCAATCTTGTGGTAAGGCTTCCACACCCTGTAGCGCCTTAAGCAACCCTTGTTGAACTAGCACAGCTCGCATCTTAACCCGCCACAGGCTAAAATCATTCCTCCCATTGAATTTTTCAATATCATATTTCACCGACATATTCGAAGGTTTCATAGACATATTAGTACAAAGCCCCAAGTCGAAACTCAGAGCTCTGATACCACTTGTTGTGCGGAAGCGTCAAATATGAAACCAATAGGCTAATACGGTAAAATATGACAAGACAAATAATCCAAAAGACACAAGGATTTATACTGGTTCGGCGTAAGCCTACATCCAGTTCCGAGACGGCGAGGAAATTCCACTAATATCAAAAGGAGATTACAAATAGAGTTTTAACTCTCAAACCCAAATCCCACATACACCAAATAGCTCTCACTAAAACAAAGAACAAATGGAGAAAATGGAAACATATACCAAATTCCTTCTCTCCCAAAAGCCACAACATGTAGCACAAATATCTTTGATTGAGTGATCACTAACCAAGGGGGAAAGCAGCAACTCTATTTCAAATGGGAGAGCCGAATGCTCTCTCCTCTGCTCACTGATTAGAGCTGTCAACAAACAACTCCCTTTTTCTCATCTACTGCCGCTCCCCCTTCACCAAAGGCATAACCAAAAAACATATAATAAACAAAAGAACAAAACCATAATTGCCACATATTCTTTGCCTTTGTAAAAGCCACAAATCAAGGGCTAGACATCATAATGATGTCCCCCTTTTTCTTATTCTATTTTATTAGCCGAAAGGTATTGTCCACTTGGTCACAAATCCAACAAACAACTTCGCCCGCTCGGTGTTGGGGACAATGTCACCGTAACCCGCACCGGCCAATGTTTCAGACACGAGGAATAGTGCCTTAACTGATTTCTTAGTACGGTGTTCACTCGGAGGGCGTTCATTCAAATCAACAAAGTCTACACTCAAGAAAAAGAAAAATATGTAAATTGCGATGACAAGACTGGCCAACTAAACAACTTCCACGCCCAACTTCTGCCACCTACTGCACCTACCTCTTTCCCCTCTCTTCCCCTCTCTTCCCCCTATCCCTTCTCCACCACCTCCGATGGCTCGACTTTGGCGATGCATAGCTCCTCCACCTATAACATTTACAGGCTTAAACTTGATTATGCACTGAAAAACTGACATTGCTTCAAATCCAGCACTAAAAACAATAAAATAAAATAAAACCGCATGGCGATAAGAATAACAGTTGAGTCTTGCATCGGATTCGCAGCACAGACAAATCAACTCTTGCTTGCAACAGTTAATATCCAAAAGCAAACAAAACACTGGATCTTTATAAGCATGTGAAATCACAACAAAATTGGGGAAAAGCAAATACAAGAGTACAATAGTGGAATCCAACCAGGAAGAAAGGGGACTCCAGACAAGAGGACTGCCATATTAACTAGGCCATAATGGCTCACTAAAGCAGACGGTAGCTAGACTAGACTAGATCCAATCCTAATGTTGGCAGCTTTCTTGGTTGTTATGGGAATCCAGCTCAAGCTTACAAAGGAAAAAAACAATACTAGATATCCAAATCTCATCCAGTAAGGATAGAATTTCCAGATTATGTTCAGCTGATGCTTAGAAAGGCAATCCACAACAACCCAGGGAGCGACTCTTCCCTCAAACACAACTCACCTGCTCTCAATAATTTTTAAGTGATTACATAACTAATTTGGCCTAGCTTTATGAAAAAAGTATGCACTCCTGTCTATTGTTGTAATTTGGTTCATTGAGCAATAGATTGCTGCAACTCCTGTTTAAACCCTAAAGCCATAACCTAATATTGTCTAATACTATACAAATTTTCAACGTTAAAATAAGATAAACAATCCATTCACTAGCTCTATCTCTACTATCTCGTCCCTGTCCCTCTTCCAGAGACCAAACGTGAACAAATTACCATACAAATTTCTACAAATTAGAATACCCATTCCCAAAAGATAAAAATTATCAATATAAGTGCAAAAAAATTAAGTAAAAAGCCATACCAAGTTGGAGTTTTTCCTGAGGAGGGGGAGCTGAGCAGGCAGTAAGTGTGTGAGGTACAGTGCCTCAAATTGTAATAAGTAAATTCTAAATAGTAATGCTATTCATACCATGTTTTTATACCACATTTATATACCACCTTAGATGATATAAATTGAAGTGGGCTTGTTGTGATTGTGTTTTAAATTTCATCTTGCGCGTTGGAGTTTTACAGATTGTGGCAGTGGCATTGCGTGCTTGGGCCGGGCTGTGAATAAGTGAGGAAGATTTGGTAGTGAATAAGTGAGGTACAGTGCCTCAAATTGTAATAAGTAAATTCTAAAGAGTAATGTTATTCATTTCATGCCATTGGAACCACCAATTGTGGGCCGGGCTACTTATATTTTGGGCCTAGATATTTAGCATGCCAATGGAACCACCAATTACATGGGCCTGGGTACCCTTTTGGGGGCTTGTTTGATGCATATGATCAGGAACTAGCAAAGGAGGTTTTAGTAGGATTGCAACTCGGGTTGGTTTGGCGGGTTGGATGGTTAAATCAATTCCAGTCCAACAACTTTCACATTTAGGCTTGGGTTCGGTTCAAGTTCATGCTGATTTAGTCGGGTAAGGGTTTTAATTGGGTTTGGGTTTATACGGGTTGGGTTCGGGTTCGCTCAATTTTATCGAGTTCAATCTTATAACACCTTATTTCACACAATTTTTAAATTTTGAATAGAACAACGTTAATATTAGGTAAAATTTCATTTACACATTCCAGGTTCGAAATTCTTCCCCTTCACCCTAAATTATTGTAATTAGTTCGAATCCCCTCCCCTCTCCCCTAATCATAGTAAAGGTTTTTTTTTTTTTTTTTTTTCGGGGCAAGGGGAAAACATGTTCAAACAAAAGAAAATGTAGAAGTAACATTGTCATTCATTATCCATATGAAAACCGACAATAAACTTCAAGTATAGTCATTTCAAAACTTATATATAACTTATACAGTATGAAGTGGGAAGGGTACCAGGTGCATGAGCAAATTCGGGCTCAAAATCATGTTGGGTTTGGGTTGATATGGGCAGGCGAAACATCAACCCAACCCAACTCAAAATGATCGGGTTGAGATCGGGTTGGGTTTGGGCGGATTTTTTTCTTATTCTAACCCGCCCGATTGTATTTGAAATCGAGTTGGGGATGAACGAATTCATGTTAATCCAACCCAAATTGAAACCCTAGGTGTAATCTCAAATTACTAATCCGCCCCAACATCCAAAAATTAATTGAATTCTCGAAAACCCAATCGCGAACACCGACTCTAGTGCCAATTTCAATTCGAAATCCAAATCATTCTCCACAACTACCACCACCACCACAACTACCACCTTCGCCTCCTATCCAACCTCTTGCAACAAAGCGCATCCATGTGTCCTGAACCTTCACGAAGACCACCACCATCACCTCCTGGCATTTGGTTGTTGTCCTAAACCACCACCATCACCACTAGATAGGTAACACCGCCACCTTTCAATCTTCCGGTATTTTTCGGCAATAAATTCGATTTATGTATTTTTGTTCATTTGGTTTCAATCTTCCCGATGTGTATCCAATTCTCCCAAATAAACCTTTCTTTTGCTTTGTTTTGTTAATTGGTCTTGTGTTGTTATGCAACTCTCTGATAAGCAAATAGAACCCATATAATAAGGATGAGGATCCTTTTCAAATTCTTTTTGTGAGGATCATAGGAATATTCACATTTTATCCGTTCATCGCTTATCGTGCAACCAACTTTCGTTCAATATTGTTTGTATTTAATTTTAAATAAAAAGAATTCAAAATGATTCATGTTCGCACGATATACGATGTCGATGAAGAGGTAGAATGTGATCCATATGGGATCCAAATCCATAACATAAAGCTCCAATTTTGATTTTCTATCCAGTAATATAATTGTTTTTGTTTTCTTTCAATCGGTTTGCTTCATTCATACAACAATTTAGTGAAGTGGGAAGTTCCTGTTCCTCTTAAATTTGAGATTATATTAACACATCCCAAATTACTTCCCCTACACCTTTTGATTTTTTTAATCTTTTTTGACACACCACTAACACTTGATAAAAAAATATTAAAAATTAAAAGAGTGTAGAAGAAGTAATTAGGAATACGTGAATATAATGTCTCTTACTCAAAGACTTAAAAGTTTTAGTTGATATCGAGGGTAGTTTAAATATAGGGTTTAGTAGATATCTGCCCGTGGTTGGTCTTGAATTTTCACAAGATGACTTGTCGTGTTGATATTTTTTAGACAGTATTTTGTGACAAAATTTGTAAATTTAGACAACATATCAAGTAAAATGTATCATAGTAATGATAATAAGAAACAATCATAATAAAAATAAATAAATAAAATTTAATTTTTTAAACTTATTTAGAATAATAAATAATACATATTTAATATAAAATATCTACACTATGACTATTGTATTTTATAACTTTTTTTAGTAGTTTAACTTTAAAATTATCAAAATAATTTTTTTCTTAACGGGTTGAAACAGATTACCCAAGGTTACCTGCATGTAAACCCGTTATTAATGGGTTATTGACGGGTGACCCGGTAATGACTCGATTAGTTATCGGGTTGACACGAAACCAATTATTTTCGTGTCATGTTAATAGGTCGTGTAGATAATTATCAAGTCTAATCCCAATGAAACTTAATGCTATTACTGATTTGTTTATGTCAGACCTTACGTGCGGACCTGAGTTTCGGATTATTTTAAGCCGGCGATTTTTTATCTAAACAGCTTCACAATAAAGGAATTCAAACAAACTCACCCCATCCTCGTTTTTTTCTCCCTCTTTCTCCCCCTCCTCCTTCAAAAAGATGAGGACGACGACTACCCAGACAAAATCTCAAATTCAAAATCCGCCCATATATCCAAAATTAATTCAAAAATCCGCACCTCCTGAATTTCATGATGATGCCAAATTCCAACGTTCTACTGACCTTCATTCATCACCCAAGTTCCATGATGTGATGATAACTCGTGTGATTTAGAATGTGTAGGATCTAGGATGGTTTTAGACATGTTGCATGACTTTCACACTGTTTAGGATTTCTCGGATGATAGCTGGAAAGATTTAATAACGGAAAATTTTATTTAAACTTATGTAATCTATTTTTACACTCAATTTAAATTTCAGATGTTAATTGTATTTTTTACCCTGTTGCATAATTACCATAAAGTACAAGATGAAATTAATAATGAAACTAAAATTTATTAATAAACCCTCACACTGTAATTAAACCCCACCATGACTCCTTGCTTATTTTATGTTCATTTCGGCTAAAACCCTATAACTTTATAAAGAAAAACAAGCTTTTTTTAGTCCTAGGAAGGTGCTTCTATCGTCTATGCAACATTAGTTGTTGATAAGGAGTTGCAACAGACAAGGTGAAAAGAAAAGTGTTAGTTTCCAACTGCAAGCTTTCAGTGCACTTTGAGTCAGCTGAGGTGAGATTTCTTAAGCATCGTATAACACATAATTCAAAAGTTGGTGTTTGTGGAGCTCTTCAAAGCAAAAAGAAAAAAAGAAAAAAAAGGGGTACTCTCTCTTTCATTCAGCATGAATAGTCTCTTGCATGTCGATCAGCGCAAACCTCGCACCGGAAGTACCCAAGTCCATTCCGAGATAAAGCCGCTCCACCCCCAACTGAAACACCTGAGCTTCATCATTACTGCTCCAACAACCATTGGTACTGCTGGACCTCTTGGCTGCCATCTTGGTCTTGCTTGCTCGTTCTTCACGCAATTACACAACCCATTTCTTGAAAACTCCGTCCTTGGACTGAACATCCCTGAAGCATCAAACACTTAACAGCTTGAATTTGATGCACAACTACTGTAACTACTTGGAGTTGGTGATGAGAGAGAGAGACCATGTGTATGCGTATGTGCATGTGTCGGGGATGGCGACTATGGAAACATGAAGGAGTTTGCATTTGCAGCCATGGGAAATGCTATAAATGGGTGTAAAGATAATTTTACATTTTGAACTGGGTTTGGGAGGATAGTTTAGGTAATAACTTTGGGTTTAAAGAGATATTAATTTTAATAAAAATTAATATGGGTGTAGATAGTAAGTTGAGTGTAGAGAGAAGTTACATAGGTTCAAATAAAATTTTCCCTTAATAACTGTATATATATATATATATATATATATATTTTTTTTTTTTTTAATGAAGAAGAAATTTATTAAAGATTTAAGAACATTATATGTTAGTCTATGTATTGTTGACAAAGATGCAAGTCTTGTGATACTTTATGATACTCTTGCTTTGGATGATCGCTTGTGAGATGTTATCAAATAAACCCTAGTGATGGCCAAGAAACTACCACGTGGTAGTGAAGAATAAAAATAGAGTGCTATTAGACTCATCTCAATATTTTATTTTCCCACCCATATGATAATTCCACCCATCATAGAAAATTAAAAAAAGTAAAATGTTATTTCCCCACCCACCATTATTTGACACCGGGGTGGGAATATCACCACTCTAAAAATATATATATAATTTGAGAACTTCATATAAAATAGAAAAATAGAATAGAATAAATATTCCTGAAGTTGCTATAGACTCGTTGCGAGGTGCTCATCGTTTTGATGGTAAACAACTTGAGAAAAATTGTATTAAATGACTCACAAGGTGCCACATGGCACATAATGAATAAAATAATACAGAAGGTCCAAAATACGTTAAAATCATAAAAAAAAATATTCCGAAAGTTGTCACGCATTCATTGAACCGTGCTCGACGAGAAATAAGCACAAAACCTCAATTATGAGTTGATATCAATTAGGAGAAGTTAACGAATGTTACTTTGGTTACTTGGTGTTTGTCTTGTTACATGATATGCTTCTACAAGTTTCATTATTTATTGCTTAAGTGCATCTCCCTGACCAAAAACCATATTTATGACACCGGTTTGGTATATTGGACGTACTACATAGAAGACATCGTGTTTCCGGTCACGTACCAATTGACAAAAAAAATTTGGCCCAACCGATAAGGTTAGTTTGGTTTCGGTTTCGGTTTTGGCCCAAAAACGACCCAATCCAACCCGTGGGCCAACCCTAATCTAATCCAGTGGCCAATTTACCCAACCCTAGTTTAATCCAGTTGCTAATTTACAAAATTGATGCGTAATACTAATACTATCCAGTGTCTTGTCACTGTTATACTAGGTGCCAAACAGCGAGTCCGTATAGAGTGCGGTCATTTTGGGTAGACAGCAAACTCCGAGTTCAACTGGAACTGGAAATCCTTGCGACTTTAGGCTTTGGAAACACCTACCTATTTACATGCTCAACACCCTCTGCTTTAATCCTATCCCCATCCCTCCCCCCTCCTCTCTCTCTCTCTCTCTCTCTCTCTCTCCTTCGGTTGGTCGAACAATTTCGAACTCCGATCGATTCTGCCAAATAAGGGGATAGGATAGTGAATTAAGAGATCGAATGGGAATGGCAAAATCTTCCTGCGACGGACGGCTTCGTAAAATTGTTTTATTCTGCTTCGCCGCGCTATTGGCAATCATTCTCGTGACAGCCTTCGTGTGGGCGGAATTGCAAGACGCGGAGCTCAGCCCTGAATTAACCGAGTTCCGGGTAGATTCGGTGTCCGTGTCGCCGTGCCCACTCATCGCCACCTCCAGCAGCGAGTACTTAACCGCCACGTGGGACTTGACGCTGGTCGCCATAAACCCCAACCGGAAGCTGGACTTGTACTACGAGAACCTTCGGGCCGAAATCTTCTACGGCGACGACAAGGAAAGCGCCAGCAATCTCAAGCTGGGAACGGCGCCGTTGCCTCCCATCTATGTAAGTAAGATGAACCAGACCACTCTTGATTTCTCAGTGGTAATGGCGAGGTCGTACGTCGGAACCGACGTGGCCAACGATCTAATCATCTCCTCCGCCTCCTCAAGTTGTTATGGGTCGGGGAGGCTGTGGCTGAAGCTGTTTGGTTATTTTAGGTATAATAGTACGTTGTTTGCAGCGGCTGGTGTCCATCTGTCGCGCTTGTCTTGCGACCTTTTCCCACCGAATGGGACGACGGGGCAGTCAAGGGCATGACAATATTTTAGTCCAATTTATAGGTGTATTTGCTGATCTGATTGAGATTGTTAATTCTCGTTTCTACTAGCTGCTGTAATTTACCTGCGTATTCTACTATTGGCAGGTGCATTTTAGACATTGTATTTATTTAATTGTTTATGTTTGAGAGTTGTTATTCCCACCCAATGTCTTATCTTTCCACCCATATTTTTATGAATTTTTTAATTACAAATTTATCAATTTGTAAAATGACTAATAAGGACCTTAGTTACCCCTTTTGCATTACTTTTTTCTTTTATAAAAAATAAAAAAGAAAAGTTTGGGTGTGATAGCTCTCACGCTATGTTTAGACGATTTGTCTCCCTTAAACCCTAACTCATCATTCTCATCTCCTTTCATTTAGAAAAAGCAAAATCATTCAGAGAAAGCAAAAAGAATGAACTTAGAAGATGATATTTCTATGAAAAAAAGTAGATGATTATGTTTCCTTTGAAGAGGTAAAAGATAATTTTATGTGGGTCATCTTGATTTGTCGACATCGTATAATTGAAGCATAACTCTGTGACTTTTTATTTGAATTTGCATTAGGTTAGGGTGCAATTTGTTTCACGTTTTCCTAAGAGAATTCATGGAATTCGTTTTCATTAGGTTAGAATGCAATTTATTTCACGTTTTCCTATGAGAATTCCTAGCATTTGTTGGAGATGTTGTGTTGGGAGTTCTTTTGTTTGCCCTTTTCTTCTTTTGGATCCTTGCGGTTGTTCATCCGTTTGGAACACCAGTGACGTTGTTCATCCCTTTTCTTCTAATTACATGCGCGCGCACACACATATATATATATATATATATATATATTAAGGGTTATAATATTGGGTGGGAAAATAACATTTTAATTTTTTGACGTTTTATAGTGGATGTAAATATAACGTAGGTGGGAAAATAAGACAACGGGGTGGGTCTGGCAACTCTCTTATGTTTTTGCGGTTAATTGTTCTTAAAAATCGTTATTTATCATTGCCAAATTGCCAAATTGGTTTCGTTAAATTATTCAGTTCGAATATGAAATTGCCTGCTCGGGAGTTTGAGAAGACGAAGGGGAGGGCTCCGGTTGCATACGATACGACAGGAAAGAAACAGTTGAGTTGCGCCTCGTGATTGTTTTGGTACAAGGGATTCATGTCACGAGAAGTGTCCTCCGTGCCATCCCAATCGAAATTGGGCCGGAACTTCTCGCCGGGTTTGTTCTCGCGCTTCTTCGGCTGCTTCCTGCACTTTCTTTCGCTCCCGCTACTTGGCCTCCTCTTCACGTTCACGATCACGGTTCCATTCCGAGCCTCGGTCACGATTCCGCCTCTCCGATTCCCGCTCTCGATCAGAAGCGGTGGCGGGGACGGAATTGAAGGGCTTCGGGACGGCATGATGGTGTTGTTGGCTTTTATGTTGTTCCGCTTCCTCTCGGCGTAGTTGGAGGGCTAACTGCTTGCGTTCAGCTTTAGTTAAGAACACTGCCCTCTAGGACGGCGGCAACGACGAGGAGGCGCCGACCGCTATCGAAACGCAATCGAAGGAGCGTTTCATTCTGTTAAACAGAAAAAAGTCCCGGGGTACATGGCCGGAGCCAACGTGGACACAGGGGTATAATCGTCAATTTAGAATTACAAAGTCAGTTACGTTCCTTTGCACAACACCTCTCAGGCGCAAAATCTCCTTCCTACCCCTCCCCTCTCCCTTACTCTTATCTTTTTATCTATTATAACCAAAATTCAACACATAATTTCATAAATGTCGCATTTTATAAAAGTTTTAAAAAATGACAGAAAATCCACTTAAATACCAAAATTTAAATCAAATAAACATAAATTGTCACATCTCAGTCCGCATAGTAAGATATTGTCTGCTTTGTGCCATGTCCTCACGGATTTGTTCTTGGGCTTCCACCCAAAACGCATCTTACTATAGGGATGTGGGTATGTAATATAGGGTGCATTTGGTACGTGGGACGGGACTGGACGGAACGGGACTAGGCGTTCCGTCCCGCGTTTGGTGCGCCAAAAATGGGTGGAACGGGCTGTTCCACGGGACAGATTTTGGGTGTTTTTGCGTCCCACCTCCCCCCTGGAACGGGTTTGTTCCACGTCTGTGGAACACAATGTTTTACCATTTTAAGACAAATATACCCCATGTCTTTTTCAAAAATTACACCTTCGTTCCGTCCCGTCCCGTCCCGTTCCGTCCCGTCTCGTCCCGTCTGCGTACCAAACGCACCCATAAGCCACATCACCTCCTCTCCCCGGAACGATGTGAGATCTTACAAAAATTAAGTTGTTTTTTCAATAAGGAAAAGTTTGGGTTAGCCATAAGCAATAAGATATGTGCGGTCCTCAGCTGCAACATTTTTCCTATCTTCCTTGTCGTAACTCGTAACCATGAGGAGCAAATTAAAAGCGTTTCTCATGGGTACAGGACTGAGGGCAATCATTCTTTTCTCCGACTGTCTTCATCTGCGGCTCAATCATATTGCAAGATCCCATATTTGTTTAATGAATTGGCCAGATAAAGGCCCAACACTTTCATATCTCAATAACAACAGCTTCAACGATTTCCAGAGCAAATCGACAACAATTCTGCATATATCCACCATATTGGTCTGTTTAATCATTCACTTGATCATTTAGAAATTGATCTGTCAGGTATCCATGGGCTCCATGAATTTCCTCTCCATCAAACTTGCACAAGTTTAAATGACCAGCTTCGAGGGCGGCCTAGCACTTTGAACAACAATGTAGAAGAGATATGTTTTAGCTTTTCTGTGCAAATGGGTTTTAGATTTTGAAGATATTTAGGTTTATTCACGTGAGTTTTCTGTTATATTTAAAAGTTTTATAAAAAATAGCATTTATAAAATTGGGTGTTAAGTTTTGGATATTAATGGTAAATACTTGGCCTTCTAAAATTTATTGACTTATGTTTATCAACGACTCATCTAAGAAGGTCAAAATGATGATTTTTTTACTATCTACAATGGTTCATGTGTTGTCCACGTGGGTAGTATGGACAAAAAAATTTATACAATGATGAGAAATTTAATAGTGAGAGAGTTATTGGTTAGGCTTAAATGTTAAAATGGTCTCTGTATTTTAGTCATTTGATCAATTTAGTCCATGTGTTTTCAATTTGGTTAATTTGATCCTTGTGTTTATCACTGTTAACCAATTAAGAACATTTCCATCTAATTTCTATAAAAAATATATATAAACTTATTTATAAAATTATTTATTTGATTTAAAATATTTAAAAATGAAATAAAATTAAAAATTAAAAGAAAATTTATTTTCCTCCCAACTCCCCGACCTGCTCCCTAATATTACTCCTCTCTTTTCTAAGTCACAACATAATAATTTTTCAGATTGAAAGTTTTATCTCTTATATGTGTTATTTCTCATTGATTTTCATTTTCTATAAAGAAAAATGGTAATTATATCTCATATAATTTTTCTTATGACTTTTTAAAAAGAGATTGAATGAAATGTCCTTGTTTGGCTAACATAAACAAACACGAAGACTAAATTAGCCAAATAGAAAACACGGGGACTAAATTGGCCTTATGACTATAACACATAAATTATTTTGACATTGGGACGGTTTTTGAATTAATTTTGGATATTGGGGCGGATTTTTAATTTGAGATTTTGTCCCGGGTGGGGAAGAAAGGGGGGAAAATGAGTAAGGGGTGAGGTTGAAGATGGGAGAGAGAGACAAAAGTAATGTATAGAGTGGAGGACCCAATTCTACGGTAAGCTTGTTTGAACCCTTTTATTGTGAGCCGTTTAGATCAAAATTCAATGGCCCAAATTCAGAATCCAATAAGCAAAAATCCAACCGCCCGCCCGCCCGCGCAATTCTTACCGGCCCGCCCAACTTTACCCACCCGTTCCCTTATTAAAATTCTTGGAGAGATTATTTACAGTACCCGTACAAACTCAAACCCGGCAAAAATCTCAGTATAAAACCCCTCCTCAACTCGTCCTCCTTCAGCTCTACTCGTCCTCCTTCAGCTCACCTCCTCATTCATCCTCATTCCCGAGGGAAGAGCTCCAGTGGTACGTTTTTAATGTAATTTTTGGCATTTTAATACAATGTTCAAAAAGGATAGTCCACTTTTCGCTTCACTTTCTTGTACCATAATTTCTTCCCCTTTTGTTTCTGGAAATGGGAGTGAGGGGGAGTAGAGATAATTTATATTTTGTTTTTATGTTTTATATGAAGCAAAGTAAATTGTCGTTCCATAATCTAGTTTTCTGCTTGAATATTTGTGTATCTTGTTTAAATGGGTATTGTTATTTTGTTAGTTTTCAGCTTGAATATTTGTGTATCTTGTTTTAAATGTATGTCGTAATTTGTTCCGTCTCTCACTGGAAATATCTTAGACCGATCATGATGTTAGAAAGGTATCATCTTTTTTGGTTTGTTTGTTTAATGGGGTTTGATTGCTTGTGTTTGCTTGCTGCAATGTAGAGATGGTTGTGAAGCGGAGGAATGTTATGGTTCCATTTTAAAGGTGATGATGATCAATATGAGCAGGATGAAGGTGAGGTTGAGCAACACGGAATTGATCACCCTGCGCAGTACAATTTCTCGTTTTGTAATTCTTGCCTCGACCATTCTTTTGCCGTCCATCGCCACCACTTTTTACCCCTTGCCTTTCCCCGCGGTGCCATTTGAGAATAGGCCCGTAGGTCCCCTCCTTCAACTTATCCTTCCACCACCACCACCGCCACCTTCAATTCCTTCACCTCCACCCCCGCCGCCTTCACCTCCAATATTGCCTCCACCTTTACCACCTCCTTTTCCACCTCCACCAACACTACCTACACCTTCATTCCCACTTCGACCACCTCCACCTCTACAACCACCACCATCACCACCTTCATTTCCACCTCTTCCACCACCTCCACCTTCACTTCCATCTTCACCACCTCCTCCACCACCACTTCCACCACCGCCTCCACCATCTCTACCGCCGCCACCTTCGCTTATACCACATCCACGTCCACCACCTCCATTTCCATCTTCACTACCACCACCTTCACTTCGACGCCCAATTCTTCCACCATTACCTCCACCTTCACTTCCACCTCAACCTATAGCACTGCCTCCATCTCTACCACCACCACCTCTGCATATACCACATCCACCACCTCCATTTCCACCTCCTCCACCACTTCCACCTATAGCACCACCTCCATCTCTATCACCTCCACCGATACCACCTCCACCTTCACTTCCACCTCCACTACTTCCTCCACCATTTCCACCTCCACTACTTCCTCCTCCACTTCCACATATAGCACCACCTCCATCTCTACCACCACCGCCTCCGCCTATACCACATCCACCACCTCCACTACTTCCTCTACTACTTCCTCCTATAGCACCACCTCCATCTCCATCTCTACCACCACCATCTCCGTCCATACCACTTCCACCACCTTCATTTCCATCTTCACTAGCATTACCACCACCACCCCTTCCACGCTTCCCTCCACTTCGATGGCCACCACTTCCACCTCCACTACTTCCTCCACCACTTCCACCTATAGCACCACCTCCATCTCCATCTCTACCACCACCATATCCGCCTATACCACTTCCACCACCTTCATTTCCATCTTCACTACCATTACCACCACCACCCCTTCCACGCTTCCCTCCACTTCGATGGCCACCACTTCCACCTATAGCACCACCTCCATCTCCATCTCCATCTCTACCACCACCATCTCCGCCTATACCACTTCCACCACCTTCATTTCCATCTTCACTACCATTACCACCACCACCCCTTCCACACTTCCCTCCACTTCGATGGCCACCACTTCCACCTATAGCACCACCTCCATCTCCATCTCTACCACCACCATCTCCTCCTATACCACTTCCACCTCCTTCATTTCCATCTTCACTACCAATACCACCACCACCACCCTTTCCACACTTCCCTCCACTTCGATGGCCAATTCTTCCACCTCCACCTTCACTTCCACCTCCACTACTTACTCCACCACCTCCACCTCTAGCACCACCACCAACTTGCAAGCGTTGGGAAGCCTTTATCTGGCCAGGTATATATGCTATAGTTTTATTATTATGCTTCTGGTTTAGGCATGATTTTATTGACCGTACCAAAGGGAGAATGTTACGACGTTTAGTTTTAGCACTGGCTATCACGGCGGAAACAATGACAACAGTAGGTTATGGCGATATAGTTCCAAATACCACTTGGGGGAAAGTATTCGTGGGATTACTGAGTTATTTTGTTTATGTGCTTCTGAGCTACTGGGGGGAAGTATGTTTGATGTCCGTATGCGATATTTTGCTTAATCTAGTAGTAAGATTACTATTGTGTTTTGGTATCAGCAGAGATAATTCGGACGGTTTTGTAAGGTGGGTAGAGTTGTTAGCTCCAATGGTGGCACCATTTATCTTTGTATTGATGGGGATGTTTGGGTTTCATTACACAGCGAATCTGAGCTTACAGAACTCTACGTATCTATCAGTTGTGACCATAACAGGTGTTGGATTTGGTGATGTTGATATTCTTACTAGTGCAGGAGTGGTTTTCGGTAGCTTATGGATGTGCATATCCACCCTAATATATGGCACGTGTTGTACCTGTCTAGTCGATAGAATTGCAGCAAGGTTGGGTGTCAATTGAGTATTTGGCACCGTTTTGAGGCTTTTAGAGCTTAGCATGAATTTTTAAATCCTAAATTTTATATGATGGAGCATTCTAATATGAAATTTTCTTGTTAATTATGTCTTATTTTGAGACTTGATTGTCACTACTAATCTTGTCAAATTGAGCAAAATTATTGTCAGCGGTGGTTCTTGCTAGAAAGATTTGTCGGAAGTCGGGTTGGTCCAACCAAGAACGGCTCGAGGAATTATTCAAATGGGTAGGAATCAAGGAATCGAGGAATTGAACCCAGACAAAGCCTGTTACATGTTGCCAATCCGACTTCCGAACAAATACATGTAACAGAGTGCTTGCATGGCTTGTGATATGATACATTTGTAAACCCTTTGCTGCTCTCTCCAATTCCTGAGGTCAACTTGTTGGATGTTGGCGGTCTATTTTTACTTTTGTAAGTTCAATTGCCCACTAAGATTTTATTATTTGGAACGGCAAGAGATCCGAACCTTGCAGGAGTTAGGAGTAGGACTATGTTTAAGCATCATTGTACTGTTTTGAGCATACCTTTGTTGCAATATTGTATCTACTCCTCGTCGTTGTCTAGGTAGTTTGAATGGAGAGATGGTGGTGAACACAAATCTCCCTCGAGTGTGATTCTCAAATGCTTTGAAGATTGCACTTAGAGCTTCCATTTAGTATTACGATATAGTGATATTCCTCTTCACTTATAAGTGAGATGTTTTATGTTTGATTCTTACTAACAACAAATTTAAACCACATTATTATTAGCTCATGATGATGCTTAACTCACTCTGCTGCTCTCTTAGTGTAGGTAATATTGTTTATTCAAAGATTGCACTTAGGGCTACAAGAAGGCCACGTGAACTTTGAATAGTTGATTTTGATTACAGGCGTGCCACTACTGGGTATTGCTCATGCTTGATTTTCTTAGGTCCTCATAACGAGAATCTAGATGGGATCCAAATCCATAATATAAAGCTCTAAATTTGATTTTCTATCCAGTAATATAACTGTTTTTCTTTCTTTCAATCTGGTAGCTTCATACCACAATTTGGTGAAGTAGGTTGTTCCTGTCCCCCTTAAATTTACTCAAAGGATTAAAAGTTTTAGTTGATATCAAGGGTAGTTTAAATAGCGTTTAGTAGATATCGCCCGTGGTTGGTTTTGAATTTTTACAAGATGACTTGTCGTGTTGCTATTTTTGAGATAATATTTTGTGATAAAATTTGTAAATTTTAGCCAATAGAAAAGAATGATGTTATTGCTTTTTTTTATTTTTTTTTATTTTTTAAGATGAGACCTTAAGTGCTGACCTTAGTTTCGGATTATTTTAAGCCGTTGAATTTTTATCTAAACGGCTCACAATAAAAGAGTTCAAACATGCTTCTCTCTATGGGATTTGGATCCCATATGGATCCAAATTGTGGGGATCTTAGGGATCCCCACATCTTAATCATTCATTGTGTATCGTACGATCAGAAATTATTTGATTTTTTTATTTAAAATTTAACACAAATAGTATATGATGAAAACTGACTGCACAATATATGATGAACGGTTAGGATGTGGAGATCCCTAGGATCCCCACAAAGTAGAGGATCCTTTTCCCTCTCTAGGCTCACCCATCCACTTTTCTCTTTCTCTCTTCATCTTCAACCTCACCCCATCCTCGGTTTCAAAATCCTCCCCAATATCCAAAATTAATTAAAACACTAGCACCTCCTGAATTTCATGATGATGCCAAATTCCGACGTCCTACTGGCCTTCAATCACCACCTAAGTTCGATGATGAAGTGATGAAAACTCGTGTGATTTAGAATACGTAGGATCTAGGATGGTTGTAGAACGTAGAAAACAAAATATTATTAAGAACATAGATAGAAAACACCTTGAAAATAAATTTGAATTGTCAAAAGCTCCTAAGTTAATGCATCTCTCCAAATTGATCCCCTTCCTAATGGCTAAATAGCCTTATTTATACTATTACAAAATAAAATCCTACCTAGGAAAGGTCTTCTAAAAACTAGGAAACATAATAGAATAAGATAACTAGGAAATAAAATGTTTCCTATTTAAACTGAAATTCGGACTTCTCAAAAAATCAGACTTTTGACCGACCAAATCAACTCTGATTTGGTCCCAAAATATCTCTTTTTAAAGCTTGAGACGTCCCTAACAAATCCTCAAAAGGAATCTTCCTCAAAATATGTCATCTTGACCTTCAAAATACCCAAAACGTACAAAAACATTGCGCGCTGGGTCTTTATTTCATCGTCACGGTCAAATGGTTTAGTAGAAAAATATGAAACTTTGATACAATCATCTCGAAAGGCTCACGAACATCCTTCAGTTGGAATCACTCCAAAATTCATCTATTTGATCATTTTTTGCTTCAGAAGAAGTCGAATGTTCTACATTGAAAATACATAATAAGTATCAAAATTCATCTAAATAAACTAATAAATTATAACTAAGATTAGGGTAAAATATATGGTATAATATGGATTCATCAGTGTCTATTCAAGTGAGATTTAAAATATATTTACAAGTTTTTATAAAAACAAATATTTCTAAAATTAAGGGCTAATATTTGGCTACATTCAATAAATACACAGGTTGAGATGATGATGCGATATCAATGAAAAGTAGATTTGCGAACGATACCTAGCTAGAATCGCAAGAGGACAGAGAGAGCAACCTCACTAATTATATTAACGTTTTAGAAAGAATAAAAAAACGGGTATAAAGCGTATTAAAATTGGTAGGACTAGATTATTTAAAATTGGTCCCAAACAGGTTTATAAAAATAGAGTGGTCATGTTGGGTAAACAGTAAACTCCGAGTTCAACTGGAACTGGAAATCCTTGCGACTTTAGGCTTTGGAAACACCTATCTATTTACATGCTCAACACCCTCTGCTTTAATCCCATCCCCATCTCTCTCTCTCGCTCTCTCTCTCTCTCTCTCTCTCTCTCTCCTTCGGTTGGTCTGATCGCTTCTGCAGAATAAGGCTATAGGATAGTGAAATTAACGGATCGAATGGGAATGGCAAAGTCTTCCTCCGCCGGGCCGCTTTGTAAAATTGTTTTCTTCTGCTTCGCCGCACTATTGGCAATCTTTCTCTTCACAGCCTTGGCGTGGACTTTATTGCGTGACGCGAAGCTCAGCCCTGAATTCCCTGAGTTCCGGGTCGACTTGGTAGCCGTGTCGCCGTGCCCACTCACCGCCACATCCAGCAGCGACTACTTAACCGCCACGTGGGACTTGACGCTGGTTGCTATAAATCCCAACCGGAAGCTGGACTTGTATTACGAGAACCTTCAAGCCGATATCTTCTACGGCGACGTCGACGACAAGGAAAGCGACAGCAATCTCAAGCTGGGAACGGCGCCGTTGCCTCCCATCTATGTAAGTAAGATGAACCAGATCACTCTTGATTTCTCGGTGGTAATGGCGAGGTCGTACATCGGAACCGACGCGGCCAACGATATAATCATCTCCTCCTCCTCTTCCTCCACCTCCCCAAGTTGTTATGGGTCGGGGAGCCTGTGGCTGAAGCTGTTGGGTTTTTTTAGGTATAATACTACGTTGTTTGGACTGGATACTTCCGAACTGACGCGCTTCTCTTGCGACCTTTTCCCACCGAATGGGACGGCGGGGCAGTCAAGGGCATGCCAAGGTTTTGATCGAAGTCATAGGTGTTATTGCTGACCTGATTGAGATTGATGATTCTAATTTCTACTAGCTGCTGTATTTACCTGCGTATTGTATTGTACTATTGTAATCTATATATCTATATATATATATATATATATATATAACTATTGGCAGGTGCATTTTAGACATTGTTTATGTTTTTGCAGCTAAATTGCTAATCCTATCAAACTGATACATAAAGCATCCATACGAGTGACCTCTAACATTGCAGTTGAAGTAGTGAAGTGCCCAGTTCTTTACGTGCATAAGTTTCTTCAAGTTTCTCTACTTGAAAAGTAGTAACCGAAAGCATTGTATAATAGGGTATAGCTTGCCACGTTGCTTCAGTCAACACTTATCTTCCGCCCTGAGAAATCAATTTGCCTTCCCCTTTGTAAACTTTGTTCCAAACATGGTCCTTGATTGAACAAAAAAGTAGGAAGTCCCAATAATCTCTCATGGCAAGGCTAGAATTTGAATTTTCGTCTGAGAGAGGGGGAGAGAGAGAGAGAGAGGTTGCTGAATGGACTGACCCAATTTGTAAGAGCTAGAGAAGTGTGGACTTTGCACCCCAATCTCTAGACCCACTCAAATTTGCTCTCATCCAAACAAATTGGCTTTTGACTTAGGTCAGTTGATCAGAGTAGTATGTTCGATTTTTTGTGCTCGAGCTTGAATGATTTTTCTACACATTGTCATTTTTTTCTTTCTCAATTTTTTTTTTGTTATAATTGATATTTGTAGGATTAATTTTAAAAAAAATCAATTAAAATAAATTTTAAAATTTATAATTGGTGTATTAATAGAACACACGCAATAAAATAATAAGAAAACTAATTGACAATAACCTTTTTTGCACATTTCAAATTTGACAACAAAAGGTTCATATTAACATATCAGTTAAAGTTTCTTCTACTTTCAAATTTGATTATGCGACATTCCACTTAGCCTTTGGAGATGGTCTAAAAATCTGATTGCATTCATTCAATTAATATTTGATTTTACAGTATTTAAAAAAGTAAATATAAAAGATGGAATTAAAAATTACATTTCCATTTGGTGTGTTGCAACGTGTTCATGGCATGGAGGGGGATTTGTTTGTTTACTGGGATGTTTTTACTGGGCGTGTGGAAACGTCATTTTCCTTGCTCCTTTTTTTTTTCCAATGTAGTTTTACTTTCCCTCAAGTAAAAGGCTTTTTACCGAGTTCTTTCATGTGGGAGTCCCAAAGAGGGACTATGATTTTCGCAAATTTGGTTCCAACATTTTGATAATAAAAACAAGTTATTCTAAAAGAAGTAAACAATACTAAAACCGTAATTGATAATGAAAATTAAATGTGATTTGGAATTTCTTTACATGAGAATGATTCGATATAACGTAACACATAAGGACTCGAAAAAGTCTGGTTCCATCTACACAAACTGCTTCCTTAACAAAACACTAGCACCCAGAAGAAGAGTCAGAGTCTACGGATGTCAAAACCTTAATTTCTTCCAAACGCTCTCATAATTCTAACAACTAGGTATGTCAGACATTTGATAAAGATAATTGTGGAAAAACACATCCAAATGCTTGCAAAAACCCTAGTGCTTGCTGTCTTTACTGGAATTTCACCGTAGCCAACAGTGGTCACAGAAACAAGTGACAAATACAAAGCATCCTCCTAACTCAGCTTCTCCAACAAGTGAAACCCAACACTTCTCCCACACACACAGCAGGTGCCGCTATTGCCATCACTACCCTGAAAATGTCCTCACTCACACCACAAAACCCAAATCGTTTGAGAAAACCTTCACAAATAGACACCAAAAAAACTCCTCCTGATTTGCACCAAATCCAACGGACGAAGAAAATCAAAAAGGATATTAACAACTTGGCCCGCTCAGTGTTGGGGACAATGTCACCGTACCCCACACCGGTCAATGTTTCAGACATGAGGAATAGTGCCTTAACTGATTTCTTAGTTCATTCAAATCAACAAAGTCTACACTCAAGAAAAAGAAAAATATGTATATTGCGATGGACAAGACTGGCCAACTAAACAACTTCCACGCCCAACTTCTGCCACCTACTGCACCTACCTCTCTCCCCTCTCTTCCCCCTATCCCGTCACCACCACCTCCAAATATGGCTCGACTTTGGCGATGCATAGCTCCTCCACCTATAACATTTACAGGCTGAAACTTGATTATGCACTGAAAAACTGACATTGCTTCAAATCCAGCACTAAAAACAATAAAATAAAATAAAACCGCATGGCGATAAGAATAACAATTGAGTCTTGCATCGCATTCGCAGCACAGACAAATCAACTCTTGCTTGCAACAGTTAATATCCAAAAGCAAACAGAACAATGGATCTTTATAAGCATTTGAAATCACAACAAAATTGGGGAAAAGCAAATACAAGAGTAGAATAGTGGAATCCAACCAGGAAGAAAGGGGACTCCAGACAAGAGGACTGCCATATTAACTAGGCCATAATGGCTCACTAATGTTGGCAGCTTTCTTGGTTGTTATGGGAATCCAGCTCAAGCTTACAAAGGAAAAAACCAATACTAGATATCCAAATCTCATCCAGTAAGGATAGAAAGGCAATCCACAACAACCCAGGGAGTGACTCTTCCCTCAAACACAACTCACCTGCTCTCAATAATTTTTTTGTGATTTCCTAACTAATTTGGCCTAGCTTTATGAAAAAAGTATGCACTCCTGTCTATTGTTGTAATTTGGTTCATTGAGCAAGAGATTGCTGCAACTCCTGTCTAAACCCTAAACCCATAACCTAATATTGTCTAATATTATACAAATTTTCAACGTTAAAACAAGATAAACAATCCATTCACTAGCTCTATCTCTACTATCTCGTCCCTGTCCCTCTTCCAGAGACCAAACGTGAACAAATTACCATACAAATTTCAACAAATTAGAATACCCATTCCCAAAAAGATTAAAATTATCAATATAAGTGCAAAAAAATTAAGTAAAAAGCCATACCAAGTTGGAGTTTTTCCTGAGGAGGAGGAGGAGGAGCTGAGCAGGCAGTAAGTGTGTGAGGTACAGTGCCTCAAATTGTAATAAGTAAATTCTAATGAGTAACGTTATTCATACCATCTTAGGTGTCATATGATGTTGATAACCAATAACCAACTGTAATATGTAAATTGTACTAATTGAAGTGGGCTTGTTGTGAATGTGTTTTAAATTTCGTCTTGCGCGTTGGAGTTTTACAGATTGTAGCAGTGGCATTGCGTGCTTGGGCCGGGCCTGTGAATAAGTGAGGAAGAACTGGTAGTGAATAAGGCAGGGGAGGAGTGCGGCGGCTATCAAAGAGAGAGGAGAGAAATTAGGGTTAAGTAGTTGTACTACTTTGACTTTGCTGCTTTGCTTTTGTCGGCCTCAATTGTGGGCCGGGCTACTTATATTTTGAGCCTAGATATTTAGCATGCCAATGGAACCACCAATTACATGGGCCCCTGGGTACCCTTTTGGGGGCTTGTTTGATGCATATGATCTGGAACTAGCAAAGGAGGTGTTAGTAGGGTTGCAACTCGGGTTGGTTGGGCGGGTTGGATGGTTAAATCAATTTCAGTCCAACAACTTTCACTTTGGGCTTCGGTTGGGTTCGAGTTCATCCTGATTTAGTCGGGTACGGGTTTTAATTGGGTTTGGGTTTATACGGGTCGGGTTCGGATTCGTCCAATTTTATCAAGTTCAACCTTATAACATCTTATTTCGCACAATTTTTAAAATTTGAACAGAACAACGTTAATATTAGGTAAATTTTCATTTACACATTCCGGGTTCGAAATTCTTCCCCTTCACCCTAAATTATTGTAATTAGTTCGAATTCTCCCCCCCCCCCCTCTCCTCTCCCCTAATCATAGTAAAGCTTTTTTTTTTTTTTTTTTTTTTGTGGGCGAGGGGGAAACATGTTCAAGCAAAAGAAAAATGTAGAAGTAACTTTGTCATTCATTATCCATATGAAAACCGACAATAAACTTCAAGTTTAGTCATTCCAAAACTTATATATAGCTTATACATTATGAAGTGGGAAGGGTACCAAGTGCATGAGCAAATTCGAGCTCAAAATCAGGTTGGGTTTGGGTTGATATGGGCGGGCGAAACATCAACCAAACCCAACTCAAAATGATCGGGTTGAGGTTGAAGTTGGGTTGGGTTGGGTTTGGGCGGATTTTTTTCTTATTCTAACCCGCCCGATTGTATTTGAAATCGAGTTGGGGATGAACGAATTCAAGTTAATCCAACCCAAATTACTAATATGCTCCAACATCCAAAAATTAATTGAATTCTCGAAAACCCAATCGCGACCACCTACTCTAGTGCCAATTCCAATTCGAAATCCAAATCATTCTCCACCACCACCACCACCACCACCACCACCACCACCACCACCACCACCACCACCACCACCACCACCTTCGCCTCCTATCCAACCTCTTGCAACAAAGCGCATCCATGTGTCCTGAACCTTCACGAAGACCACCACCATCACCTCCTGGCATTTGGTTGTTGTCCTAAACCACCACCATCACCACTAGATTGGTAACACCGCCACCTTTCAATCTTCCGGTATTTTTCGGCAATAAATTCGATTTATGTATTTTTGTTCATTTGGTTTCAATCTTCCCGATGTGTATCCAATTCTCCCAAATAAACCTTTCTTTTGCTTTGTTGTGTTAATTGGTCTTGTGTTGTTATGCAACTCTCTGATAAGCAAATAGAACCCATATAATAAGGATGAGGACCATTTTCGGATTCTTTTTGTGAGGATCATAGGAATATTCACATTTTATCCGTTCATCGCTTATCATGCAATCAACTTTCATTTGGTATTGTTTGTATTTAATTTTAAATAAAAAGAATTCAAAATGATTGATGTTCACACAATATACGATGTCGATGAAGAGATAGAATGTGATCCACATGGGATCCAAATCCATAACATAAAGCTCCAATTTTGATTTTCTATCCAGTAATATAATTGTTTTTTTTTTAATCTGTTTGCTTCATTCATACAACAATTTGGTGAAGTGGGAAGTTCCTGTTCCCTTTAAAATTGAGATTATATTCACACATACTAAATTACTTCCTCCACACCTTTTGATTTTTTTAATCTTTTTTGACACACCACTAACACTTGATAGAAAAATATTAAAAATTAAAAGAGTGTGGAAGAATTATGTGAATATAATCTCTCTTACTCAAAGACTTAAAAAGTTTTAGTTGATATCGAGGGTAGTTTAAATAGGGTTTAGTAGGTATATGCCCGTGGTTGGTCTTGAATTTTCACAAGATGACTTGTCGTGTTGATATTTTTTAGACAGTATTTTGTGACAAAATTTTTAATTTAGACAACATATCAAGTAAAATGTATCATAGTAATATGATAATAAGGAACAATCATAATAAAAATAAATAAATAAAACTTAATTTTTAAAACTTATTTAGAATAATAAATAATACATATTTAATATAAAATATCTACACTATGACCATTGTATTTTATAACTTTTTTTATTAGTTTAACTTTAAAATTATCAAAATAATTGTTTTTAACGGGTTGAAACGAATTACCCAAGGTTATCTTGCGTGTAAACCCGTTATTAATGGGTTATTGACAGGTGACCCGATAATGACTCGATTAGTTATTGTGTTGACTCGAAACCCGTTATTTTCGTGTCATGTTAACAAGTCGTGTAGAAAATTATCAGGTCTAATCCCAATGAAACTTAATGCTATTATTGATTTTTTAATGTGAGACCTTAGTTGCTGATTATTTTAAGCCGGTGATTTTTTATCTAAACGGCTTCTTCAAACAAACTCACCCCATCCTCGTTTTTTCTCCCTCTTTCTCCCCTTCCTTCTTCAAAAAGACGACGACTACCCCGACAAAATCTCAAATTCAAAATCCGCCCATATGTCTAAATTAATTAAAAAATCGGCACCTCCTGAATTTCATGATGATGCCAAATTCCAACGTTCTACTGACCTTCATTCATCACCTAAGTTCCATGATGTGATGAAAACTCGTGTGATTTAGAATGGGTAGGATCTAGGATGGTTTTAGACATGTTGCATGACTTTCACACTGTTTAAGATTTCTCGGATGATAGCTGGAAAGATTTAATAACGGAAAATTTTATTTAAACTCATATAACATTTTTTTACGCTCAACTTAAATTTTAGATGTAAATTTTATCAATAAACTCACACACTATAATTAAACCCCACCATGACTCCTTGCTTATTTTACGTTCATTTCGACTAAAACCCTATAACTTTTATATAGAAAAACAAGCTTTTTTTAGTCCTAGGAAATTGCTTCTATCGTCTATGCAACATTAGTTGTTGATAAGGAGTTGCAACCAGACAAGGTGAAAAAAAAAATGTTAGTTTCCAACTGCAAGCTTTCAGTGCACTTTGAGGCTGCTGAGGTGAGATTTCTTCAAGCATCGTATAACACATAATTCAAAAGTTGGTGTTTGTGGAACTTTTCAAAGCAAAAAAAAAAAAAAAAAAAAAAAACAAAAAAACAAAAAAAACAAAACAAAGGGTACTCTCTCTTTCATTCAGCATGAATAGACCTTTGCATGTCGATCAGCGCAAACCTCGCACCGGAAGTACCCAAGTCCATTTCGAGATAAAACCGCTCCATCCCCCAACTGAAACACCCACTTGAGCTTCATCATTACTGCTCCAACAACCATTGGTACTGTTGGACCTCTTGACCGCCATCTCGGTCTTGCTTGCTTGTTCTTCACGCCATTACACAACCCATTTCTTGAAAACTCCGTCCGTGGACTGAACATCCCTGAAGCATTAAACACTTAACAGCTTGAATTTGATGCACAACTACTGTAACTACTTGGTGTTGGTGATGATAGAGAGACCATGTGTATGTGCATGTGTCGGGGATGGCGACCATGGAAACATGAAGGAGCTTGCATTTGCAGTCATGGGAAATGCTATAAATGGGTGTAAAGATAATTTTACATTTTGAACTGGGTTTGGGAGGATAGTTTAGGTAATAACCTTAGGTATAAAGAGATATTAATTCTTTAATAAAAATTAATATGGGTGTAGATAGTAAGTTGGGTGTAGAGATTACATGAGTTCAAATAAAATTTCCCTTTAATAACTGTATATATTTTTATTTTTTTTATGAAGAAGAAATTTATTAAAGATTTAAGGGCACGTTTATTTGGCCTCTTTAAGTCTCACTGGACTGGACTGCCTTAGGTAGGAGTCCTAGCCCGTGTTTGGCGCAAACAAAGACTACCTTTAATGAGACTAAGTCGGACTCGCACCGACTAAAAGCTTCACTAGCTGTTCTTAGCTGGTCCCCCCGAAAATTGGCGGATTGCTAATCTCGTCTCTAGCGCCCACGTCGTCTGCAAGCATGCATCTCGGATCTTCTTCTTCCCGCGAACCCAGTTACCAAATCATGCCTTCCGCCCTCTTCTCCAGTCATCAAATCTGAAACGGCTCTGCCCATTCCGTCCCGAGAACCCAACCCCATCTTGCTTCAGAGATGAATTCATTCAGTTAAGCTTCCAATAAGCTTAATCCACACCATACACAACACTTCAATTCGAAGATTAAACCTTATAAATCCCAAATATAGAAAATATCAAAATCTGCAATAAACCTAGAAATCTATTACCTTGGGTTGCTGTGCACTTCTCCATAAATCTGTAGGCAAAAAACGAAAGACCTCTAGAAATCCACAATGCTCTTCTCCAGAAACCCAGAAATCTATTACCTTGATTTGGGATTTTTGTGAAAAAGAGAGCTATCTCTGGTTAGAGGAACAAGAAGAAAGACTTGTTGGTCTTTGATCCAAATTAGGTGCAAAATGCACAGCTTCCTCCATTGAAGAAGAAAACAGGGAGAAAAATGGGAGAAAAAAAAAGGATGAGAGGGAGACGGTGTGCCGGAGAAAACGAGGGAGAATGGTGGAAAAATGGTGGATGTTTCCAGAAAATAGGAAGAGAATCCAAAAAGAAAAAAATAAATTAAAAATAAAATAGATAAAATATTAATAGATACATAAAATATTGATAGATATAAATATAATGTAACATCCCACATCGCCCAGGGGAGCGATCCTTAAATGTATATTCCCATATCTACCTAGCACGAGGCCTTTTGGGAGCTCACTGGCTTCGGGTTCCGTCGGAACTCCGAAGTTAAGCGAGAAGGAGGCCAGAGCACTCCCAAGATGGGTGACCCACTGGGAAGTTGCTCGTGAGTTCCCAAAAACAAAAACCGTGAGGGAATGGTAAGCCCAAAGCGGACAATATCGTGCTACGGTGGTGGAGCGGGCCCGGGAAGTGATCCGCCCCGGGCCGGGATGTGACATATAATATTATAATTTATTAATTAGTTTGCTTTTTAGTCCGACACTGCACCAAATATTTCACTAAGTTAGTCCAGCTTAGTCTAGTCTAAGCCAGTCCAGCTTAGTCCCTAAAGCTAGTCTAGTCCGAGACAGTCCGGTACAACAAACGCCCCCTAAGAACTGTATATGTTAGTCTATGTATGGTTGACAAAGATGCAAGTCTTGTGATACTTTATGATACTCTTGCTTTGAATGATCACTTGTGACATGTTATCAAATAAACCCTAGTGATGGCCAAGAAATTACCACGTGGTGGTGAAGAATAAAAATAGAGTGCTACTAGACACACCCCAGTGTCTTATTTTCCCATCCACATGATAATCCCACCCATCATAGAAAATTAAAAAAGTAAAATGTTATTTCCCCATCCACCATTATTCTCAAAATAACCATAATATATTTTGTTAAATAACTCTAATATATCTTTAAATAATATTATAAATAAATAAATAAATAAAAATAGAAAAAAAATGAAAGAAAATGCAAGACCTAAGACCTAGACATTTTTCATCTCCTTCACACCTAACGCCGCCCTGCAGAGACCTCAGATCCCCAAACCACTCTTCTTCCTCATTTTTTGTCAAAACCGCAGATCTCACACCCAATTCTCTTTTTTCTCCATTGAAGTTTCTCGCCTTCATCTAGCACACGCTCATTTCTTCCTCCAATATTTCCGTCGATTCTAACCCACATCTTTCCCAACCTCTTTCCACCAAAGATATCACACCCCACCCACCATTATTTATTTATTATTTTAAATTATTTTTTGTTTTTTTTTTCAAAATTTTAGTATTGAATTAAATAGGGGTTTAAGAATCTTGTTTTAAAATGATAAATATGTTATTAACATTTTCATTAAATGGTGGGTGGGGAAATAAGACACCGGTGTGGGAATATGTAACATCCCACATCGACTAACGGAGAGAGGGTGATGTGCCTTATATGTACATGCCCACCTCCATATAGCACGAGACCTTTTGGGAACTCACTGGCTTCAAATTCCATCAGAACTCCGAAATTAAGCGAGTTCGGGCGAGAGCAATCCCAAGATGGGTAACCCATTAGGAAGTTCTCGTGTGAGTTCCTAGAAACAAAACCGTGATGGCATGACCGGGGCCCAAAGCGGACAATATCGTGCTACGGCGGAGTCGAGACTGGGATGTGACATAATGGTGTCAGAGCCACTATGCCGTGTGGTGCAAGTGTGCCGACGAAGACGTCAGGCCCCTAAGGGGGGTGGATTGTAACATCCCACATCGACCAACGGAGAGGGGGTGATGTGTCTTATATGTACATGCCCACCTTCATATAGCACGAGGTCTTTTGGGAACTCACTGGTTTCAGATTCCATCAGAACTTTGAAGTTAAGCGAGTTCGGGCGAGAACAATCCCAGGATGGGTGACCCACTAGGAAGTTCTCGTGTGAGTTCTCAGAAACAAAATTGTGAGGGCGTGGTCGGGGCTCAAATCGGACAATATCGTGCTACGGCAGAGTCGAGACTGGGATGTGACATAATATGACCATGGTCTAAAATATCCATAATATCCCGATATTTCCATCGAAATTTCCGTGTTTTTGGACTACCGATATTTTTTTATACTACCGATATTTCCGATATCATCGATATTTTAGACATTGCTAAGTCACTCATGTATCTTACCATGCAATGTATAAAGTGTAAAATATTGTACTAATTCATTATATATAAATGATTATGGTGTGTTTAAACTTCTTTCATTAATTACTACATATTTTCTACACTCACAATATTTGTCAGGTCGCTATATAATCAACTTAAATCAGTTATATTTATCATGCAATGCGTTTCCTTCCAATTTTTTGTGATAAACTAATAGATAATTGACTAAATAAACATTCTGCAAATTTTTAATAAAAATTTCCAAGTTTTTCTTACAATTTCCGTGGTTTTTATTCAATTTTTATCGATATCGATAATATCCCAATATTTCCTTTGAAATTTTCGTGTTTTTGGACTACCGATATTTCCGATATCATTGATGTTTTATACCTTGAATATGACCACTCTAAATATATATATATATAATTTGAGAAATTCATATAAAATAGAAAAATAGAATAGAATAAATATTCCTAAAGTTGCTATAGACTCATTGCTAGGTGTTCATCGTTTTTTATGGGAAAAAACTCAAGAAAAATTGTATTAAATGACTCAAAGGTGCCACATGGCACGTACTGAATAAAATACTATACAAGTTCCAAAATACGTTAAAATCATAAAAAATAAAATAAAAAAATATTCCGAAAGTTGTCACGGATTCATTGAACCGTGCTCGACGAGAAATAAGCATAAAACCTCAGTTATGAGTTGATATCAATTAGGAGAAGTTTACAAATGTTACTTTAGTTACTTGGTGTTTGTCTTGTTACATGATATGCTTCTACAAGTTTCATTATTTGTTGCTTAAGTGCACCTCCCTGACCAAGTACCATATTTATGACACCGGTTTGGTATATTGGACGTACTACATAAAAGATATCGTGTTCCCGGTCACGTACCAATTGACAAAAAAAATTTGGCCCAACCAATTAGGTTGGTTTGGTTTCAGTTTTGGCCCAAAACCGACCCAATCCAACCCGTGGGCCGACCCTAATCTAATCCAGTGGCCAATTTACCCAACCCTAATTTAATCCTGTTGCTAATTTACAAAATTGAATGCGTAATACTAATACTATCCAGTGTCTTGTCAATGTTATACTAGCTGCCAAACAGCGAGACCGTATAGAGTGCGGTCATGTTGGGTAGACAGCAAACTCCGAGTTCAACTGGAACTGGAAATCCTTGTGACTTTAGGCTTTGGAAACACCTACCTATTTACATGCTAAACACCTACCTATTACTTTTCTAAATATCCAAATGGTGGTCAATCATCAAGACAATTAGATAGTATAAACACATTGATTAATAATTCAAAACCTGCATGCATAACATCATAAGTAAATTGAAAATAAACTACATATTCTTGCTAAGGCTCGTGACCTCGTCCTAGCAAACGAAACTAGTTACGAATAATTATAAAACAAAATATTATTAAGAACATAAATAAAAAACACCTTGAAAATAAACTTGAATTGGCAAAAGCTCGTAAGTTAATGCGTCTCTCCAAATTCATCCCCCTCCTAATGGCTAAATAGCCTTATTTATACTATTACAAAATAAAATTCTACTTAGAAAAGGTCTTCTAAAAACTAGGAAACATAATAGAATAAGATAACTAGGAAATAAAATATTTCCTATTTAAACTGAAATTCGGACTTCTCAGAAAATCAAACTTTTGACCGACCAAATCAACTCTAATTTGGTCCCAAAATATCTCTTTTTGAAGCTTGAGACGTCCCTAACAAATCCTCAAAATATGCCATATTGACCTTCAAAATACCCAAAACGTACAGAAACGTTGCGTGCGGGGTATTTGTTTCATCGTCACGGTTAAACGGTTTGGTAAAAACTTTGATACAATCATCTTAAAAGGCTCACGAACATCCTTCAGTTGGAATCACTCCAAAATTCATCCATTTGATCACTTTTTGCTCCAGAAGAGGTCGAATGTTCTACATTGAAAATACATAACAAAGTATCACAATTCACCAAAATAAACTAATAAATTATAACTAAGATTAAGATAAAATATATAGTATAATATGGATTCATCAGTGTCTATTTAAGTAAGATTTTGAATATATTTGAAACGATTGTGTGATATCAACGAGAAGTAGATTTGCGAACGATACCTAGCTAGATTCGCAAGAGGACAGAGAGAGCAACCTGACTAATTATATTAACGTTTTAGAAAGAATAAATAAACAGGTATCAAGCGTATTAAAATTGGTAGGACTAGATTATTTAAAATTGGTCCAAAACAGGTTTATAAAAATAGAGTGGTCATGTTGGGTAAACAGTAAACTCCGAGTTCAACTGGAACTGGAAATCCTTGCGACTTTAGGCTTTGGAAACACCTACCTATTTACATGCACAACACCCTCTGCTTTAATCCCATCCCCATCTCTCTCTCTCTCTCTCTCTCTCTCTCTCTCCTTCGGTTGGTCTGATCGATTCTGCAGAATAAGGCTATAGGATAGTGAATTAACAGATCGAATGGGAATGGCAAAATCTTCCTGCGGCGGACGGCTTTGTAAAATTGTTTTATTATGCTTCGCCGCGCTATCGGCAATCATTCTCGTGACAGCCTACGTGTGGGCGGAATTGCAAGACGCGGAGCTCAGCCCTGAATTCCCTGAGTTCCGGGTCGACTTGGTAGCCGTGTCGCCGTGCCCACTCATCGCCACCTCCAGCAGCGAGTACTTAACCGCCACGTGGGACCTGACGCTGGTCGCCATAAACCCCAACCGGAAGCTGGACTTGTACTACGAGAACCTTCGGGCCGAAATCTTCTACGGCGACGACAAGGAAAGCGACAGCAATCTCAAGCTGGGAATGGCGCCGTTGCCTCCCATCTATGTAAGCAAGATGAACAAGACCACTCTTGATTTCTCAGTCGTAATGGCGAGGTCGTACGTCGGAACCGACGTGGCCAACGATCTAATCATCTCCTCCGCCTCCTCAAGTTGTTATGGGTCGGGCAGGCTGTGGCTGAAGCTGTTTGGTTATTTTAGGTATAATAGTACGTTGTTTGCAGCGGCTGGTGTCCATCTGTCGCGCTTGTCTTGCGACCTTTTCCCACCGAATGGGACGACGGGGCAGTCAAGGGCATGCCAATATTTTTGTCCAATTTATAGGTGTATTTGCTGATCTGATTGAGATTGATAATTCTCGTTTCTACTAGCTGCTGTAATTTACCTGCGTATTCTACTATTGGCAGGTGCATTTTAGACATTGTATTTATTTATTTAGTTGTTTATGTTTGAGGGTTGTTACTCTCACCCCAATGTTTTACCTTTTCACCCACCTTTTTATGAATTTTTTAATTACAAATTTATGAATTTTTAAAATGATTAATAAGGACCTTAGTTACCCCTTTTGCATTACTTTTTTTTATAAAAAAGTAAAAAAGAAAAGTTTGGGCGTGATAACTCTCATGCTATGTTTAGATGATTTGTCTCCTTTAAACCCTAACTTATCATTCTCATCTCCTTTCATTCAGAGAAAACAAAAAGAATGAACTTAGAAGATGATGTTTCTATGGAAAAGTAGATGATTATGTTTCCGTCGAATAGGTAAAAGATAATTTTATCTGGGTCATCTTGATTTGTCGACATTGTATAATTGAAGCATAGCTCCGTGACTTTTTATTTGAATTTGCATTAGGTTAGGGTGCAATTTGTTTCACATTTTCCTATGAGAATTCCTGTAATTCATTTTCATTAGGTTAGGGTGCAATGTGTTTTACGTTTTCCTATGAGAATTCCTGGCATTTGTTGGAGGTGTTGTGTTGGGAGTTCTTTTGTTTGCCCTTTTCTTCTTTTTGATCCCTGCGGCTGTTCATCTGTTTGGAACACCAGTTCATCCCTTTTCTTCTAATTTTATACACACACACACATATATAGTAAGGGTTATTTTAGGAATAATAATGGGTGAGAAAATAACATTTTAATTTTTTAACTTTTTATAGTGGGTGTAAATATAACGTGGGTGGGAAAATAAGACAACGGGTGAGTCTAGCAATTCTCTTATGTTTTTGCAGTTAATTGTTCTTAAAAATCGTTATTTATCATTGCTAAATTGCTAATCCTGTCAAACTGATCGATAAAGCATCCATACGAGTGACCTCTAACATTGCAGTTGAAGTAGTGAAGTACCCACTTCTTTACATGCATAAGTTTCTGCAAGGTTCTCGACTAGAAAAGTAGTAATTGAAAGCATTGTTTTGGAGTTACATAGGTGCTGGTAGAGGTCAGTAGATATTTTTATGACAGCATATGCTATGAAGACCTTGATTAACGGTTTATTGATTCTATATAGTCACGTTCTGAATCAATTTTAATCGCGAATGGGTAATGCACATTTTCTTTGGTCCCATCATCAGTTTGCTAATATAATATATTGGCTCGCAAAAGTTCTAAAAGACGCTAGTCGGACGGCCGGTTAGGCGGACTAGACAAATTTAAGTCAATCTATTATATTTCGTGTAAATAAGTAAATGATTATGCTTAATATAATATATATATATATATATGTATAATTTCATCATAAATTACAAAATAAAATGAAATATATATTATGAAGTATTTGAACATAATGAAAACATGGGGAACAAGGATATAATGTGTGTTAATTTTAGTGTGCAACAAATCTCTTACAATTTATTTTAAAAAATAAAATGCAAAATGAAAGTTATCTATTTTCTGCCTAAGTGAGTCACGACCTAGGCAGGTCTTGGCAGATGCTTAGGCGGTTTAGGCATGCGTCTCAGCAGGTCTAGGCGATCTTTCTTAATTTTCAAACGTCTATGCATTAATCGGGACTGTGGTCAGCCGCCTAGCGCCTAGACGGGGCCTAAGCGGCGCTAGGCAAGAATTTTTTGAACAGTGATTACCATTATCCACAAAGTGTCAAATGCTTTCTGATGGATACCACGACCGTACCATTCATCCACCAATAACGAGCAATAATCTGCTCAATATCTCAACATATACTCACCGGTAATTAAAATACACATTGTATAAGAGGGTATAGCTTGCCACATTGCTTCAGTCAACACTTCTTTTCCGCGCTATCCTTCTCTAAGCAAGTAGGAAGTCCCAGAAATCTCTCATGGCAAGGAACACCCGACAGAGGTCGCATTTGTTCCCGAACTTCAACAGGTGTGTAGTACTAAAACAAACTGCAGATTTATAGAAATTTATCATCTGGATTCTGGCCTGATGCTGCTTCATATACCCCAAAGATTCGTTTCAATTCCATAGCGTACATCTGCGACTGTAGCATCACTGAAAAGCAAACTATCATCAACCAAAAACAAGTGATAGTGTAGAAAGCAAAGTATAGCAAGCGAAATATCACTTCATTGGTACTTAGGTAATGTATCATCATTTTAGTTATTTTGTGTAAAAACTAGTCATGTATAATACATTCAATTGTCGTAGCAAAATGCGAGTACATTTTCTAGTGGCATCTAAAAATGCTATGGAAAAAAAAATTACTGTACCAATTCTAAAATGCTACAGTAAACTTTTCATAGCATTTAACAAATGCTATAGTAGCTTTTTATAGCATTTTTTACACAATTCATAGCATTTGGCAGAATATAGGAAACATCTATAGCAGTTTTTGAATAGTTATGCAATCACATGTCACTTCGGCAATCCTAATTTAACCAAGAACACAATTTTATTTCTTTCATATCACCAATCATCATTTACAACCATATGATTTCTCAAATTTTTACAAGAAAACTGAAAGCAAATATGGTTACTCTTTCTTCTCTGCCCTTTGACCGCTGCTGGCATCTCCACTTTCATCCTTCACTGTAATAAGAATCAAAGTCACTCAATGATGAAAATCCCTAAAAATATAGCACAAATATAATAAGCATAAGTAGATATTTTTTGCTCAAAGAAAACTGAAGAAAAAAGGAAACAACCGGGGCAAAATTCCAAAACATGACCAAATCTGTGTGGAATTAAAACAAGCAGCAGGATTTTGTGACAGTTTCAGTATGAATCACATAATACTTCTTATAACTCATTCATCTACTATGTCTTCTTCTAGTTCTAGTTATAGCTGAACGCTTAGCATGCATACAAGAATAAGGAACTCAGATGAACACCAAAAGAATAGAAGGGCAAGCTTAGCTAATTACCTTTAGCAATGGCTGATTACTTAGCATACATACTGAATTTACTGCTTCAACCTGTTGCCGAGCCAAGTATTTCTCCCTCCACTCCTTCTGTAAAACAGAACAAACCAAAAGATTGTGCATATGCACATGTCCGTTCAGTTTATAGAGACTCTAAACTATAAGGTCAATACAGGAAAAGAAAAATATTCTCTACTGGATGGAAACACAAGTACCATCAAATAAGCAACTTACATGACCCGGGTGCTCTGCATCCAAAGATTCAACCCGCAAAAATCGCTTAACTGTCACTTGATCCTTTTGTTCATGAAACTGTATTAGAAAAAAAAGCTTACCAAAAGTAAGGTCATCAATTGCATGACCATAAAAGCAAAAAAACAGTACAATTGACAGCAATAACCTCACTTTAGTGATAGGTAAAAATATTGAAGCAAGTCATTTGCATGATCATAAATCAAAGTCAAACTTGAATGTTGAAGCAGATCAATAATAGAAACATATGTACTGAATCAAGAAAAGAGAACTTCACAACGTCATAACTTGAAAGCTGTAAAAATATTAACGATTTCAAGTTATGAAGTTGTGAATTAATAGTGATCGAAGGCAGAATGTAACAAGATATACCTTTACATAAACTGGGTTTTTAGCATTTAAAGGTTTTTATGCAGAATGTACCTTAATTGAGAATTGGCTACAAGAATATTTACCTCAAATGGCAGTCCATTTAGATACAAGTGATTGAAAGTAACATGATGTACCTTTACAATGTCAACAAGATTAAACACTAATCCCCTCGCCAAATGGAATCATGTAAACAAAATGGGTCTTGCTTGTGTCCTAAAGGGTTTCAAATCCAACACAAGAGTCGTAACTCGGAACCTCGAGTGTAAGGGAACGTTCTTAAGCTTAAAGTGAGGACCAAATTTTCACATTTATCACACAACTCAACAACAACAACAACAACAACCACAACTAAGTCTTATCCCGTTAAGTGGGGTCAGGCTGTACCAAGGATTAATCACATAACTGAACCAAGGATTAATTGGAAAAACGGGTTAGGTCTTTATTTTACTCCATTATAAACAAAAGGGAGTCTTCACAAAGGTGGCTTAGGAGAAGTCTCAGCAGTCGGTAGAGCCCCGGAAAGAGAAGGCACCGGAGGGGGATCATTCGGAGCCTCAGTACTGGACAGAACCCTAGAAGGAGGAGGCATCAGAGGTTGATCATTTGGAGCTTCATTACGCGGTACAGCCCCAGAAGACGAAGGCAATAAATGCCTTTGGAACAAACCCACAAATCTCTGATGATCAAGTAAAACCTGACCATCAGATTCCTTCATCTGGTCAAGCTTCCTCTTCATGTTTGTAGCATAGTCATGTGCGAGCCGGTGCAACTGTTTATTCTCATGCTTGAGCCCTCTAATCTCCTGTTTGAGACTCATCACTTCAGCCGCCAATGATTCAACTTGGTGGGTTCGAGCAAATAGGCGTTGGGCCATATTAGACACAGAACCTGCACACTGAACACTGAGAGCCAGAGAATCCTTAACAGCATGAGTTGCTAGTTTTGGCACTTGACCTGGCTTCGTTTGGCATAAACTAGCAAGAACTGAGCTTGGTTTGGCATACCAACACTAGTAAGAACTGAGCTTAGTTTGGCATACCAAGCTCGTGGAGACTATTTCAGGCCATAAATGAATTTGTGCAATTTGCACACCAAATTCGGTTCATTGCTTTGAGGATGCCCTGGTGGCAATTTCATATAGACCTCTTCTTTGAGATCTCCATGCAAGAATGCATTCTTCACGTCCATTTAGTACATGGATCACCCCTTGTTTACTGCCACGGACAATAGCACTCTCACGGTGTTCATTTTGGCAACAGGTGCAAACGTTTCTTTGTAATCCACCTCGTATGTTTGAGTGAATTCCCGAGCTACCAATCTTGCTTTATGCCTCTTAATTGATCCATCTGACTTGAATTTGAGTTTATAAATCCATTTGCAACCCACGGCTTTCTTGTCTACGGGAAGTTTGGTGATACTCCAGGTGTTGTGTTGATCTAGGGCTTTAAGTTCTTCTTGCATTGCTTCTTTTTCCAAACCTCTTGGTTGTTGGCCTCATGGAAATTCTGAGGCTCATTGTAACTTGATATGGTGCTTAGGAATGCAACATGGGATGGTGTCACTCTCTTGTACGACACACAATGGGAGATGGGATGTGTGGGTTTGTAGATGACAAAGTCTTGAAATCTTGTGGGAGTTTTCCTAACACGCATTAGATTGCATCGAGGAGCAGGAAGAGTTGTCTCACACTCGTTCACATTTTGGACCATATTGTGAGGGTCATCTTGATTATCACCATCTTCATGCCGTGTACCATCAGAGTGAGACCCTTCATTGCTACTTTCATTGAGAGATGCATCAATGTTGACATGACTGGGATCTTGTTGTTGAGGAGCCTCAAGTTCGATTCTTGGTAGTTGGAACACATCCAATATGTCATCCCCTTGACTTGTGATTTCATGTGACTTGTTGAAAAAATGATTAGTTTCATCGAATTGAACATCTTTGGACACAATCAATCTCCTTAGTTGAGGATTATAACACTTATATCCCTTTTGTGTAGATGAATAACCAAGAAAAATACATTTAACAGCTCTAGGATCCAATTTATCTCGATGATGAGATTGAATATGCACAAAACAGATGCAGCCAAAAACTCGAAGGTGTGAGAAATCAATTTTACTTCCTTTCATGACCTCTAGGGGAGACTTGAATTCCAAGACTCAACTGGGCAATCTATTGATGATATAAGCAGCTGCCATAGCCCCTTGGGACCAAAATCTCTTTGGTACATTCATTTGTAGCATTAGTGCTCTTGTTTTTTCAAGTAGGTCACGGGTTTTGCGTTCGGTTACACCATTTTGTTGAGGTGTGCCAACACAACTTTTTTGATGCATGATGCCATGAGTGCTTAAATATTGTTTCATGATATGGGACATATATTCGGTGCCATTGTCAGACCTTAAGGTTTGAATTTGAAAGGAGAAATGGTTTTTAACAAGGTTATGAAAGTCCTTAAATACTTCCATAACTTCATTCTTAGACTTTAGAAGATACAACCATGTGACACGAGAGAAATCATCAACAAAGATCACAAAATACTTATAACCATAAAAAGATTCACTAGTTGGTCCCCATACATCTGAATGAACTAGTTCAAAACACTTACTAGCCCTGGACAAGGAAGAGTTAAAAGATAATCTAGTGGCCTTAGACAAGTGGCATGTTTCACATGAAATAGCATCCTTCCCTAAGTTTGGAAATAGAGTTGACAAAATGGGTGGAAAAGGGTGAGCTAAACGTTGATGCCACAATTGATTATCTTGAATGGGATTGAACTTGGCTTGTAACCCTTTGGGATTGCTTTTTGATATGTAATAGAGACCTTCTAAATAAAACCCTTCACCAATCGTCTTCTTGGTAGCACAATCCTGAAAGATGACATTGTGAGGAGAAAATATAGCTAAGCAATTCAAGGTATTTGTGATCTTTCCCACAGATAGAAGTTGAAATGGGAAGGAAGGTACATACAAGGCCATTGATTCAATTTCATCTGACATTATTTTTTATTTTTTCCTTTCCTAAAACCTTTACACTCTCACCATTTTCAATTGAAACTTGGGATGGATTAGTGAATTTTTCAAACTTTTGAGACTTAGACACATGGTTAGTCATATGATCTGTGGCACCCGAATCTACAACCCAAAAATCATGCAACATATTTATTTTAAGAGCAGTTTTAAAGGCTTTCATGATACCTTGCATGTTTTATTGGGGTACGGGTTTCGTGTCTACCAAGAAACCCTCAAACTTTCCGAGCAATGTCGTCGAGTTCCCTTCTCCTATATTGTATGCACGGTCAATTCCAGCCCCTCCTTTCTTGCCTTGAAGGTACGACATAAACTCATTCATGAGTTCAGCTGGATTCGCTGTGAAGTTCTTGAATGGATCAGACCCATTAGAGGTGGAGGCAGACGCATGATTTGCTCGGTGTGTAGTACGATTCACCATTTGTAAACCCTTGTTGTCCTTCATGAAGTCAGGCTTTAATTATGGGTGTAAAATCCAGCATGTGTCTTTAACATGACCTATATTGTTGCAGTGTTGACACTTTAAGTTCGGATGCTTTCCTTTGTACTTCCTCTCGTTGGTTAGATAGGCCCTAGCCTCAGGTACACTAGTCATTATACCCATGTTCATGACTTTCCTCCTTACTTCTTCACATTGGATTGTTGCACATACACTGGTGAAGGAATGAAGTTATGTGTTCATGAGTATGTGACATCGTAGATCTTCATACGTTGAATCGAGACTGGACAAGAGTTGAAATATCTTGTCTTCTTCTGCTCTCTTTTGTAGCAGTGTTGCATCGGTTGTATGAGGGCGATAAATTTCCAACTCATTTCACATGCTTTTCATGCTTCCTAGAAGTTGCACAAATAGCTTGCCATCTTGTTGTAGATCGGAGATGTCATTCTTTAATTGGAAAACCCTTGCAGCATTGTTCTGGCTGCCATACATTTCCTTGACCGCCTCCCATAGCTGGTATGAAGATTCAGAGTAACTGAATATTTCAACTAATTTCCGTTCCGTGGAATTCAAGAGCCATGACATAACTAGCTGATCCTTGCTAAGCCAGGATTCATAGGTTGGTGAGGAAGCATCAGGTATTTTGATGCTTCCATTTATGAACCCTAACTTGGACCTTCCACCTAGAGCCAGAGACACTGCTCTTGACCAAGGCAAGTAATTAAACTTATTCAACACGACTGAGCTTAATCTTTGATTTGGGTTGACATCCACCTCATGCACATTCATGGAGGAAATCACATGTGAACTTTCAGCTTCTGATCCTAACGAATTGTCTTAAGCCATTTTGAAGATTGAACACGCTCAGATAGTAGTACAGTAGAGGCAGGTTAGATTTCCTGCTCTGATACCATGTTGATTTTCAAAGTATGTATTGTATCATAAAATCATTACAATTGTACATCAATATATAAGGAGATTGACTCCTTGATTTACGCCACAAAAGGTGGCTTAGGGAAGACAACCAACAAAATGTGACTTAAGGAATTGACAACCGACAAAAGGTGATAGCACAAAGACAAAAGGTGATAGCACAAAGATAAAAGGTGACATCACAAAGATAAACTAGACCTATATCCTTCCAATACATATCAATCAATCAATCAATCTCAAATTGTCAGCATACACACCGATAAATAGTATTATAGATTTCACACTGGCTTGACTGATCGATGGCGTTGTAATTCGGGGGAGAAAGGTCGCAGAAGTAATGCGAAAACCAGAGACCTTTATCAATTCTGAAATATCCGGTCAGCTTCACCCTCAATTGGCCGACCCATAACAACCATCACCTGCCGAGAATGAGCTGTAGGAATCTTTATTGGACTCAACTAGTATTGATAATAGTGAGTCAGCATATTTGAAATTATAAGTCAGTTGGTGTTTTTTAAATAAGCAGAAAAACCATATCCTATAATTGAGGAACTTCATCCATAGTGCTTGCGGTTTGAAACATGTATCAGGTCCACTACATGCACAACGGAATTAGAGGCAACGGTACAATAACCATCTTCCACGACATATGGAAGTTGGAGAACACTAACTCTATTTAAAGGATTCCCTGCTCACAGAGAAGTTGTTCTTCGAATTGGGACTATCACCATAAGAATATTAAGGTCTCTAATGAGTAGAAGAGTCTCTTTGAAACACGACAATGTCTTCTGCAGGTTAGCTTCATCTATGTAATTAAAACTACGATGTGTTCTACGGTTCAATGTTAGAAAATATTTTATTTATTCCAACAGGAGTTGGAGGAGATTATTAATTCCTTGGCGGCGTCATAGCTGATGTAGGCCCTCGTCGTCGCGAAGGTGACGGGGACGCGGCGGCCGAGTAGATGCGGAACTCGGGGGCCAAGGCGTTGAGCGAGCGGTCGTGCGCCGCCAGGAAGTAGAAGATTATGCTGCAGCCGCCTATGAAGAGGATTAACAAGAGGGGCTTAATTACTGCAGGCCCATCTAAGTGCCTATTTGGTCATTGATCAAAGTTTTATTGCACTTTTCGCTGTATTTAATTAGTGTTGGTTATTTATATTCTGATGATGTATATTGACAATTTTGAACAGTTTCTGAATTTATATGCACCCAAGTATGAAACCGATGGAAAATTTGGCCGACAGTGCACAATTCAACAATTTTTGCCTTGGTGCTGATTCACATCATTGCAATTGGAATGTTTGGGCTCAAAAAGGTTCCCTTAGCTTCCAGCCTGACTATTCCTCTTCCGATTCTCACGCTTCTTTTCAATGAGTACTGCCGCAAACGATTCCTTCCAATATTCTAAGCCTATCCGGCTGAGGTATGTCAGCACTATTGCTATCAACTTTTCGTTTATTTCAGTTGCAACAGAATTATAGTTAGTCAATGTTCCAAATCTGGTTCTCATCAGACCATCGATATCTGACAGTGATATCGAATTGGTTATAATCTTCTTAATTTGGTTCCTTGTATTAAAAACTAATGGAATATATATCTCAGCCGACGATTTGGAAATTTGGAATGTATATAAGAACCTCATTACCGCGTTTTGATGCAGTGTTTGATAAAGAAAGATAGAGAAGGCGAGAACGATCCTAGAATCTCTGCATTTTATGAAAAGTTAAGCACTGCTTACAAGGATCCAGCTCTGATGTCAATGCAGCATCCGCGAAGCGCTGATGGACACAGCACTCCCCTTCTTCAAGCTGGAGTCTGAAAGTAAGCAGTTTGTCTTTACATAAAAACGAACTTACCTGTCTCTACAAATTACAAAAAATATAACAGAAAGAACGAAACAGCTTGTGCCGCGTGTTAGCCGTGTGTAAAATACGTGATCTTTCAGTTAGGCTTGTTAGCCATGTGTTTTTTTTTTTTTTTTAAGAAGCACTTCTCATGTGTTTCTCTCTATAAGTGATTTTGGTCCTCGCAGATGAGTGCTTAATGTTGAGGAGTACAATTGAGTTGTAACGTATTCAATAATTAAATTCATTACTATCTCAATTTCTATCGTTGTAATATCGATAATATCTTTTATGTTCTTATTGATGTCAGTGGCTTAAAAACGTGTATTTTCACACAAACATCGTCATATCAAAGGATTTTTTCATCCTTGAACTTGAAATACCACACAATAATATGTGATTAACTTGATGTACTGTTAACAGTCGTAAAGTAGACTTTGTTCTCAACTTACTTACTTTTGGTTGCCAACCCTAAATTGTTTGTGGTTCTGAAGTTCCATTTGTCAACTCAAAACACAACTTCTACAACATTCTTGGACATTGGAACAGTTCCAGTTTTCCAGATTATTAATGTAAGACTTTTAATTTATTCATTATTTTTTTCATGAATAAACATGACATTTGTCAACCTCACCTATAATTCATGTTTACTTGATAAATGGTGTAAATACGTGAAGAAAAAAAATTAGGATTTTTTTTTAATTTTTTTAAGTAAACATTGTGTAAAATTACTTTAAACTCAAAATCAGCTTGGTAATATACGGTGTCTAAATATATAAAACCCAGAATTAATTCACAAATTTCACATGTTATTTCCTATTTATCCGCTTTGTTGTTTCTTATCATTCTAGTTAATTAAATAATAATATATTGCGATTAGTACAGTTAGAGATTTTCTTATATTCATTTTTACATTGTACTTGAAACGTTTAAGATTCAACTTTCGCGAATAGCGAGTTTGATATCAAATTATTGTAAGTTCATTATACAATTTAGTCCAATCTCCACCCTTAGCATCATTGTATTAAAAAAGGGGAAACTTGATATAAGTCCAATTTGAGTCAATAGTACGAATAATCCAATTTATTAAAATAAGTCCAATACCTTAAATTTAATTATTTAATTATCAATAATTATCTCTTCAATGAAATAATTTATTGTAAAAATCAAATTTCTTCCTAATTATCTCTTTGATTATTTCTTTTTATTTATTTATTTTTTTTGTTATTTCTTGTTCTTCCTCTTGCTTTATCCTATTTATAGATTTTATTTTAATTTTTATAATCAACCTATATTACAAGTTAATTGTATTTATCTACCTATATGACAGATTTTTTTCATAGTCAACCTGTCACAGATTAATGTGTTTTACTTGTAGGTATATTATGTTTTTTCTACCTTTTAGTTAGGTTTCATATCTCACTTATAGGTATAATAAACATTCATAAATTTGCTACTTGAGTTAGGGTAGAATGTTTTGCAGATAGATTTATATTAATATATTAGCTTTTTTGTTATAAGATATTAATTAGATATTTTGGAGTTGGAAAATGCATAATATTAAAATATTTTAATTGATTTTTAATATTTTTAGAAAACATTAAATGAGTATAAAATAAATAAATACATATAATTAAATAACTGGACTCACTCCTAAAAACACTATGTGATTTTGGACCTGGATATAAAAGCCCCTTAAAAAAATAGATCATAATACAACTAATAAAATAATATAAAGTCTAATATAACTGAAAATTCTTATAATTCAATATAAACTTATGTTTAAAGGAAATACCTCTAAAAAGTCATGTAACTAAATTATCATGTGAAAAAATAGCTTAAACTATCATGTCGTAGTAGTACTACGATCTAATGATATTCATCTTCACTTATAAGTGAGAGGTCTTAGGTTCGATTATTGACAAATGCGAAGTTGAAACCACATTATTGTTAGCTTATTGTGAGGTTAAACATATCCCCTTCTCCTTAATGTAGATAATATCATTTGTTCAATAAAAAAACTATCATGCGAAAATTTAGCTTTGTGAGTAAACTTCAACTCGATCTTCAAAAATCATATTGTTATTGTGCAATTTGCTACATACTTTCTTCCGATAAGAAAAAGAAAAAAATATCATTACAAACATTTTTGATATAGTGATATTCGTCTTCATTTATATTTAAAAGACTTTAAAATATTTGAATCTTGTGGATAACAAATATGCTTGCATCAAAGAAAGAAAAGAAAACCTCAACAAAAAATCCTCACTTTTTAGTGTGTATTCGTGTCGTACGTTTTTTTCTGTCGGAACTTTGCCACGTTAAATACCTAATGAGTAAGCTTGAACAATGCCTATATATTGACCTGGCAAGAGCTTATTCGTGGCTAAAAGTCTCGCGCCAGATGGAGAAAAAACCAATTGGATTCCATCGTTCAAATAGATACGCTCGCAACCTGCCAACTGAAGACCAACCACAAAGGATATAACGTATACACGTTTAGGGTTACAAAACACAGCCTTCCCAAAACCCCAACGCCCATTCCTCACTTTCACGTTAGACTTTGAAAAACTTACAGAGAGGTTTGAAGCTATGGTGTCTGGGACAGAGGTCAGCACAAAGCCTGTGGTGATGGACGTACCCCACACCACATGCTGCGTCACACGGCATCCACCATCGCCAAAAGGCTTCTGAGCGGGGAGAGTATGACGCTGGTTTGCTGCGAGCAGATGTGTAGTGAGGCAGAAGATGAGGTATATGAGGTTCTTGAAGAAGCGTATGAACACTCAGCCTTCTCATGGTCGCATCCATTTTTCGTACCCCAGCTAAGATCGTCTGGAGCACCATCCGCGAGTCTATGTCGTTTCTCTGTTTTATTTTTGTTTTTATGTGTGTTTTCCTAAGTTTGAGCAAGTGAATTTATCTGGATTTGATTTTTCTTGATGGAATAGTATATAATTATGTTATATTACAAGTAACTGAACACATCTTTGGCTAGTTTATGTTTCTGGGATTGGATTTGATTTCTTAAACAGCCTCAAAGAGCAAGCTACCTATTGTTGGTATTCAAAGTTTACTAACTCAATACCAATATATGTGGGTGATAAGTTTACAAACTCTATCACACCTCTCACTTTGCACTCTCAATAAAATTGGACAAACAAAAGGAAAGAAGTAGCAAGCTTGGTGATAACAAACACTTTGAAATATTAGAAGAGTTTACAACTCTTAAAGCTTACAAGCTGAAAATGAGAATGGGATTGGAATGGAATTGAATTGGATGATTCTAAAGCCTAGCAAGAAAGCCTATTTATACAAAACAGAAATTGATAAACAATACAACAACACTTGCAATGAATGATGGTGTTTACCATCTTTACACCCTTTCAAACACATGCAGCAACTTTGGATAGTTGGCACACACATGCATTGCATTATTCCAGGTTGGAATCACAACCTTTCGGCTAGCACACAGCAGCTCACATCTCTGCTGTCTTTCAGCACACTTTCAGCTGGCACATGGAGGAAACTTTAGTCTTTGTAGTTGCAGCAAGTGTGAATACAACCTGTAAAGAAACTAACAGCTAGCAGCTGCCATTTACAACCTGTTTTGATTTGAATTTCCAACACCTATGACTTACAAGTTTAAATTCCCTTTCCTGCCCCTGCCTAAAACGCTACCATGCATCTCACTTGGCATCTCCCTTTGCTCACAATCACACAACTTAAATAGTTTTGTTATGCTTAGTATCTAGGAGGTCGATCAAAATTATACCGCCTTGAATTTTGACGCTATCCTCATGCATGTTTTCCCAGTTCAGGAGGAACATAACTACAACTCTCAATCAGTTCCTGCTTGGCTTTTTGCTAGAGTTCATAAAACACATCCTTGTCATGCAAAGTCAAGAACATTGTCGCCACATCGGTCTTCCCCGCACTACCAGTACTCCCAATTTGATGTGTGTAGTCTCGAATTTTCTCGTATCATATTATGCGCTACATACATTGAATACAGTGAGTTTCGAGTCCAATTCAAACCCAGGCATCAAACGGTCACATATTTGTTACTGTTAGCTGAGGGCGCACAATTTCCTTGGTTTCGTTAAATTATTCAGTTCGAATATGAAATTGCCTGCGCGGGAGTTTGAGAAGACGAAGGGGAGGGCTCCGGTTGCATACGATACGACAGGAAAGAAACAGTAGAGTTGCGCCACGTTATTGTTTTGGTACAAGGGATTCATGTCACGAGAAGTGTCCTCCGTGCCATCCCAATCGAAATTGGGCCGGAACTTCTCGCCGGGTTTGTTCTCGCGCTTCTTCGGCTGCTTCCCGCACTTTCTCTCGCTCCCGCTACTTGGCCTCCTCTTCACTTTCACGATCACTGTTCCATTCCCGGCCTCGGTCACGATTCCGCCTCTCCGATTCCCGCTCTCGATCAGAAACGGTGGCGGGGACGGAATTGAAGGGATTCGGGACGGCATGATGGTGTTGTCGGCTTTTATGTTGTTCCGCTTCCTCTCGGCGTAGTTGGAGGGCTAACTGCTTCCGTTCAGCTTTGGTTAAGAACACTGCCCTCTAGGACGGCGGCAACGACGAGGAGGCGCCGGCCGCTATCGAAACGCAATCGAAGGAGCGTTTCATTCTGTTAAACAGAAAAAAGTCCCGGGGTACATGGCCGGAGCCAACGTGGACCCAGGGGTATAATCGTCAATTTAGAAATACAAAGTCAGTTACCTTCCTTTGCACAACACCTCTCAGGCGCAAAATCTCCTTCCTACCCCTCCCCTCTCCCTTACTCTTATCTTTTTATCGATTATAGCCAAAATTTAACACATAAACATAAAATCTCCTTCCTACCCCTCCCCTCTCCCTTACTTTCATCTTTTTATCGATTATAGCCAAAATTTAAAAATGACAGAAAATCCACTTAAATACCAAAATTAAAACCAAATAAACATAAATTGTCACATTCAAGTCCGCATAGTAAGATATTATCCGCTTTGGATCATGCCCTCACGGATTTGTTCTTAGGCTTCCACCCAAAACGCGTCTTACTATAGAGATGTGGGTATGTACATATAAAGCACATCACCTCCTCTTGGATCTGACATAAATTAAGTCGTTTTTTCAATAAGGAAAAGTTTGGGTTAGCCATAAGCAATAAGATTTGTGCGGTCCTCAGCTGCAACATTTTTCCTATCTTCCTTGTCGTAACCATGAGGAGCAAATTAAGGGTGCGTTTGTTGCGCTGGACTGTCTCGGACTGGACTAGCTGCCGGGACTAAGCTGGACTGGCTTAGACTGGACTAAGCTGGACTAACTTAGTGAAGCGTTTGGTGCAGTCTCGGACTAAGAAGCAGGATAAGAAAAACAGTACTGTTCACCAGATTTGTGTTTGCTTAGACTAGGACTACAAATTTTTGGCATTGTGTAATAGAGTAATGCTACAAATCTCATGATATGGGTTAATTGGAGCATATTTTTGCCATGTATATTATGAATCTTAAAAAAAATTGACAATTGTTTTGTTTCTATTACCTGCTAATAGAATTGGGTTTAATTTGCAAATGTAGCTTGATTTAAACTCTATCACCCAACAGAAGAAAAATAATAGTGCCCAATACATGCAACTTTAACAAATACAAGTACATAAGATCTCCATAATTTAGAAAATCCTAGTTAACATTAGTTAACATTAGCCAAAATAGATCTCCATAATTTACAAAATGGCTAGTTAACATAAGCCAAAATACTAGTGCAAAGCTAAGTTATAAGTCATAACATAAGATTGTATGATTAATAAAATACATCCATGTTAACGTTATTAAAATACATCCATGTTAACATTAGCTAAAATCCTCATCCGCTTGCGTTGTCGCTTAAAAGCCTTTGGACGAACACTTTCTTGAGTTCCGGTTTGATTGCCCTGAACACTCCCACATTTTTTGGTTTATCCAAAATAAGAGACAATGCATCAATTTGATCCATAGGAGAGAGACCCATTGCTTCAAGTTCATTAGCTATGTCAGTATGATCTGCAGTACCTTGAACTAAAGCTTCAGTTACCATTTGCATCCTCTTCCCACTTTCAACATAAAAATCTTTCAGTCCACTGATAATTGCCTCGGTTCCATCATTTGAACTTCCCACAGCTCTTTTCCTCTTTCTTTGGCTATTTTCAGATGGGGTGCTTTGTTGGCTTTGTTGGTTCATTGAAGAAACAAAATTTTCACCTCCAATATCACTTTCACCAACATGATCATGACTTTGTTCCTCCATCATTTGAGCAGGGGTTTCGGCTACATTACCCGTAGCCCGATCTTTTCCAAATATATATGCAAATCTATCAAACAGTGGAAAAGGTTTGCTTCTCCATCCATCGGCTTCTTTATTTCTCTAAGATTATATCAACATAGCAAAACTAAAATTTAGCATGCGTAACAAATATAGCAGCAAGAATATAACTAATGCATAAATAAAATAGGATATGAACCTGCACATAAGTTTGCCATGCGTCATCACTGTCAACTTCAACGCACTTTTTGACATCATTCCATGCAAATCCACTTGTGTTTATCATGTCAACGACCATACTATATGTTTTTTTCCATTTCTTCAACTTGGATTCAATATGTGGATTTGCCTTGATATTTGAATGAGGACATAAAACATTGACAGCTTTTGCTATTTCAACCAAAGTACCTTGTTTGAAAGCACCGGTGTCACACCGTTGCTTCCGAGCAACAAAATCCTCAAGAACTCCTAGTAATACTTCTTCCTCAAATGCTTCCCATTTACGCCTTCTTCCTTTTGGCTCTTGAGTAGCATTCAAAAAATTTTCGTTATCCATACCTAAACAAAAAATATTTTAATGAAGGAAAATACCATACAAATAATCAATTTGCATAATATCCAATCAACTTACATAATATCCAATCAACTTGCATAACATCCAATTAATTTGCATATCATCCAATCATTGTGCTAATATCTAACAAATGCATGATAAAAAAGGAATACTAAAATAAAATGTTATCATTAACACATATAGCTAGTTCGGTTGCTGGTTCCTAATTGCTCTCCACTCATTATACATTTCCTGAGCCATATCATTCCTCATTGCAGTCCACTGGTCCGATGTTTGAACACTACCAACATATTCACCTTCTTCTGTATTTTGTCCATCTTCTATTATTGGCAAATTCTCCATTGGATCTACAGACATCTCTTGCCTAATAAGATTGTGTAGTAGGCAACAAGCGGTAATTATTCGACCTTGTGTCCTTATCGGATAGAAAGATGGACTCCTTAGTATCGACCACCTTCCTTTTAGCAGGCCAAAACAGCGTTCAATTACATTCCTTGCCTTAGAATGCTTCATGTTAAAATATTCTTCCTTATTAGAAGGTGTTCGTCCCTCCCATTCAGATAAATGATAAGGTATTCCTCTATAGGGTGCAAGGAATCCTTCACCATTTGTATAACCACCATCTACAAGGTAATAACAACCTAATGAAAAAAAAAAAGACCTTATTAGTGTTTTGTAGTTGACAAACAGAACTAAACCTAACTTACAAAGTTGAGACTAAGTAATAGTCTTACCCGCTGGTACCTTAAAACCATTAGGCCTACTAATTGCATCATGTAGCACTCTAGAGTCTGATGCGGAACCCTCCCACCCCGGAAACACATATATGAACTGCATATCTCCTGAACACACACCTAACACATTAGTTGCGACTCGACCCTTTCTTGTTCGGTATCTTGGTTTGTCAATTTCAGGTACATGCACATCAATGTGTGTTCCATCCAATGCTCCCAAGCAATTCTTAAAAATAAAAAATAAAAAAGTTTTTGTTAATTTATACAAAGGGAATGAAGAGTTAAAGCTTAGGGAAAATGAAAAAAAATTCTCATCATACCTTAAAACATCGCCACCTAGGATCTGTAGAATCAATAGGCACAGGCTGGGGGACTTTTAGTAGGATACCTTGTAATCGCAAAATTCCTTGCAATACACTATTGAAATACCTACTTATAGTCTCTCCCGACCTATAAAATCTACCGCCAACACTACGATTCTTAGTATGATGTGCTAATATTTGTAAAGTCATACACACCTGTTCCTCTACAGACACCAAACCATCAGTTTTTACCCTCCCATCTTGACGAAGTAAGTCGCATAATATGCCAAAAGTCCTTCTATCCATTCTCAATTCGTTGACACATTCAGTATCAGTATTCCCTATTATACCATTCAGATAACACAAACTAATCTCTCGTCTAATAAGTGAACGGTTAGTCAATGTGGGTCGTTCAACATGTCTCTGTTTGCCACGTAGCATCATCACCACAAGAATCGTACAAATACAAATTGTCTCCAAATAAGACATCTCTAACAATAAGATCAATAAAAGCTTCCTTCGATCCATATCTATCCAAACAAAACAAAAAACAAAAAACAAATTAACTAGATCATTAACCCGAGGCAACAAATATACAGATGGCGTTGAAAAAAAAAAGTTTTCATTAACCCGAGGCAACAAATATACTGGTGGCGTTGAAAAAAAAAAAAGTTTTCATTAACCCGAGGCAACAAATATACAGGTGGCGTTGAAAAAAAAAAAGTTTTCATTAACCCGAGGCAACAAATATACAGGTGGCGTTGAAAAAAAAAAAAGTTTTCATTAACCCGAGGCAACAAATATACAGGTGGCGTTGAAAAAAAAAAAGTTTTCATTAACCCGAGGCAACAAATATACAGGTGGCGTTGAAAAAAAAAAAGTTTTCATTAACCCGAGGCAACAAATATACAGGTGGCGTTGAAAAAAAAAAAAGTGTTCATTAACCCGAGGCAACAAATATACAGGTGGCGTTGAAAAAAAAAAAGTTTTCATTAACCCGAGGCAACAAATATACAGGTGGCGTTGAAAAAAAAAAGTTTTCATTAACCCGAGGCATCATATTCAAAATGTTCTACTCTTATACATCTATAAACATGTGTCTAAGAACACTAGTATGAGGATTGCTATCATTGCTAGGCATTGCATGTGAAAAGGGAAATTAAAGGACACCTGTAATGCAGTAGCCTTAGCCTTAGCCTTCCGTTTATGCTCCTCTTCTCTGCAACCAACAACCACAAAAAATTGCAATTCAGCATCAACCCCACACAATACAAAACATTCACATTGTAATATCATGGTTATAAACCAAGTACACACACACTGCATACATACATACACACACTGCATACAGTGCATACACACACTGCATACACTACACACACACACTGCATACACTACACATACACCCTGCAAGTACACACACACTGCATACACCCTGCATACATACACACTGCAAACACACTACACACACACATTGCATACATACACACTGCAAACACTACACATATACACACACTACATACACTACACACACTACATACACTACACACACACACTGCATACATACACTGCATACACCCTGCACACACACACTGCAAACACACTACACACACACACTGCATACATACACACTGCAAACATACACTACACACACACCCTGCAAGTACACACACACTGCATACACCCTGCACACACACTGCAAACACACTACACACACACACTGCATACATACACACTGCAAACACTACACATATACACACATTACATACACTACACACACTACATACACTACACACACTACATACACTGCATACATACACACTGCATACACCCTGCACACACACACTGCAAACACATTACACACACACACTGCATACATACACACTGCAAACATACACTGCAAACACACTACACACACACACTGCATACATACACACTGCAAACATACACTACACACACACCCTGCAAGTACACACACTGCATACACCCTGCACACACACACTGCAAACACACTACACACACACACTGCATACATACACACTGCAAACACTACACATATACACACACTACATACACTACACACACACACTGCATACATACACACTGCATACACCCTGCACACACACACTGCAAACACATTACACACACACACTGCATACATACACACTGCAAACATACACTGCAAACACACTACACACACACACTGCATACATACACACTGCAAACATACACTACACACACACCCTGCAAGTACACACACTGCATACACCCTGCACACACACACTGCAAACACACTACACACACACACTGCATACATACACACTGCAAACACTACACATATACACACACTACATACACTACACACACACACTGCATACATACACACTGCATACACCCTGCACACACACACTGCAAACACATTACACACACACACTGCATACATACACACTGCAAACATACACTGCAAACACACTACACACACACACTGCATACATACACACTGCAAACATACACTACACACACACCCTGCAAGTACACACACTGCATACACCCTGCACACACACACTGCAAACACACTACACACACACACTGCATACATACACACTGCAAACATACACTACACACACACCCTGCAAGTACACACACTGCATACACCCTGCACACACACACTGCAAACACACTACACACACACACTGCATACATACACACTGCAAACACTACACATATACACACACTACATACACTACACACACACACTGCATACATACACACTGCATACACCCTGCACACACACACTGCAAACACATTACACACACACACTGCATACATACACACTGCAAACATACACTGCAAACACACTACACACACACACTGCATACATACACACTGCAAACATACACTACACACACACCCTGCAAGTACACACACACTGCATACACCCTGCACACACACACTGCAAACACACTACACACACACACTGCATACATACACACTGCATACACCCTGCACACACACACTGCAAACACACTACACACACACACTGCATACATACACACTGCAAACACAGTACATACATACACACACTACATACACTACACACACACACTACATACACTACACACACACACTGCATACATACACACTGGCAGTGTAACAACTTCTCAGGACCATGACAAAATAAAATGATATAACTACACTACACACACACACTGCATACATACACACTGCATACATACACTCTAGTCAATTTGTTTATGCATAACGCATAGCAAAATGATATAACTACACTTCATCACAAAAAATCAGATAAGCTTCGAACTGCATCAGCAAGCAGATTGATTGAAAACTAAAATCAAATTCATTGAAGGCCCGTGAATTACCTGTTCAAAGAGTCCTTTCGGCAAAAATGTAATGAAGTTGTACTTTGTAGTCGATATAGAATTCCCCTGGAACAATTGAACGCATAATAATTAAAACCGAATACAAACAAAATGAAGTAAGATTTAAAGTGGCAGATAACAGAACATAGATTACATATCCTACACGTTTATACTAATAAACTTGTTGATGGCACATGGTGGAGGTAAAACAAAATCCTGAAAACATCCACTGTGCTAGAAACATATTCTAGATTATGAGAAGGCCATATCCTAATATTCTGTTCTACGATCCAGATGAAAGAAAGGCAGGGCACTCAAGAACTAAAGAGAAATTATTCATTATTTAAGTTGGGTTAGTTCTAAACATTGAAAGGCAGCCAATATTTGAAGAACCTAATAACTTGTACCAATTTATATATACAAAATCGGGGTATATATAAAAATCACTCACAGAATCCAAAGAGTAGTAACATAATTCAATGTAATTCCTCTTGCAAAGACACCAACTTTTCGCAACAATGAGATTAAAAACCAAATCAACCAACTATCAAAATCCAATGAGTGGTAAACAAGCTATACATTATGCAAAATAGGCAATCAAACGGCCAAAAAACAGCCACAAAATCCAACCTTTTTGCACAGCTTAAGACGTTTCCGCCGCAATGCCTCTCCTTGCTTCTGCTCAGCTTCCCTTCTCCTCTTCTTCTTCCTCTTGTGAAACCCAGACACGAAATTGCTTCACAAAATCCAAACAAGCAAAGCATCAAAACCCGAAAAATCAAAAAACCCATTTCAGAAAACGCGAAAAGAAACAAAATTTCAGGGCTTAGATTTCATCACTGAGCAAATTTTGTGATGGCGGTTTTTACTACCTGAGGATTTGAAAGAAAAGTTGAAATATGAAAACCCCAAATTCTAATCTTAATTTGACCTAAAAATCAAAACCCTAATTTGTTCAAGTGCAGAGGTCTATCATTGAAAATTTCTCAAACCCAAAACAACAAAATCAAATGCAGCTCAGTAATACCACGATCTGCAAAACAAATTGACGAAATAAAGCGAAGATGCGAAGTTTACCAGACAAGTCGGAGCAGATGAGGGCGAGCAGATGCAGATGAGGGAAGGCGCAGAGATCAGAATGAGGAAGATGACGATGAGGGAGCAGGGCAAGGACGACGATGAGGGAAGACGCAGCGATGAGGACGAGCGACGTAGGTTCTTGGATGAGTGACTCTCTCGCGGCTTTCTCTCAGGGCTTACGAGTCCTCCCGAAACTGGGGTTCCTCGTTAAGAACGCGTAAGGAGGTGAATAATCCGAGCGAGTCCGACCTAAGGTCATTAAAACTAATCCTGCTACAAACCAAACAAGGGACTATAGTCTAGTCCAGTCCAGTCCTCCCTAGTCCTGTCAAACAAACGGCCCCTAAAAGCCTTTCTCATGGGTATAAGACTCAGGGCAATCATTCTTTTCTCCAACTGTCTTCATCTTCGGCTCAATCATATGGCAAGATCCCATATTTGTTTAATGAATTGGCCAGATAAGGGCCCAACACTTTCGGATCTGAATCCTCTGATTTCATATAGTTGGCAAATGAAGATAATCTAGTTCCAACTTTATCTGTTCATATCTCAATAACAACAGCTTCAATGACTTCCAGAGCAAATCGACAACGATTTTGCATATATCCACCATATTGGTATGTTCAATCATTCACTTGATCATTTAGAAATTGATCTGTCAGGTATCCATGGGCTCCATGAATTTCCTCTCCATCAAACTTGCACAAGTTTAAATGACCAACTTTGAGGGCGGCCTAGCACTTTGAACAACGATGTAGAAGAGATATGTTGTAGCTTTTTTGTGCAAATGAGTTTTAGATTTTGAAGATATTTAGGTTTATTTATGTGAGTTTTCTGTTATATTTAAAAGTTTTATAAAAAGTGGCATTTATAAAATTGGGTGTTAAGTTTTGGATATTAATAGTAAATACTTGTCCTTCTAAAATTTATTGACTTTTGTTTATCAACGACTCATCTAAGAAGGTCAAAATGACGATTTTTTTACTATCTACAGTGGTGAGAAATTATACAATGATGATAAATTTAATAGTGAGAGAGTTATTGGTTAGACTTAAATGTTAAAATGGTCTCTGTGTTTTAGTCATTTGGTCAATTTAGTCCATATGTTTTTAATTTGGTCAATTTGATCCTTGTGTTTATCACCTTTAGCCAATTAAGGATATTTCCATCTAATTTCTATAAAAAAAAATATAAATTATTATAAAATTATTTATTTGATTTAAAATATTTAAAAATGAAATAAAATTAAAAATTAAAAGAAAAATTATTTTCCTCCCAACTCCCCGACCTCCTCCCTAATATTACTCCTTCTCTTTTCTAAGTCACAACCTAATCATTTTTTCAGATTGGAAGTTTTATCTCTTATATGTGTTATTTCTCATTGATTTTCATTTTCTATAAAGAAAAATGGTAATTATATCTCATATAATTTTTCTTATGACTTTTAAAAAAGAGATTGAATGAAATGTCTTTATTTGGCTAACATAAACAAACACGATGACTAAATCAGCCAAATAGAAAACACGGGGACTAAATTGGCCATATGACTATAACACATGAATCATTTTGACATTGGAACGGTTTTTTAATTAATTTTGGATATTGGGGCGGACTTTGAATTTGAGATTTTGTCCTGGGTGGGGAAGAGGGGGAAAAATGAGTAAGGGGTGAGGTTGAAGATGGGAGAGAGAGACAAAAGTAATGTAGAGAGTGGAGGACCCAATTCTACGGTAAGCTTGTTTGAACTCTTTTATTGTGAGCCGTTTAGATCAAAATTCAATGGCCCAAATTCAGAATCCAATAAGCAAAATTCCAACCGCCCGCCCGCCCGCGCAATTCTTACCGGCCTGCCCAGCTTTACCCACCCGTTCCCTTATTAAAATTCTTGGAGAGATTATTTACAGTACCCGTACAAACTCAAACCCGGCAAAAATCTCAGTATAAAACCCCTGCTCAACTCGTCCTCCTTCAGCTCTACTCGTCCTCCTTCAGCTCACCTCCTCATTCATCCTCATTCCCGAGGGAAGAGCTCCAGTGGTACGTTTTTAATGTAATTTTTGGCATTTTAATACAATGTTCAAAAAGGATAGTCCACTTTTCGCTTCACTTTCTTGTACCATAATTTCTTCCCCTTTTGTTTCTGGAAATGGGAGTGAGGGGGAGTAGAGATAATTTATATTTTGTTTTTATGTTTTATATGAAGCAAAGTAAATTGTCGTTCCATAATCTAGTTTTCAGCTTGAATATTTGTGTATCTTGTTTAAATGGGTATTGTTATTTTGTTAGTTTTCTGCTTGAATATTTGTGTATCTTGTTTTAAATGTATGTTGTAATTTGTTCCGTCTCTCACTGGAAATATCTTAGACCGATCATGATGTTAAAAAGGTATCATCTTTTTTGGTTTGTTTGTTTAATGGGGTTTGATTGCTTGTGTTTGCTTGCTGCAATGTAGAGATGGTTGTGAAGCGGAGGAATGTTATGGTTCCATTTTAAAGGTGATGATGATCAATATGAGCAGGATGAAGGTGAGGTTGAGCAACACGGAATTGATCACCCTGCGCAGTACAATTTCTCGTTTCGTAATTGTTGCCTCGACCATTCTTTTGCCGTCCATCGCCACCACTTTTTATCCCTTGCCTTTCCCCGCGGTGCCATTTGAGAATAGGCCCGTAGGTCCTCTCCTTCAACTTATCCTTCCACCACCACCACCGCCACCTTCAATTCCTTCACCTCCACCCCCGCTGCCTTCACCTCCAATATTGCCTCCACCTTTACCACCTCCTTTTCCACCTCCACCAACACTACCTACACCTTCATTTGCACTTCAACCACCTCCACCTCTACAACCACCACCATCACCACCTTCATTTCCACCTCTTGCACCACCTCCACCTTCACTTCCATCTTCACCACTTCCTCCACCACCACTTCCACCACCGCCTCCACCACCTCCATCTCTACCACCGCCACCTTCACTCATACCACATCCACGTCCACCACCTCCATTTCCATCTCCACTACCACCACCTTCATCCCCAACTCTACCACCACCTTCACTTCGACTCCCAATTCTTCCACCATCACCTCCACCTTCACTTCCACCTCCACCTATAGCACCGCCTCCATCTCTACCACCACCACCACCGCATATACCACATCCACCACCTCCATTTCCACCTCCTCCACCACTTCCACCTATGGCACCACCTCCATCTCTACCACCACCACCTCCGCCGATACCACCTCCACCTTCACTTCCACCTCCATTACTTCGTCCACCACTTCCACCTTTAGCACCACCTCCATCTCTACCACCACCACCTCCACCAATACCACATCCACCTTCACTTCCACCTCCACTACTTCCTCCACCATTGCCACCTCCACTACTTCCTCCTCCACTTCCACATATAGCACCACCTCCATTGCTACCACCACCGCCTCCGCCTACACTACAACCACCACCTCCACTACTTCCTCTACTACTTCCACCTATAGCACCACCTCCATCTCCATCTCTACCACCACCATCTCCGCCTATACCACTTCCACCACCTTCATTTCCATCTTCACTACCATTACCACCACCACCCCTTCCACACTTCCCTCCACTTCGATGGCCACCACTTCCACCTCCACTACTTCCTCCACCACTTCCACCTATAGCACCACCTCCATCTCCATCTCTACCACCACCATCTCTGCCTATACCACTTCCACCACCCTCATTTCCATCTTCACTACCATTACCACCACCACCCCTTCCACGCTTCCCTCCACTTCGATGGTCACCACTTCCACCCCCACTACTTCCTCCACCACTTCCACCTATAGCACCACCTCCATCTCCATCTCTACCACCACCATCTCCGCCTATACCACTTCCACCTCCTTCATTTCCATCTTCACTACCATTACCACCACCACCCTTTCCACGCTTCCCTCCACTTAGATGGCCAATTCTTCCACCTCCACCTTCACTTCGACCTCTATTACTTACTCCACCACCTCCACCTCTAGCACCACCGCCAACTTCTAAGCGTTGGGAAGCCTTTATCTGGCCAGGTATGTATGCTATAGTTTTATCATTATGTTTCTGGTTTTGGCGTGATTTTATTGACCGTACCAAAGGGAGAAAGTTACGACGTTTTGTTTTAGCACTCGCTATCACCGCGGAAACAATGACATGTTGTGCTAGGATAGCACCAAACCCGTTGGAACCAACTCAAGCTAACGCACAAGAAATTTACCAAATGAAATGCAAGAACAAAATATTAAAGAACACCAAGATTTTAACGAGGTTCCTCAACAGTCAGTGTAACTGGAGTACGTCCTCGGAGCAGTAGGAGCTCACCCAATAATCCAGTATCAACCAAATGGGAGTTTACAAAGTGTTGGCAATCTCACAACCCATAAGCCCAATACACCCAATAGCTCTCACACACCAAAGAAACAAATAGAGAAAGAAATATAATGAATAATTTCTTCTCTACACATATAGCTCAAAGCTATTACAACAACTATTTTTTTGGATGATTACTAACCAAAATGAAGCATCAACTTCTTCTTTCTGTTTGGGCTCTCTGCAACTCTCTTGCTCTCGGCAGCTATCTCTAATTTTCTTCTGCTCTCTGTTTTCTTCTTATCACCACACAAGCAGCAATTGCTGCTAACAATTCATTAAGTCACCCCGTGACTTATCACATGGACCAAAGAAAAAACACAAAAAACTTTAGACAAGATCCATGTTTTCCTCCCCAAAACAAGGAAATATGTTGTCCACTTTTGGTTTGTTTATTCTAAAGTATATGGCCACTTGGCCACATAATCCAACAATCTCCACCTTGGCCAAGTTTCGAAAAACGCCATGATAAGCCAACCAACACAATTAACACACAACATCACTCTCAAACACTAGCAAGAGAACAACTCATGCCGAGCCAAATGCTCCAAAACTCCTACTGCTCAACGCCTTCTTTATATAGGCAAAATGTAAGCCAAGTTCAAGCAATGAACAAACTTGGCTACACCAACAACCTTAGTCAACATATCAGCGGGGTTGTCTTTAGTTGGAATCTTTTGGAGAATGATTTCCCCTTCACCAACAATTTCACGAACAAAGTGATAACGTACATTTATGTGCTTGGTCCTCGCATGATGAACCTGATACTTAGCCAAATAAATGGCACTCTGACTATCACAATGTACCTCCACCTGCTTCTGATCAACCCCCAAATCTCTAATCAGCCCATGTATCCAAATGGCCTCCTTTATAGCTTCAGCAACTGCCATATATTCAGCCTCTGTAGTAGACAAGGCAACAGACGACTGCAAAATGGACCTCCAACAAACTGGCCCTTTAGCCATAGTAAACACATAGCCTGTAGTAGACTTCCTTCCATCCAGATCACTTGCATAATCTGAATCAACATAACCAACTGCAAAATGACCAATACCAGAGTCATCCCTCTCAAAGCATAAACCAACATCTCGAGTACCATGGAGATATCTCAATATCCACTTAGCTGCTTGCCAGTGCTCTTTACCTAGATTATGCATATATCGACTCACCATGCCAACTGCATGAGCAATATCCGGTCTAGAGCATACCATTGCATACATCAAACTACCAACCAAATTTGCATATGGTATATTTTTCATTTGCAGCTTCTCTTTATCATTTTTAGGACATTGTAGAGAACTCAATTTAAAATAAGAAGCCAAAGGGGTACTAACCGGTTTGGTTGAATCATGAACTCCAAACTTCCGAATCAACTTCTCAAGGTATTGTCTTTGATTCAAACTGACCAAACCCTTCTCTCTATCTCTAGTGATCTCCATGCCAAGGATCTTCTTTGCTTCACCAAGATCCTTCATCTCAAACTCATTCTTCATTTGTTTCTTCAATTTCTCAATGTCCTCAACATTCTTTGAGGCAATCAACATATCATCAACATATATCAATAAATAAATGAAAGACCCATCTTGCAACTTCTTGAAGTACACACAATGATCATATTGACTTCTAGAATAATTTTGGCCTCTCATAAATTTATCAAACCTCAAATACCATTGTCTTGGAGATTGCTTCAAGCCATAAAGCGATTTCTTCAATTTGCAAAACAAATTTTCCTTCCCTTTCACCATATACCCATCCGGTTGACACATATAGATCTCTTCATTCAAATCACCATGTAGGAAAGCCGTCTTCACATCGAGTTGCACAAGCTCAAGATCATATTGTGCAACAAGAGCTAACATAATACGAATTGATGAGTGCTTCACAACTGGAGAAAATATTTCATTGTAGTCAATGCCCTCCTTTTGTGCATACCTTTTAGCAACTAATCTTGCTTTAAATCTCACATTGCTTTTCTCATCAGCATCTTCCTTCTTGGCATACACCCATTTGCAACCAATAGCTTTCTTGCCCTTAGGCAATTTAGCTAACTCCCAAGTCTTGTTCTTCAAGAGAGAATTCATCTCATCACCCATGGCATTGCACCACCTATTCTTCTCCTCACTCTCAATAGCTTCCTCAAAATTGGATGGAATCTCTTCAGTGATAATAGGAAGAGCAAAAGCAACATAATCACTATACCGAGCTGGCTTGGTAATTTGTCTCTTTTCTCTGTTCTTGGCAACAGACTCTTGAGGTGAAACTTGCTCTTCAACTTGAATAGAATCTTCAAGTTCAACTTCTTCAACATCCTCATGGTCTCCAACTTCTTCACTTGTAGTGGCTTCGACATCAGCGGAAATAGGATTTGAAGTACCAGAGGCAACTTTCTCAAGCTCCACCTGTTGGACATCTTTCACATTTTTGTCAGAGTATTTGAACATACTTTCTTCATCAAATGTCACATCTCTGCTGATTACAAGTTTTTTCATCTCTGGGCACCACAACCTGTAACCTTTGACACCACTACTAAAACCAAGAAAGATAGCCTTTTTGGCTCTAGAATCAAGTTTATTTTCAGTCACATGAAAATAAGCAGGTGAACCAAAAATACGGATATAGTCATAATCAGAAGAAGATTTTCCAGTCCATACCTCCATTGGTGTCTTACCCTGAATAGCAGCTGAGGGTAGCCGGTTGATGATGTGACATGCATAATTAACTGCTTCTGCCCAAAATGACTTGCTCAAACCCGACTGAGACAACATACATCTAACCTTCTCAAGCAAGGTTCGATTCAATCTTTCTGCAACTCCATTTTGTTGTGGAGTTCCCCGAACACTGAAATGTCTCACAATTCCTTCCTCTTTGCAAACTTTAAAGAAAGGGTCGGATGTGTATTCACCACCATTATCCGATCTCAAAATCTTAATCTTTCTCCCAGTCTGGTTCTCAACCATTTTCTTCCAACTCAAGAAAATGCTCAATACCTCACTCTTGTGCTTCATAGTGTAAACCCAAGACCTTCTTGAATAATCATCAACAAAGGTCACGAACCAATGTCTACCACTCAAAGAGGGAGTCTTTGTAGGACCCCAAACATCTGAATGCACATAATTAAGAATGCCCTTCGTCTGATGTACAGCAGTACCAAACTTCACTCTAGTTTGCTTCCCCAAGACACAATGCTCGCAGAAATCAAGCTTACAAGTCATGGCACCTTTTAGAAGACCTTTTTTCACAAGCCCTTGTAGAGCTTTCTCACCGGCATGGCCTAATCTCATATGCCACAATCTAGTAGTATCTGAATCAGATGTGCCCATATTTTCAGAGACTACAGATGCTTCACCTATCACAGTGCTTCCCTGCAATAAATACAAATGGCCACATCTAGGAGCTTTCATCACAACAAGTGCACCATAAGTAACTTTCAATGTCTGTCCATCTGAATGAAACCTGAAGCCCTTGGATTCCAAAGTACCCAAAGAAATAAGATTTTTCTTCAAATTCGGTACATACCGAACACCTGTCAACTCTTTAACCATGCCATCATGCAACTTCAAACGAACTGTACCAATCCCTTTTGTTGTGCAAGGATTGTCATCTCCCATGAACACAACGCCACCATCAAACTCTTTCAAGCTTGAAAACCAATCTTTGTGAGGAGTCATATGATGAGTACAACCCGTATCCAACACCCACTTAGTAGCACAATCAAATGATGAGGAAGTGGTTAAAGCAAAATCAGAAAAATCTGTTTCAACCTCTGCAACATTAGCTTCAGAACTTTCTTTTCCTTTGGTCTTCAACTTAGGACAATCTTTCTTCCAATGGCCCTTATTACGACAAAAGGCACATTCATCCCTTTCCAAAGGTTTTCTACCTTTAGAGTTTCCTCTAGGTCGAGACTGTGATTTTTTCCTGCTAGAAGATGACCTCCTCTCCGATGATCTACCTCTAACAAATAAAGCTTCAGAGGTACTATCATGATTTTTATCTCTATGCCTCATTTCATAATTCATCAAGGCATTTGACACATCTTCAAATTTCACAGTTTCTTTACCATGCATAATAGTGGTAACAAAATGCTCATAAGAGTCCGGCAATGAATTCAACAATATTAAGGCCTTATCTTCATCCTTAATATCCTCATCTAAATTTAACAAGTCGGCAATCAACTTATTAAAAGCATCAAGGTGTCTAATCATTTTTGTACCTTCTTTGTATTGGAAGCGGTAGAGCTTTTTCTTCAAGTGTAGCCGGTTCTCTGCACTCTTTGTCATATATTTGTCTTCCAATTTTTGCCACAACATACTTGCCAATGTCTCCCGCATCACAAAATACTTCTGAGTTTTTGCAAGGCACAACCGAATTGAAGAGCAAGCCCACAAATTTAATTTCTCCCATTCCGACTTCGACATAGCTTCCGGCTTCTCTCCCAAAGCGGTAAGTAGATCTTGTTGAGCCAACACATCTTTGACCTCACATTGCCACATCCCAAAGTTGTTTGTGCCATCAAACTTTTCCACTTCGAACTTTGCATTTTGCACCGTAGTTCTTGCAAACCCGGAGCTGCTTCCAAAAGGATTTTCATCTTGCCCGTCTGACATCTTTGGCAACTAGACAGTACCCAAGAGCAACCAGTGCTCTGATACCAATTGTTGTGCTAGGATAGCACCAAACCCGTTGGAACCAACTCAAGCTAACGCACAAGAAATTTACCAAATGAAATGCAAGAACAAAATATTAAAGAACACCAAGATTTTAACGAGGTTCCTCAACAGTCAGTGTAACTGGAGTACGTCCTCGGAGCAGTAGGAGCTCACCCAATAATCCACTATCAACCAAATGGGAGTTTACAAAGTGTTGGCAATCTCACAACTCATAAGCCCAATACACCCAATAGCTCTCACATACCAAAGAAACAAATAGAGAAAGAAATATAATGAATAATTTCTTCTCTACACATATAGCTCAAAGCTATTACAACAACTATTTTTTTGGATGATTACTAACCAAAATGAAGCATCAACTTCTTCTTTCTGTTTGGGCTCTCTGCAACTCTCTTGCTCTCGGCAGCTATCTCTAATTTTCTTCTGCTCTCTGTTTTCTTCTTATCACCACACAAGCAGCAATTGCTGCTAACAATTCATTAAGTCACCCCGTGACTTCTCACATGGACCAAAGAAAAAACACAAAAAACTTTAGACAAGATCCATGTTTTCCTCCCCAAAACAAGGAAATATGTTGTCCACTTTTGGTTTGTTTATTCTAAAGTATATGGCCACTTGGCCACATAATCCAACATGACAACAGTAGGTTATGGCGATATAGTTCCAAATACCACTTGGGGTAAAGTATTCGTGGGATTACTGAGTTATTTTGTTTATGTGCTTCTGAGCTACTGGGGGGAAGTATGTTTGATGTCCGTATGCGATATTTTGCTTAATCTAGTAGTAAGATTACTATTGTGTTTTGGTATCAGCGGAGATAATTCGGACGGTTTTGTAAGGTGGGTAGAGTTGTTAGCTCCAATTGTGGCACCATTTATCTTTGTATTGATGGGGATGTTTGGGTTTCATTACACAGCGAATCTGAGCTTACAGAATTCTCTGTATCTATCAGTTGTGACCATAACAGGTGTTGGATTTGGTGATGTTGATATTCTTACTAGTGCAGGAGTGGTTTTCGGTAGCTTATGGATGTGCATATCCACCCTAATATATGGCACGTGTTGTACCTGTCTAGCCGATAGAATTGTAGCAAGGTTGGGTGTCAATTGAGTATTTGGCACCGTTTTGAGGCTTTTAGAGCTTAGCATGAATTTTTAAATCCTAAATTTTATATGATGGAGCATTCTGATATGAAATTTTCTTGTTAATTATGCCTTTTGTCGCCTTACTTTGTCACAACTAATCTTGTCAAATTGAGCAAAATTATTGTCAGCGGTGGTTCTTGCAACATAGATTTGTCGGAAGTCGGGTTGGTCCAACCAAGAACGGCTCGAGGAATTATTCAAATGGGTAAGAATCAAGGAATCGAGGAATTGAACCCAGACAAAGCCTGTTGCATGTTGCCAATCCGATTTCCGAACAAATACATGTAACAGAGTGCTTGCATTGCTTGTGATACGATACATTTGTAAACCCTTTGCTGCTCTCTCCAATTCCTGAGGTCAACTTGTTGGATGTTGGCGGTCTATTTTTATGTTTGTAAGTTCAATTGCCTATTAAGATTTTAGTATTTGGAACGGCAAGAGATCCGAACCTTGCAGGAGTTAGGAGTAGGACTATGTTTAAGCATCATTGTACTGTTTTGAGCATACCTTTGTTGCAATATTGTATCTACTCCTCATCCTTGTCTAGGTAGTTTGAATGGAGAGATGGTTGTGAACACAAATGTCCCTCGAGTGTGATTCTCAAATGCTTTGAAGATTGCACTTACGGCTTTCATTTAGTGTTACGATCTAGTGGTAAGTGAGAGGTTTTAGGTTTGATTTTTGCTAAAAATAAATTTAAACCACATTATTGTTAGCTCATTGTGATGCTTAGCTCACTCTCATACTTTCTTAGTGTAGGTAATATTGATTATTCAAAGATTGCACTTAGGGCTACAAGGAGGCCACCTGAACTTTGAATAGTTGATTTTGATTACAGGCGTGCCACTACTGGGTATTGCTCACGCTTGATTTTCTTATGCCTTGCCTGTTAAGAACGAGCGTTCATATTTTTGTAGTGAATGCCAAAGTAACAATTATAAACGGACTAAAAATAGTTTTAATTTGTCGTCAATTTATATATGGTTCTTAACTTGTTATACAAGCATATAGCCTTATATAGTTTATTCTAACACATTTCCTTTTGGAAGAGTGGTTTTTCAGTATACCTAGAATACAAGGCGGTACGCCATATTTTATTGTGCAAGTGGAGCAAAGTGTTTTCAAGTCTTCATTCAATTGAATAATAACATGTGGTGTATCGTTATGTATTTCAGGCACACTGAAAAATCTCTCATTATAAAGAAACAACGCTTAATTAAGAGTAGTTGCCTGGCCTACCATTCCACCCAGTTATATTCTTTCACCACTAGATGCTTAAACAAAGCAAATGTTAATTCAAATAAAAATTGAAGGAAAACAAAAACTCAAGTGATCAGTCAATATTTAATCAATAAATAATTCTTAAACTCACAAATGTCGTATAATAAGATATTTTAGGAATGAAAGTGGAGAAGAGAAATTAGATTCTCATCCTTCATTTTGCTACTCTATTGATTAAAATCCTATTTCTTTTCAAATTTTGATAGGTCGGGTATTAATAACATCATTAATTATTTAAATAATAAAATATTTTTTTTATTTCTAAATATATTCATTTAATGTTAAAAATGTTACAATTAGTATATTTATATTTATGACTAAATTTTTTATCATATATTTTTAGTTTTAGTTTGTACCCATTTTTAATTTGTAATTCTTTTTTAATTTGTACCAATTTTCTTTTCAGTTTTAATTTGTATCCATATATTAATTTCTTTTTGTACCCATATTTTTTAAAGTTTATTTGTATTTGTACCCATATATTTTTTCTATTTGTACTTTTTATTTTGCTAAATCTACCCATGCTAATTATATGTACCCATTCACGTAAAAGATTTTAATCTTAAAATGTACTCATTCTTAAATATATCAATTTGTTATATGTAAAATGTAACCTTTTTTTAATATAAAATCTACTCAATTTTTTTCTAATCCATTTTTAAACTTATATGGATACATTCTTTTTTCTTTGATTTTAAAATGTATCCATGTCAAGTTTAATCGAATAAATTTACTAATGTTATTAAGCTTAATATCTTTTTCTTTTTGTGATTTTGAAGAAGAGTAAATTGTAGCTATGGTCCCTTAACTTTAACTCAATTGGAGCAATGGTCCTTCAACTAAAAATCCATTATCATTGGTCCTTCAACTCATCAAAACGTGCAGCTATGATCCCTCAACTAAAAATTCATTACCTTTGGTCCCTCAATTTTAATTCAACTGGAGAAATTGTCTCTTAACTTTAACCCAATTGTAGCAATGGTCCTTCCAACATAACTCGTTTTGACAAAAATTTTTACGTAGTTGACGAAAAAGACCATAATTACACACTTTGATGAGTTGAGGGACCCTAATTATATAAATGGTTATTCCAACATAACATATTTTGACAAAATTTTGAAGAAATTGATGAAAATGACTATAGCTACACATTTTGATAAGATGAGGGACCAATGGTAATGGATTTTTAGTTGAGGGACCATTGCTCCAATTTGATTAAAGTTCAGGGACCATTGCTACAATTTACTCATGTTTTGATTCAATAATTTTTTTGATTAATTTTTAAGAATGTACCCATGTTTATATATATATATGCACACACAATAGTATATTTATATTTTAATATTTTTAATCCCACAAATTATGGTTTTTTATTTAAAATCTCATTTATATAAACAACTAAAATTTCTAATTTGTAATTAAAAAAAATATAACGTACATAGAAATAAATTATCACATTAATTTCAAGGACCTTGATTAAAAATTAAAAACCAACAAGGTTTTAATTAAAGAATATTAATAGTTAAAGACCGCATCCAAAGTATCTCATGTGGAGAGCTCATGGCCATTTTTGTCTTGTTCTTTTTTCTTAACTAACTCCATGTGAAAAAATTGTCATAATTCTCAAATTGTTCATAAAACACATTTAAATTGAAGACCAGACTGAGCAAGTCATGGGGTTGGTGAGAACCGTTACTTGTTCCATCCACCTAAGCAGCCACTCACAATTTGTGGAAGAAAATTGTGCGTGTCTTATCCGTAATATAGTGCATAATTGGGTTTTTAAGAACTATTATTTGTTTCAAGTCAATCGCTCATGGTTATATGTTTAAACGTTTCTATATAATTGTCAGTGTTTGATCCATAAGATAAGAGCGTAACTGACTTAAAATATTGCATCAACTAGGACATATAAAATAAGTTTTATTTCAATAAGAGGATAAGAAATAACATGGAAAGAATTCAATGTCGTGAGAAATTTACACTACATTGCATTATTAAATCGAAAATGTGCTCAAACTCAAATGTCCCACGTGCGTAGAACCAATCAAGACACAAGTCTCACAAAACACACAAAAAAACCAATGTGAGGGGATCATTTTTTGCGTTGAGTGCATGCTCTCCTCAGCCTACCCACCTCCAATTCAACCTTTACACCTACCCCCCTTTCCATCTCCCTTCCCACCAACACCATAGTCCCAGTCCAATTCCTTCATTCTTTCTCCTAATTTCTCAAAGAACCCGTATCTCTCTCTCTCATCAATGGAGGCCAAGCTGCTGATGGCCTCCTCTCCTGCCACTCTTTCAGCCCCCCACGTTTCCAATTCAAGGCCCAATTATTTACTGCCCTTGAAAGCAATGCAATCCAAAAGTTTCGCATGCCTCAATTCTTCCTTGCCAAAGAAACCAAATTTATCTGTCCAGGCTGCTTCTGTTAGACCAAGTCATAGTCTCTGCGAGTCTTCAGCACATTCTGATCGGATAGAAGAGTTATCCTTGAAGAGTTAGATTAGTTTCTAACTCTTTTCAAATATTTGTTTACTGTATATTCAAAGTTTAAACCTTTTCTGTTGTAGTTTTGAATTTTGAATATCCTTGTTAATAGGGATTTCAATTCCCTGATGTAATCTTGAATGCAATATAAATACATGCAGCCCATAATTGAGAGGGTATGCAATTGAAGTAAACCTCGAGTGTCCTTTAGTTTTACATGGTATACGAGCCCTAGCTGTCTAACGACATAGATCCTGAATTTTTTTTTTCCTATGGCTGATTCTAGCAACGGCGCTGCAACCAACTCCATTCCCACCATGAACCCTTTCTCTTCCATGACTACAGTCGTCAACATTAAGCTAGATCGAACCAACTACCCCCTGTGGTTGGCTCAGATTCTACCAATCCTCAAGAGTCGTGACCTGATGGGTTATGTTGATGTGGATCCATTGCTTGCCCTCCCACACAGCTCGCTGGAAGTACAAGCACCAACCCTGCGTACACAGTATGGATGCAGCATGATCAAATGATACTAGGCTGGATTAACTTGTTGGGTTTTATGATTTTCCATGTTTGTTCTTTTATGGATCTGCTGGTTTTTCTGTTTTTATGAGATTTCTATGTTTATTCTGCTTTTGTATTGTTTTTCTTTATCCTGGAAATTGGCATGCTTTTATTTTTTCTGTGCACATATTATATCCAACTATGCCAATTGTTCAGTAACTCCAATTCATATAAACTGCATTGATTGTTCAAAGATATTACTTTGAAATAGAATACGAAACTTGATTGTTTTGGTTAATTGTTATGGAGTTTTTGCTTAGTGGGAAAAGGCTTTGTTGTTGTTGTTGTTATGGAGTTTTTGCTTGATAGACTGATTAATTAGTCGGGCTACTTCAAGTATTCCAGTTAATTCAAGTTCAAGTATTCCGGTTAGTTCTAGTCCAAGTAATCTGGTTATAGTTCAAGTTTTCCGGTTAGTTGAGTGATAGATTAATTGTTTACGATGAAAAAGATGTTTTTCTTGTATTGATAAAGATATAATGTTGCGTTTTCAAATTATAAAAGTTGTGGACAACTATAGTTTGCAATTTTGTTTTTACCATGAATTATGAATAAAAATACCATCGTTTAACTTTTTCAGTGTTAATTTTGCCTAAAAAGTTTCAACACTTGAATACTATGACTGTGGCTTAAATTGTTAGAAATCTGGTACGTACTTCTTGATGGTTTTGCATAAAAAAGTATGCTTGTAGTCACTAAAAATTAAATCCATCGTTGGTCATAAAAAAGCATATTATTGATTGGAGCGTCTTGCTTTCAATTTACTTTGGCTAGATTCTAATACTATGCTGCCTATTTGTGAAGATCATTGGCTACAAAGAAAAGGGTGGATGAAACCGATAGTTTGACCCTAGAAGGTATTAGACATTCTTTGATCCGGCAGGAGGATAGCATAATTTTTAGCCTGTTAGAGAGAGCTCAATATTGTCATAATTTGCCTACATATGACCCCAAAGCTTTCCCCGTTGATGGGTTCCATGGCTCCTTGGTAGAACACATTCTTAAAGAAACAGAAAAACTTCATGGCCAGGTATGCTAAATCTTAACATGAACACTAAGAACACTCAAAAAAAGGACTTGTTGGGTTTCTTATTGTCTTTGCATTGCTATTAGGTGGGAAGATTCAGCAGTCCTGATGAGCATCCTTTCTTTCCGAATGACGTACCTGAACCAGGGTTGCCACCTCTGCACTACCCCCAGGTAATATATAACATGCATTTGGAACAATGAAGTTGATTTTTCCCAAGCTTGTGAATATCTTTACTTAAGGACAGCAGCAGGGCCACATGCAGGCCTGGCGCGGCGATGGCCTCCCAGATCCTCCATGTAGCTGTTTTCAGTTTTTACATCATTTGAAGAATATATGTAATGCTTTAGAAAATTCTGAAAACATACGGTTATTACCCCTCTCCTGCAAGGCTGCAAGGGACAAACTATGAGAAACATTTGAAAAGGTCTGATAAATAACTTGAACAGGGCTGATTGTGATCGAGAAAGTTGCGTTGAACATGGGGGCTTTGTTTTCTTTTATGCCTATGTGTTCAGCTCAACATGGTCTAAAGCACAGAAAACGGAGTCTTTTGATGGTATTACATGCTCAAAAGAAAATTACATCCGAAACTATTTAACAGATAACTTGATCTGTAACATTCCTAGATCAATTTAAAATGGTAGTCAATTATGTGTATCAATCTGCCGTAAAAAATATGTTAAATTTTTTTTATTTTACCGAGAAACTAAACATTTAAAATCTAACGCTGATGGGAAACAGCTAAAGAAACAATGTCTTGTTGGTTATTGTCAAACTGAAAATTCACTACAAAAATCTAGCACTTCCAATAGGAGAGCTTTCTTTTCTTTTTATCTCCCCGCTTTCTGCATCTGTCCTATTTGTACTACCATTGTTGTAAGGCAACGGCAATCGTAATTGTCACATCCCGACTCGGAGGGACCACTTCCCCGGGCCTGCTCCACCACCGTAGCACGATATTGTCCACTTTAAGCCGACCAAGTCCGCACGGTTTTGTTTCTGAGAACTCACACGAGAACTTTGGGAAGTCACACGAGAACTTCTCAGTGGGTCACCCATCATGGGAGTGCTATGGCGCGCTACTCGCTTAACTTCAGAGTTCGTATGGAACTCGAAACCAGTGAGCTCCCAAAAGGCCTCGTGCTAGGTAGGGATGAGAATATACATATAAAGATCACTTTCCTGGCCTATCTGAGATCTTACAATCCACCCCCCTTAGGGGCCCGACGTCCTCGTCGGCACACCACGGCCAGGGTTAGGCTCTGATACCAAATTGTCACATCCCGACCTAGGGGGATTACTTCCAGGGAGCTCTCAAAAGGCCTCGTGCTAGGTAGGGATGAGAATATACATATAAGGATCACTTTCATGGCCTATATGGGATCAATTGTCACATCCCGACCCAGGGGGATTACTTCCCCTGGCCCGCTCCATCACCGTAGCACGATATTGTCTGCTTTGGGCCGACCACACCCTCACAGTTTTGTTTCTGGGAACTCACACGAGAACTTCCCAGTTGGTCACCCATCATGGGAGTGCTCTCGCGCGTTACTCGCTTAACTTCGGAGTTCCCATGGAACCTGAAGCCAGTGAGCTCCCAAAATGCCTCGTGCTAGGTAGGGATGAGAATATACATATATGGATCACTTCCCTGGGCAATCTGGCATCTTACAATCCACCGCCTTAGGGGCCCGACGTCCTCGTCGGCACACCACGGCCAGGGTTAGGCTCTGATACCAAATTGTCACATCCCGGCCTAGGGGGATTACTTCCAGGGAGCTCTCAAAAGGCCTCGTGCTAGGTAGGGATGAGAATATACATATAAGGATCACTTTCATGGCCTATATGGGATCAATTGTCACATCCCGACCCAGGGGGATTACTTCCCCTGGCCCGCTCCATCACCGTAGCACGATATTGTCTGCTTTGGGCCGACCACACCCTCACAGTTTTGTTTCTGGGAACTCACACGAGAACTTCCCAGTTGGTCACCCATCATGGGAGTGCTCTCGCGCGTTACTCGCTTAACTTCGGAGTTCCCATGGAACCTGAAGCCAGTGAGCTCCCAAAATGCCTCGTGCTAGGTAGGGATGAGAATATACATATAAGGATCACTTCCCTGGGCAATCTGGCATCTTACAATCCACCGCCTTAGGGGCCCGACGTCCTCGTCGGCACACCACTGCCAGGGTTAGGCTCTGATACCAAATTGTCACATCCCGACCCGAGGGGACCACTTCCCCGGGCCCGCTCCACCACCGTAGCACGATATTGTCCGCTTTGGGCCGACCACACCCTCACTGTTTTGTTTCTGGGAACTCAGACGAGAACTTCCTAGTGGGTCACCCATCATGGGAATGCTCTCGCGCGCTACTCGCTTAACTTCAGAGTTCCCATGGAACCTGAAGCCAGTGAGCTCTCAAAAGGCCTCGTGCTAGGTAGGGATGGGAATATACATATAAGAATCACTCTCCTGGACGATGTGGGATCTTACAGTTGTTCTCATTTTCCGAGTGGCAACCACTCTCATTCGAAATCTGAATATATATGTCCAACTTGCAAACAGGTTCTACATCCCATTGCCAACTCTATTAACATAAACAGAAAAGTTTACTAAAAAACACACTCAATGTAAACTTGCCTTCCAACTAAATGAATTGGAGATGCCTACAGGGAACAGGGAAAAACACACTTGCAGGCCATGCACGCAGAGCTTTATAAAAATAATGCTTTTTAGTTTTTATGGAAGCTTGATAAAGTTTACTAAAATGTGCTAAACATCAAACTACAACATCAATGGACCAACAATCCACATGATACACCCAAAAAAGGAAAACACTACAATCAAAACTATATTGTATACTAATATTATGCCCCAAAGACAACATAACCTCCTAATAAAGATAACTAATTGAAGAAACAACAGGCCATCAACATTAACAGAAAAAAAATGGAATGATCTTTAATTCTCGATACCAAATTCCATAGAGATTGTCTAATAATTGACCATAGCCAACAAAATTTGATAAAAAAAATGAGAGAAAAATTTAAGGAGTCATGGATAGAGAGAGGTGATGGGTGGAGAGAAGATAAAAAAAAATGTGAGAAAAGTTTGTGTGAGAGAGGTAAAGTAATAGGAAATGAAGGATTTCACTTAAATTTTGAGAAATGCCGAAGTAGTGAAATTTCAAAGATTTGAATTTTTGGGAAGTTTTTCAATCGTGCCTCCTAAATTTTTTTTAGTAACACGTGTAATTTAACCATATTGAATTTTTTTATTTATCACGAACATTAAATATGGTTAAAAATAATATTACCACAATCAAGATCCGTGGTGGTTTAATATTTCTACAATGTGCTGATTAAGTCTGTGGTATTAAATTGTTTTATTATAACAGGTCACTACTTGTTCGTTGTGAAATATTATTATCTACAACGTGTTGACTAAGCCTGTGATAAATGTTTACTTTTTATAACATGCGCATAAAGCCCGTGATGAATTTGTCGTGGTAGATGAGCTGCTGTCTAGTAGTGTAACTTGAGTTTTGGAATGAAACTCGAAAAATAACTGTTTCGTTCGTTGAATTGCAACATCAAGCGACGAAAGATAAAATATAAAGTTCTACTATTTTACATCCGAGAATGACGATGATCATCCCAAATCGTACGATGTGTAATGGCTACAACTTCCATCCTGGAGCTACGCACAACACCTGCTGCAACTGGTCTGCACTGTTCATAAGGTTCAATCGTTTGTCAATTGTCATACACCAAAGTACTTTTAGGAAAGTAAGATGGCTTAAAAGGAAATGCACTTCAATCTAATGTTTGTACATGAAAACTAGGAATTATTAATATACCTCTTAAGTCATCACCTTATCACTTTACTGGACCTAACTCCGCGCCGAAAATTATTCCTGGTAAAAATTAAAGACAAATAAAAATTACTACTTAAATTACAAAAATCAATGAAACCAAATTAGAAGGTTGTGTTTATCATTAATTACGTATAATAATCGGTCATGCTACAAATATGTAATTTGTGAAGTAAATGGCGCACACACCTGTAAGTTGGAGTTGATGTTTCAGCTGTCCGATCAGTCAGTCTGAGTGAAGAAAATGGTCTTGCAAGGTGCTCGATTGGATCATCTTCATCGCAACTCGATTGGGCTGCGGAAATAGCCTGAGCCAACTTCTCATCCTCATCCGCATTAAAAAAACATTCTCGTTTCTTCGCGTCTAGAATTAGCTTCTTCCAAATTGAGTTACTGTTAATCAAGGTCGATTCGTGCCCCAGTATCCAAAGACAATGCCTACACAGAGACAAGAACGAGTAATTAACTTTTAAAACCACCGATTACTCAGACAGTACTACAACTGAGCTGCACTTCGTCAAAGAAGTACCTTGCGCGTGTTAGAACCACATTTGCTCGTTGACGATTGGAGAGGAATCCCACAGAGCCCTTTCCATTACATCTGACAGTGGATATAATTATCAAATCCGCTTCACCACCTTGGAATCCATCAACAGATCGCACGCTTACGGAGAAGTCTGAGCGAGCCGGAACTTCACTATACTCTTTGACTCTCTCTTGAATTGCATTAACTTGAGCTGTGTAAGGTGATATTACCCCAACACTAACCTTCATTTTTGTGCGAGTGAATTCTGTCAAAAACAAGAAAAATTTAAGAAAACTAAATGGTATACTCTAAGAATGTTTCGAGCAGCATATATATTCCAAGAAAAATTAAGAACATAATCAACTAGCTGACAACAATAGTGACCTTTGTAAAGGCTAGAAACCATCTCATAAACCACAGCAACCTCAGCCACGTTTTTCAGACTACTCCCGCGATCACGTTCTTCTTTCCCATTTGCTATGTTTATAAATGAGTAGGATCCGTACATTTTTCCATCAAGGAAGCACTTGTTGTAGCTCACTTCATTGACATTTGGACCATCTAATATCTGATTGTCGTAAAACTCCATTTTCGGAAACAAGCTGATTGAAGGATGCATCCTGTACTGGACATTGAGAAGGTGCTTCTTGTGTCCCAACAGTACAAGTCTTTCAAACAAACTTCTTCCAAATTCAGCCTTCTCGGAGATCTAGCAGTTTAATGATCAAATATATTCAGTTGTTGAGACAAATTATATATATATAAGCTTCTAATTAATAATATGAATACCAAAGAGCATGTAAGAAGGATAAAACTGAAACCTGGCTTTTAACAATTGCAGGGAGTTGCCTCTCATCTCCTATGAGAATAGCATGGCGAAGACCTGGTAGTTGTAATGGAATAGTTGACTCACATTCTTTAAGCTGAGCAGCTTCATCAATGACTAACAATTCCAGGGGCACCATTCCTTCTGTATGCAGTCTGGCAGAGCTTGATGCGGTACAAAATATTAGGCAAGCCTTTGCCAGGCACAAATTTCTTATTGTTTGTGCATCATTCGAATTTGGAACAGCAAACGCACGAAGTGACTTGAGAGTACGAGTGCAATCTTCTTGAAGTAATTTTAACTGCTCATTAGCAACACCAGCACAACTAAATATAGATTGAATCGACTTAAGCAACCCTGCAACTCTGATCATGTCTTTCACCACCTCAAGTGAAATGCAAGATGTTGGCAAGTGAGTGTACAAATTTACCATACAAACTTTCAAAAGCTCACCAATGAAATCAAACCTGTCCTTCACAAACTCCTCGAACGTCAGAAAATCATTCTTATCATCGCTTGTTGAGTTGCTGCTTTCACTTTCTTTATGTTGCTCGTCATGCTTCTGTTTTTCCTTTATGTACAATGAATACTGCTTCTCTGGATTCTCAAGTAAACTTATCATCAATTCTAACCAATGATTCCATCCACTCGAAGGGGAAAAACACTTGGTCAGAATACTAATACGCCTATCAAGAAATACCTCAAAAAGATCATTATAACTACCAATCTTCATTCGCTCACCATTCCCGAATAGAATTATGTCCCCAAGCCCATACTTATCATACTTGAGAGACTGGTTAACCAACTTCACGAGTCGATCTGTAACTTCTAACACAGCGATATTGGTTGGGGCACATGTTAGTGTTCTGCACTTGAACTTATAGAGGGCAAAGAGTGAGATGCCGACTGTCTTCGTTTTCCCAGTCCCAGGAGGGCCCCATATTAGATTGATGGAATTTTGGTGTTGGCATTTACTCAAACTGATGGAGTTTAGAACTGCAGCTTTTTGGGATTCATTTAGATCACACCACATTTCTGGCCATTTAGTCGAAAGGGAAACGAAGCGCTTTTCTTTAGAAAAGCAAATTGTACATGAACTCCCACCCTGTAAGACAGACATAAAAGAATTAGGAACAATCTAAAATGAATAAGTAGGTTTAATGCACATGGTGTCGAAGGAATGACAGAAGATTAATACATGTGATGAACTGGGTTGCAGTTGCAACAGAGTCTTAATTAGATTTGTGTTTGCGTCATCTGAATTCAAGGCTTTCCATACACGAATATTTGTTGTCATGTTCATCAAATAGACAGCAAGCATTGTTTCCCTCTTTCCCGCAGCATAAGTGTATCCTCTTGTATCTATATGCTTTGACGAGAGTATTGAGAGATTATTGTCTCTAATTTGATGAACATACGCAATGAGATACGAATTTCTGGACCTGTTCAAATCATCAACGCATTTTGGTTTAATATCAGTCAAGGCAATGAGATCTCCAACCTGTGGCACATACGTTCCTACACAAGTAACATCATAAAACAAGTCTTTAGGAGGTCCATGATTCTCAGAAGCTGTAACAATCCGAATTTTAGGAGGTCCATGTTTCTCAGAAGCTGTAACAGTCCGAATTTCGCAAGTAGGCGCCTTAGATAGATTTGTCATGCTTGATAGTAGATCAGCATGTGTTTCCTCAACAAGTGAAGGAATGAAAGATTTCATGTAACTCGTCGTGGTAGAAAATGTCTCAGGAATCTTTGTCACCTGTAAGTTGAAATGAAAGGAAAATTGTGGTTGCAATTTTACAATACGAGCGACAAGTACATAATCGAATAAGAAAGAAATTAGTAAGCACCGGACAGTTGACACAATACAAAACAAATTAACCTTATTTTCGTAAAGCTTTGCATTGAGAACATCCTTAGGTGACCAAGAGAATACGACATTGATTAAGCCTCGACCTGCCGCAAATCCATAATTGTTCAACTTATTACTCTCGTCCTGACGATCCATTACGTACAAATAGATCGATCTTCGGATGATATTCGCAATGACTCGAGTTTAAGGAATACTGATGAAGCCAATGGCTTCAATTAGCATGGCCCTCTTTTTTATTTAAAGTATGTACTGAAATATTTTTCTTAGCAAGTAACTTGACCAAGACTAGTAGTGTACAGGCTGCGGAGAGAGAGAAAACTTGCCACCCACCGAGTATCAATGCTTTCATTTACTTTATGATTCATGTGCTTTTTCTTTTTCTTCCTTTTTTTAGGGGAAAATGGCACAGACACCTGGACACCTGTAAGTTATAGTTGATATTTTGCTTAGCAATCAAGCAAAGGACTCAGGAAAACATGACCAAGACTCGTAGTCTACAGGCTACAGAGAAAGAAAACTTGCCAGCCGCTAGCTATCATTGTATCAATGTTCTTTCGCTTTCCAACAAATTGATTGTACTGTAATACTAATTGATGCGATAACCAAGCAGTACTTAAAATTACTATAATACCACAACAGCAGCAACAACAACAACAACCAAACTTTATCCTATTAAATGGAATCGACTATATGAATATTAGAACGCAATCGTACTTAGTTTTGCTCTAAGTATTCCGATAGCTCCAAGTACTTCATATCTTTTCTTAAAGTCTCTTTTCAAGTCTTTGTAGGTCCTCATCTACCCATTTTACCCTGAGCCTCCCTCTTATACTCACATCTTCTAACCGGAGCATCTATAGATCTTCGGTTTACGTGTCCAAACCACCTTAACCGATGTTTTCTCATCTTATCTTCAATTGCAGCCCTCATACTTTATCTCAGATATCCTCGTTCATCACCAAACAATGTGATCAAGAGTATTTGATATAGAGAAATATCATATTACATTGTAGTCCCCAACTAAATAGGTTCTCCACATCTTCTACTTAGCTTGGGAAGCTATGACATACTTTTAAGTGTAACTCATGATTTGTGGAAGCCCTGAAAATTAATAATCACTAAAAGAAGAATTGGAAGTAAGTTTCAATCCACTGTGGATTAGCAAGAGTTCTAATTGCCGATAGCCTCCCTAAATTACTTTAGTCTAATAGACCCCCATCTTCGTTGGTGAGGATTTTGAACAAAGATGATTTATCTTGTCCTTCTTAGGTAGGCTTGGTGTGGGGTGGGATGACGTGTTAGCCTTATTTTGGCAGCGTCTTATGTATTCCCTATCTTGCTTGTTTGTGTTTTGTTGGTCAGGTTATCTGACTTTCCTTGTGTATGGTGACTGTTGCCTTGGAATGGGATTTTCCTTGTTTCAAAAAAAACAATAGGGAGGAGAGTGGCACTGTGCAATTTTGAGTTGATTTCAATTTATTTACAAAATTGCCATCAGGCTGATATTCATAAGCTACAGAGCAAATTTCCTGATTTTGATTTATTTACCAAATTACCATTCTACAAATTTTTGCATTTAAATGGCCCAAAGGCCTAAGGGCCTGGACCAAAACGGCCCAAAGTAGGGGTAGATGGCAGGAGCAATTGACTGTAACTTAGCTACAGTCTCACGATATTTACAACAAAACCATCAGATTTGGGCTGATATTGGCAAGGGCAATTTTGTCCTGTACGTTTTAGACGGATTGGCATTTTCGTGCGAACAACGAAGATGTTTCCAGAAGGGAAAAAATTTGAAAATTCCAAGCAGGTCCTTTTTCTTCTTATCCAATCCGTAAGTCACTGGCATTTCTTTTATCTCTCCTTTTTAATTTGTGAATAGTCAATTGTAAACAGATCTAATTTCGCATTTTTAGCTTTGTGTTATTGTTTCTGGGTTAATTAGAACTTAAACGCTGATTTCGATTGCTTTTTCTTTGCTCATTTGATTCGCTGGGTTTACAGATCCAAACAAAACCTGCCCAACGCAACCTCCGTCTCCGTCTCTGTCTCTGTCTCTGCTCCGAGCGGAGCTGCCGAGCACTTTTGACCGGGCGGAGCTGCAGAGATGTTGCTTGTTTAATTTGGCGGCATTCTCTATGTATGTATTCGAATCGTCATACCATTGCAATTCTTACACGAAATATCACGGTTTTGTTGATTGTGAGATGAAAATAGTATAATGTACCTAAATCTCTCACTTTGTTCGTTGAATTTTAGATTTTTGGTGTTGCGTTTGATAACCATTTCGATACAAACGATATTGGGGAGGGGATTTGAACTCTGGAATGCTCTTAACCGACTTGAGCTATAATCCTCGTGCTTTCGTTATTAGTTTTTGGTTATTGTTTCAAGAACGCGAAATGGATATCAAACGAGCCTTAATTTTGTCGCTGAAAGGATTTATTTTTTAATTAAAGCCTTGGCCTTTTTGGACTTTGCAGAATGAGTGAGTTGTTGAGCTCAAAGTCCGGGATTCTGAACTTGATCAAGACGGTGTCGTTAACAATGCTGTTTATGCAAGTTATGGCCAACATGGTGAGTTAAAACGTTTCATTTGAATCTAGCTAATTACACCTTTTTTTTACAGGAGCTATTCATTTCAAATTTTCCCTCTTCCATATGTCACCGGGGGATTCTTCCTGTCGAATTTGTGCTCTCAGCTAGCGATTGGTACGCAGACGGGACGGGACGAAACAAAGATTCATGTCATGTTAGGTACTGGCAAGATGGAACAGAACGAAACTGGATTAAATGACTAACTTACCCTTGTTGTCCCTTATCCATTTGAAGTCTATCGCTGCTTTCCATTGCTGCTTCACACCTGCATCTCCCCGCAAAGAAAAACACAATATATTAACCAGAAAAATAAAAAATTAAGCTCCAATTTATTCAAACTACAAATAGGGTTGTGAAATGATCGAACCCTTTTCATCTGGGCTTGTTTCTTTTGGGGATGCGATGGCAGTTGCCTGTGCGGCCGGGGCTGAAAGGCCTCTGACGAAGAAGGGCGGAGGAAGTGGAAGTCTTTGTTTGCGGCTATGGCGGCAGAGAAAGGTTTGGGAAAACGGAGCGGAAAGAAGAAGAAAATGAAGGTGGAGGAATTGGGGCGAGCTTCAGGGTTTGCAAGGTTGTCCCGCCCAAACCCATTGTTTAGCTGCAGAGTGCGAAAACCTGCTTCAATGGGTGACACCGAGAGCGAGGCGACTAAATTTATTCCCAATTTATTTTCAAAACCAATTTATCGACTACGTTTCAGTCTGTTTTGCCGGTATTTTGGCGGATTCGTCTTCGACTCAGCCCGGAAAGCCCGAAATCAAGCTTGAATTCATCTGGGTTGCTGGGTAACGAAGCTACGTTTGGGTAACGAAGCATTTGGGTTGTTGGGTTTGTGGTGGAGGAGGAGGCTACATGAGAGAGGGAGGGTAACGAAGCTACGAGAGAGGGAGGATGCGGGAGAGAGAGGGAGGGTAGACAGTGGAGTTTTTGTGTTCCACATACGTGAAACAACCCGTTCCAGGGGGAGGCGGGACGCAAAAACACCAAATTTTTGTCCCGTGGAACAACGTGTTCCATCCATTTTTAGTGTACCAAACGCACGACGGAACGCCTCGTCCCGTTCCGTCCCGTCCGTCCCACGTACCAAACGGACCCTCAAGAGTTGTATTCTACTGCAGAAATGTGTTTCAGGCTAATGAGCATAATTCTGAAGTTTTGATAGGATTTTGTCATGGGGACTGAGTCTGTGGCTACCCACACAAATTTTGTCGAGACCAACAATCTCCAATATTGCCGTTTATAAACCTTCGATTCCTTGACCAGTAACAGATGATGTAAAAGCATGCTTACTGAACAACGTGATATCCTCGGAGGCTTGGATAATATACAATATCCAAAGGCAATGCCATGATACAGCCTCTTTGGAAAATTGCTTTTTGCAGAATTGTAACACCGAGGAATTTGTGACTTTTCATCACATTTGAAGGTTATATTAGCATGAAAAGTTGTAACCTTACAGGCAGCTTTTGGGGAAGCAATGTGTCCAATTCAATGGGTGTAATTGAAGAGTTACACACCATCTGAAGATGCACATGTACTCCTATATATAATTTTATACCCTTGCACATGTACTCATTTCTTGCTCCTCGAGATTGAAAAGTTCATTATGTTGCTATTCGATTTCTAACAATGTCATTGAAGAAGAATTGTAAGAACTCAAGATTTATACACTATGAAAAAGGATTCAAAGAGATTTGGAATTTGGTATGTGAGTTTAGGTTGGATGTAGGGTTTAAATGGAGGGAAAAAAAAGATGAGGTTGTAGATAATGTCACGTGGCACGCTGTGATTAGTTAAAATCTTATCGAAAATTATCCGTAAAGATTTTGAACAAATAGTGACACGTGACTTAACAAGATTGGTTAAAAAATTTGTCGGAAATTTATCCACAACTCTTACAGGATCATGACACATGGCGTTATAGGATTGATTACAAATCTAACCAAAAATCTATCCACTAAAATTTTAATTTCGGATAATGACACGTGGTATGACGGGATTTGTTAAAAACTTATTTGAAATTAAACATAAAATTATCTTTTATTATTATTTTTTAAGAGAGAGTTTTAATACTAATTGTCCAGGCAATTCTTTTATGGGGTGCAGATGCATAATAATTACTATTCACTATTTGTTCAAGAACAATACTTGGCTGCTCAAAGATGAGTAAGAACTCCTACTCAAAACTCTTAGTGTTTTAATCACAGAGCTTTGTGTTTATGATCAGAACCGTTCATACTATGAATCACATTGTAAAGATCAACTCTGTAAAAAATAAATTAAAATTAAAGTCGTTTAGTCAATCTATTATAGCAAGTACATAGAAGGTTTGTAATACTTTTAGTAATACCGTTCATTTGTTTTTAAAAAGTTTGATGACTAAATGACCTTAGTTTTAATTGATTTTTTTTACAAATACGATCTTTATATGATGATTTATAATTTGAACAGTTCTTATTATAAATACGAGGTTCTATAAATTGACAATGAACTATTTTGAAAAAATTTGACTAAGAATTCCTACTAATCTTTGACTAGCCAAATATTGTTGTTTGTCCAATTGCCTAGACAATAATTGCTTTAATGGAGTGTACTAACTCTAAGAGTGCAAACATACAAAAACGAGTGTGTCAAAAATGTCACCCTATGAACTAATTTTGATTGTTGAATTCCATAGTGATGCTATAGGATAGTTTATTCTTACATATTTCCTTCTGGAAAACACTTAATTAAGAGTATATGCCCGAGCTGCCCACTCTTTACATTCTTTCACCACTGAATGCTTAAACAAAGCAAATGTTAATTCAAATAAAAATAAAAGAAGAACAAAACTCAAGTGATCAGTCAATATTTAATCAATCGAGAGTTGTTAAACTCACAAGTGTCATGTAATAAGAGGTTTTAGGAATGAAAGTGGAGAGCTCATGGCCATTTTTGTCTTTTTCTTTATTCTTAAATAACTCCCTGTGAAGTGATACTTCTCAAGTTGTTCCATCCACCAACCAACCACTCACAATTTGTGGAAGACAATTGTGCGTGCTTAATCCGTAGTATAGTGCGTAGTCCGTAAATGGATTGGTGAGAACTATTATTTGTTCCCTCATGGTTATATGTTTTAACGTTTTAATATAATTATGCGTGTTTAATTCGTAGCATAATACGTAATTGATTTAAAATATTGTAGCAATCATGACATATCAAGTAAGTTTTATTTCAATAAGAGAACAACAAATGAGATGAAAAGAGTTCAATATTGTGTAAAGAAAATTTTACACATTATATTGCATTATTAAATAAAAACGTACTCAAACTCAAACTCAAACTCAAACTCAAATGTCCCACATGCTGACATCTAACAAACCAATCAAGACAGAAGTCTCACTAAACACACAAAACACAAAAAAGTAATGTGAAGGGATCATTTTTTGCGTTGGTGCATGCTCTCTTCAGCCTACCCACCTCCAATTCAACCTCCACACCTACCCCCCTCTCCATCTCCTTTCCCACCACCACCATAGTCCCAGTCCAATTCCTTCATTCTTTCTCCTGATTTCTCAAAGAGCCCATCTCTCTCTCTCTCTCATAAATGGAGGCTAAGTTGCTGATGGCCTCCTCTCCTGCCACTCTTTCAGCTCCCCACGTTTCCAATTCAAGACCCAATTATTTACTGCCCTTGAAAGCAATGCAATCCAACAGTTTCGCATGCCTCAATTATTCCCTGCCAAAGAAACCAAATTTATCTGTCCAGGCTGCTTCGACCTCCATTGGGTACAAATACAGCAACCCTTTTGCCTTAACTTGTTGGGTTTTATGATTTTCCATGTTTGTTCTTTTATGGATCTGTTGGTTGTTCTGTTTTATGAGATTTCTATGTTTATTCTGCTTTTGTATTGTTTTTCTTTTTCCTGGAAATTGGCATGATTTTATTTTTTCTGTGCACATATTATCCAACTATGCCAATTGTTCAGTAACTCCAATTCATATGAACTGCATTGATTGTTCAAAGATATTATTTTGAAATAGAATTCCAGTACTTGATTGTTTTGGTTAATTGTTATGGAGTTTTTGCTTGATAGATTGATTAATTAGTCGGGCTTCTTCAAGTATTCCGGTTAATTCAAGTTCAAGAATTCCGGTTATTTCTAGTCCAAGTAATTCGGTTATAGTTCAAGTTTTCCGGTTAGTTGAGTGATACATTAATTGTTTACGGTGAAAAATATGTTTTTTCTTGTATTGATAAAGATATAATGTTGCGTTTTCAAATTATAAAAGCCGTGGACAACTATAGTTTGCAATTTTGTTTTTACCATGAATTATGAATGAAAATACTATCGTTTAACTTTTTCAGTGTTATTTTTGCCTAAAAAGTTTCAACACTTGAATACTATGACTGTGGCTTAAATTGTTAGAAATCTGGTACGTACTTCTTGATGGTTTTGCATAAAAACGTATGCTTGTAGTCACTAAAAATTAAATCCATCGTTGGTCATAAAAAAGCATATTATTGATTGGAGCGTCTTGCTTTCAATTTACTTTGGCTAGATTCTAATACTATGCTACCTATTTGTGAAGATCATTGGCTACAAAGAAAAGGGTGGATGAAACCGATAGTTTGACACTAGAAGGTATAAGACATTCTTTGATCCGGCAGGAGGATAGCATAATTTTTAGCCTGTTAGAGAGAGCTCAATATTGTCATAATTTGCCTACATATGACCCCAATGCTTTCCCCGTTGATGGGTTCCACGGCTCCTTGGTAGAACACATTCTTAAAGAAACAGAAAAACTTCATGGCCAGGTATGCTAAATCTTAACATGAACACTAAGAACACTCAAAAAAAAGGACTTGTGGGGTTTCTTATTGTCTTTGCATTGCTATTAGGTGGGAAGATTCAGCAGTCCTGATGAGCATCCTTTCTTTCCGAATGACGTACCTGAACCAGTGTTGCCACCTCTGCACTACCCCCAGGTAATATATAACATACATTTGGAACAATGAAGTTGATTATGCCCAAGCTTGTGATTATCTTTAGTTAAGGAAAGCAGCAGGGCCACATGCAGGCCTGGCGCGGCGATGGCCTCCCAGATCCTCCATGTGGCTGTTTTCAGTTTTTATATAATTTGAAGAATATATGTAATAGTTTAGAAAATTCTGAAAACATACGGTTATTATCCCTCTCCTGCAAGGCTGCAAGGGACAAACTATGAGAAACATTTGAAAAGGTCTGATAAATAACTTGAACGGGGCTGATTGTGATCGAGAAAGTTGTGTTGAACATGGGGGCTCTGTTTTCTTTTTTGGCCGATGTGTTCAGCTCAACATGGTCTAAGGCAAAGAAAACGGAGTCTTTTGATGGTATTACATGCTCAAAAGAAAATTACATCCGAAACTATTTAATAGATAACTTGATCTGTAACACTCCTAGATCAATTTAAAATGGTAGTCAATTATGTGTATCCATCTGCAGCAAAAAATATGTTAAAAAAATTTGATTTAACCGAAAAACTAGACATTTAAAATCTAACGCCGATGGGAAACAGTTAAAGAAACGTCTTGTTGGTCATTGTCAAACTGAAAATTCACTACAATGATGTAGCCCTTCCAATAGGAGAACTTTCTTTTTATCTCCCCGCTTTCTGCATCTGTCCTATTTGTACTACCATTGTTGTAAGGCAACAGCAATTGTTGTTCTCATTTTCCGAGTGGCAACCACTTTCATTCGGAATCTGAATATATATGTCCAACTTGCAAACAGGTTCTGCATCCCATTACCAACTCTATTAACATAAACAGAAAAGTTTGGGAAATGTACTTCAGAGATATTATTCCAAGACTGGTTAAAGAAGGAGATGACGGTAACTACGGTTCAACTGCTGTTTGTGACACAATGTGCTTGCAGGTATTCAAATTGTACCTAATCTTACCCTTAGCACAATATTATGCACGTGATTTCTTGCTCTTAATAGATTCAGTAATTAACTGCGAGTAGTTTTTAAATTAGCATTTCTAAATTCTTACCGGGATTGCTATGATGGCAGGCTCTGTCCAAGAGAATCCATTATGGTAAATTTGTTGCAGAGTGCAAATTTCGATCCAATCCCAATGCCTATGAAGCTGCCATTCTCGAACAGGTACATGGTCTTGAATGTATTTCTCTATCCTTTTGTCACAATTAGTTTTGGATGTTCCGCGCTCTTAGTCTGTATTCTTTATTTTTTTCAGAACAGGGACAAGGTGATGGCTTTGTTGACATATCCAACGGTTGAGGAGGCAATCATAAAGAGGGTGGAAATGAAGGCGAAAACTTACGGGCAAGAAGTGACCTTGTACGAAGGGGAAAAGAAAAATCCCAACCTGGTTTATAAGATAAAACCAACCTTGGTTGCAGACTTATATGGGGATTGGATCATGCCAATGACAAAGGAAGTTCAAGTGGAATACTTGTTAAGAAGGTTGGACTGAGAGAAAGTTAAACCAGTATTTAATATCTATTTCTATCCAAGTACAGAAATTTGTGCTTTTTGAAATTGTGCTTATTTTCAGAAGTATGGGGAGCTGCTTATGCTTTTACCTATAATTTTACGATTTGATGTGGATGCTAAGAGGGGTGCAAAGACATGTTATTGTTGTATGATTAAAATAAGTACAGGTCGTTTTGCAGTCTATCTATCTATATATATGTGTAAGTTTTGTAGCCCACTCTAGCTTACTGAATGTTAGTGCCACCCAACTAAAACTGTTGGGCTTGTTCTAGACAGCCATCCCCAACATTTTTTTGTTTTCGAAGTTCCAATTGAAGACTGTTATTGGTGCTCGAAAATATTCAAAACTCACTTCTCAAGGTGTAAACTTTTTCACACACTATTATAAGCAAGGAGGGCTAGTGAGGTTATGTTTGTAACTGTTTCTGAAGGGGTTAAAAATATTTTTTAACAACCAAAACCACTTATGAATATACGTGATGGAAAACTTAGAAGTACTTAGAAGTACTTTTAAATTATAGAAGCGCTTTCTTAGGAAACATATTTCCAAGTGTATTATGTTTCTCTTAGAAGAATTCACAATATAAGTACTTGTAAATTATGTCCTTCTTACAAAAATATTCTCATGCAACATTTACAGAGTGAGGACTGAGGGAAACTACCCTCTTTAAATTATGTCCCTGTTGCTAAACTATGTGCACAGCAAAAGCAGGTGGACTGGATTTGGGTCTTGTGCAATTGTGCTTTTAGCTGTAACGGCACATGGTTTACAACGTGCCAAACGACCATTAACCCTTTTGATTTGGTTTGCTTTTCATACCTTGATTGCTTGGGCCAAACCTTAGCAGAAGAAAAATATGTCATTTATTACACATTAGATATTAGTAGAAATGTTCTTCTGTTTTTGGGAGGGGGTATAAATACGGGGCATCAAGTGTAAATGTGTAGACCTTGCATCTAACTTAACATTAGTAGAAGAAAAGGATGTCATTCATTACACATTAGACACTAGTAGAAATATTCTTTTGTTTTAGGGATGGTTTAAATACAGAGCATCGAGTGTAAATGTGTAAACTTTATGCATCTAGCTTAACATTAGCAGAAGAAAAATATGTCATTCATTACACATTAGACACTAGTAGAAATATTCTTTTGTTTTAGGGATGGTTTAAATACGGAGCATCGAGTGTAAATGTGTAGACTTTATGCATCTAGCTTAACATTAGCAAAAGAAAAAGATGTCATTCATTACACATTAAGCATTAGTAGAAATATTCTTTTGTTTTAGGAATGGTTTAAATACAGAGCATACTGTAGCTCAAATTATCTGGATAAGTAGCCAAAAAAGCTCAAAAGCAAAGTGCTTTTTTAGACACAGCTGCCCAGAGCAACTGCAACTGCTTATCAGAGACTGATAGAGTGAGAAAGCAATGGAGAGAAAGGGAGCCATGGTGGTGGTAGTGCTTTTGTGCTTGGCAGTGGTGATCGAACTTCCAGAAGCATCAGCTACGAGATATTTAGTGGGAGGGAAAATGGGTTGGACCAGCAATGTCAACTATACTATTTGGGCTCAGGATAAGCACTTTTACAATGGAGACTGGCTCTGTAAGCTCATCTTCCTTTCCCTTCTCTCAAATCCATTGAGTTTTTGCTTTTCTGTCAATGCCTTTTGTTCTTTGTTAGTATTAGCTCAAGTTTTTTTTCCTTTGGTTGATGATAGTGTGTTAGATGTGAAAATGGCTTAATGGGTTGTGCTTAAAATCCGCTTTTCCATTTTTATTTGATGAATTAAAAGAACTTTTTATTAAAAGTTTGTTTCTTGATGTGTAAAGGTAAGTTAAAATTCAGTTTTTCCCGCTGAAAAACGCAGGGAAAAGAAAGAAAGAAAATTACAATTTTGGTTATTCAAGTTATGAGAATGCATGTGTCTTTTGGTTTTTGCTGTGAAGAAAATCCAATGTCTTCTTATATGCTTGTCATACAACAATTTTACCTTCATATCTTAATGTATCTTTTGGTTAGTTCTAAAGTGTAGTGGATGAAACAAAAATCCTAAAAATGAACAGAAGTGTGTGAAAATCAATTCTTTAGTAAAAGTTCGTCCAACACTATGCGAAAACTTCAAATAAACAAGTAACAAATATTAATTTACTTCTAAGAAAACTATGTATTTTATGCTAGTAGTAGTTGGTAATTCTGTTTTTCTTTTCCCTCCAGTTTTTGTGTATGATAGGAACCAAAATGATGTTCTAGAGGTAAATCAGACAAACTATGTCTCGTGCAATGCTGAACATCCCCTTCACAACTGGACCACCGGAGCCGGAAGAGATATTGTTCCACTGAATGAGCCAAGGCACTACTACTTCATTAGTAGCAATGGGTTCTGCTACAGTGGCATGAAGATTGCCGTTAAAGTTGAAAACATGCCTTAGCTATGTCGTGTTTGTTAGTATTCTGGATTAGTGTGATCACGTGGCGGTCATAATCCGTGTGTTTTAATAGAGTTGTGCTACGTAATTGGCATGTCATGGACTACAAACATGCGTATTATAAAATAAATAAATTAATAACACAACATGATTGTGCGATTCAAAATCACACTTAATTCATCATCGAATTTCGCTTCTCATTGTTTGGTTGTTTAAAGAAATCTATAACCCACAAGCAACTTTGAGCCGGATTTCACCATTTTGTTGTAAGATTTAACTTAAAGATTGCCTAATTTACTTCAAAAGCAGTGAAACTGCCGTTAAACTTAAGATTACTCACAACTTCACATTCAGACAAAAGACGATTGTCCCATTATCCTAGTTTGAACACAGTAATCAACCAACACTTGATCTTAATTTAATTATTTTTATAGAAAACTTCATTTTAATCCCTAAAAAAGATGAGTTTTAGATTATAACCATATGTAAGATTAAAATCCAATTTTAGTCCCTAGCACATTTAATCATATCATTTATTAGTTGTATTTTGATGTTTTATTTTATCTTTTTATTTTAATGTATTAATTACATTTAAATTTAATTTTTATTTCATTCATCATAATATATTTTAATGTCTACATTTAGGCAACTAAATTTTTTATAATATATATTCCGGTAACAATTTTGTATGTTCTTCATTTAGGTACATTAATACATTTGAATATTTTGGTATATCTATCGGTACAAACATGTAGTTACATTGATTCAATATAATGCATTTCGATCAATATAATGCATTTCGTTACGTACACTTTGATACACACATTTCAGTATCGACTTTTAGGTACATTAATTCAATTATTATTTCGGTAAATACATTTAGGTACATACATTTTGGTATTGATATTTAGGTACATACATTTTCGGTATTGACATTTAGGTTCGTACATTTTGGTACATACATTTTGGTATTGACATTTAGGTACATTAATTCAATATAATACATTTCAATACATACATTTAGGTTCATTATAATATATTTCGGTACAATCATGTAGGTACAAATATTTTGGTACAAAAAAGTCAATTTTATATTATTTGGCACAATCATTTATATACACTTATGTATCTATATATTTTTGTATCACAATTTTTTTTAATATTTTCTCATTTACGTTCATTTCTAATTAAAAAATTAAATATGTGCATATTAATAAAATTAAAATTTAATATGGAGAGATTAAATAAAAATACACATTAAATAAGAAAAATTGAGTGTAAATTTTGATAAAAGTACACTCAAGGAATTAAATTGAATATTTAATCTAGCATCAGTTTTTTTTAAATTTTAATCTTTTGCAATGACTAATGTTCAAAAACCCCTTATTTTTAATCACTAAACACTCAATCTTAATTACTGTATAACAATTAGGTTATTGTAATCAACCAACACTTGATCTCAATTTAATTATTTTTAATCACTAAACACTCAATCTTAATTAATGTATAACAATTAGGTTCTTGCAATTATGAACGCAAAAGGATCCTCGCCAGATTCTTTTTCTAGGGATCATAGGAATTCCATAATTATGTCCGTTTATCGTACATCGTGCGGTCAGAAATCATTTAAAATTTAAAATTTAAAATTCAAATATAAATAGTATCTAATGAAAACTAACCGTACGATGTACAATGAACGAATACGATTGTTGGATCCCTAGAAAAAGAATCTGGCGATGAGATCCTTTTCCATTTCCATTGTGAACAGGCACAGCTTTAACATTTTTTAACATAAAAGTTGAAATATGAGAAATATAATATTGTTTATAGGACCCGAATTATCTGGATAAGTAGCCCACGGTACATGTGGATCTTGAAACTGAAACCTCGTGTAAATCAAACCGCCCAACAAAAATTAAGAGCCCAAAAAGCTCAAAAGCAAAGTGCTTTTTTAGACAGAGCTTTCCAGAACAACTGCTACTGCATGTGAAAGACTGATAGAGTGAGAGAGAGCAATGGAGAAAGAGAGAGCTACGGCGGTGGTGGTGCTTTTGTGCTTGGTGGTGGTGATGGAACTTCCAGAAGCATCAGCTACGAGATATATGGTGGGAGGGAAAATGGGTTGGACCAGCAATGTCAACTATACTATTTGGGCTCAGGATCAGCACTTTTACAATGGAGACTGGCTCTGTAAACTCATCTTTCCTTCCCTTCTCTCAGATCCATTAAGTTGTTGTTTTGTCCGTCAATGCTTTTTTGTTCTCTGTTTGTTAATTCACAGCTCAAATTTTCTATTGCTTGGTTGATGATGCTTCTGATTGTTTTAGATGATAAAAGGACTTATTTTTAAAAGTTTGTTTCTTGATGTGTAAACTTCAAGTTAAATTCAGTTTTCCCCTCTGAAAAAATGCAGGAAAAAAAGAAGAAAAGATTACAACTGTGGTTATTCAAGTTATGAGAATGCATGTGTGGTTACTGTAATTGCTTAAATTTGTTATAAACAGTTTACATATAATCAGATTACCAATTAAGGAGTTTTTCTGAATTTTGTTTCTTGCTGTGTAAAGCTTATGCTAAATCTTAGTTAATTATTTAAGTATTGAAATGTTAAAACTCAGATTTGCCTACGGAAAAAAAATATGCAGGAAAAGGAAAAAGAAGCATTTAAATTTTCGTAAGAAGCATTTAAATTTTGGTAATTATCTTCAAAGTCCACAGCATACAGGCAGTCTGTTATGTTCTAGCATTTTGTATCTATCATCCTGGCTGATTCAGATCTGCAACTTTTTCTAGTTGTTTTCCTCTTGGCTTTTTGGCTTTTTCTGTGAAGAGGGCCACTGTCAGTGTCACAGTTCCTGTCTTATTATATGATTGTTATACAACAATTTACATTCATATTTTAATGTATCTTTTGGTTAGTCAACTCAAGGGAAATCCGAAAATGAACAAGAGTGTGCGGAAATCAATTCCTTAGTAAAAATTCGTGCTATACTACACGAAAACTTAAAATAAGTAGAAAACTATATATTTTGTGCTAGTTGGTAATTCCATTTTTCTTTTTCCTCTAGTTTTTGTTTATGATAGGAACCAAATGGATGTTATAGAGGTGAACCAGACAAACTATGTCTCGTGCAATGCTGAACATCCCCTTCACAACTGGACCACCGGAGCCGGAAGAGATGTGGTTCCGCTGAATGTGACAAGGGACTACTACTTCATTACGAGCAAGGGGTACTGCTATGGTGGCATGAAGCTCGCCGTTAAAGTTGAAAACATGCCTCCACCCCCCGAAGCCGCCCCAGTGAAGAGCAAGAGCAGTGACCTAACACCTGCTTTCGGGTCCCAGTTTGTTTTGCCCTCAGTTCTCGCCATCGGCACAATGTGGGACGTTTTAGTTCGCTGTGAACGCATATGATCCTTAAACTTGAGCTAGCATTGATGGGATTATCGAAATTCGCTACACAGTGAGGATTATCCAAATCAAAATTAGACTATTCTTCTAGCTAAGTAAGTTAAGCCATTGATTTGTGAATCAAATTGAGATTGCCTTCCGCTTTACTTGGATATAATTTTCTTTTGGTTTTTGGTTTTTGGTTTTTGGGGTTTGTGATTTGTTGGTGTTTTAGTTTCACCTTGTTGGAGTAGAAATTGGACAATGTTGTTTTGAATGAGGAAAATTTTAAGTGTTATTTTAATGGATGATTTTGTATACTTTATTTATTGGAGTATTCACATGCTTTGTTGCCGATATTTGTGGAAATTGACTGTATTTTATTTCGCGATCCTCCAAGCATGGAGCTGGATCCAACCGTTTAAGCGTGACGTTTTGAGCGTCCCTACCACTCAGGCGGGTGGAAGGTCAACCCAATTTCGATCACATGATTGAATACTCGTGGGATGATGAACAATGCAATCGGTAAACACCTTAGCATTAGCTTAACGATTCAATCATCACTTCTAAATTCTAAAAGAGAGAGACATGAATCAACTGATCCACGCACAAGAAGAAAACTTGCATTAAATCCAGGTTACACGAGCATGTATGACCCTCAAAACCAGGTCTCTGTTGTGTCCATTGCGATGAACTTGTTCTACCAGTTGTAAGACCAGTTCGAAAATACTTCAAACTTCAATGGGTTCAGTCTTATTGTAAATCGCAATCCCTGTAAACATACCTTTCCTTCCCAATAATTAGATTAATCTAGCTAGTTCGAGATAAAGATATAAGTGTTTAGGGTTTGAATTGAAACTTATTGGAATCTAGTAGTTGATGAGGAATCTTTATTCAAGTACCGTTAAGCAAGTACTTGTTGTGCGGAAGCGGCGTTCGACTGTAAATGAATAGTAAGACAGAACAGAATAAAACCAACACCAACAAGAACACCAAGATTTATACTGGTTCGGCAATGCCTACATCCAGTTTGGAGACGACGGAGTATTCCACTATAATCAATGAGAACATACAATAGTGTTTATCACTCAATTTCCCAAAGACCCAAATAACCCAAGCTCTCACACTTACAATAGGAAGAGAAAACCAAAAATACAAAGCAAGACAATTTGAGAAAATTCTTCTCTATGCCAAATGGCTTCTTGCTATTTTTCTCTCTTCCTTGTTCTCCTCTTGTCTCTACTCCATGCTTATGAGCTACACCTTGCTCTCCTTTTATAGCCAAAGAAAAGCTTCTCAAAGACATCAATGGCCAAAGGCCTAACATCAAGTCAAAAAGAATTAGGCATAAGTGCATCCAATTTTGGTTTCCCACATGTAGCATGCCATCCAACAATTTTGACCACAAAAGTAGCCCAAAGATTTGGACTTTGACTACATGTTTGAGTCAATAATCAACAGTACTAGTGATCTGTGTTTTGGGGTTTGAATTGTGTATATTATTCTTCTCTCTATGAGGTAAATATATAATTGTCAATTTGACATCTAACTTCTCTTTGATGAAGTGTCTATCTACCTCCGCATGCTTTGTACAGGATTATTGGCTATTTCTCTTGCAGCTTGGTTGTCACAGTATAATAACATAGCCCCCTGAGTCTTGAACCTAATCCCAATGAGAAGAATCATGAGCCATAACAATTCACAAATTCCATGAGCCATCCCCATGTACTATGCCTCAGCAGTGGATCTAGCTACTACATTTTGCTTCTTACTTCTTCATGTTACCAAATTTCCTGCTACAAATGTGAAGTTGCCTGATGTGGAGTGACGATTAGTAATGTTTCCCGCCCAGTCAGCATCAACTACCCCTTCACCTCCATATATCCATGCTTCTTGAAGATCAATCATTTACTCGGTGCACCTTTCAGATAACTCAGTATATGCATCACTGCTGCCATGTGATCCTTACTGGGTGCGTGCATAAACTAACTTACAATGCTGACTGCATATGCAATATCTGGACGTGTAAGCAATAGGTAGATCAATCGTCCTACCAATCTATGATATATTTCTTTATTGGTAAGCACTTGATTCTGGTATATCGGCAGGTGATGATTCTGCACAATAGGAGTTTCAGCTGGTTTACAGGCCAATATTCTTGTTTCAGAGAGAATATCAAGAATATACTTCCGCTGAGACAAGTAAATACCGTCACGAGAACAAGTAACTTCATTGTCCAAGAAGTATTTCAAGCCTCCTAAATCCTTCATCTCAAATTCTAATGAGAGATATCCCTACAGCCTTTTTATCTCTTTTGTATGATCACCAGTGACTACCATATCATCCACATATATTATCAACAAAGTAACATTACCTTCCATGCATTTGATAAACATGATGTGGTCCACATTTCCTTGTCTATGGCCATATTTTTTCATTGCTTCAGTGAACCTTCCAAGCCATGCCCTAGGTGACTGTTTGAGTCCGTAGAGAGTCTTTCGGAGTCTACATACTTTTCAAGCTTCATTCGGTGTTTCATATCCTGGTGGAAGGTTCATGTATACTTCCTCTTCTAGATCTCCATGTAAAAAAAAAAAAACATTCTTCACATCGAACTATTTCAAAGGCCAATCCAGGTTAGCATCTAAAGACAAAAGGACTCAAATAGTATTCATTTTTACAATCGGAGCAAATGTTTCTTGGTAATTAACGCCAAATGTATGTGTGTACCCTTTAGCTACCAATCTTGCCTTGTATTTGTCAATGGATCCATCCGCTTTGTGCTTTATGGTGAAAACCCATTTGCATCCCATCAATCTCTTCCCTTGTGGTAGTGATGCTACATACCAAGCTCTGTTTCTTTGTAAGGCTTCCATTTCTACTTCCGTGACTTCTACCCAACGGGAATCTCTCAAAGCCTCTTCCACTTTCATTGGAATTTTAATCTCAACCATTTGATTCACCATGGCTTCGTACTTGGGTGATAGTCGATGAGTGGACACATACTGTGCAATTGCATATCTCACTTTTCCTTTCGGAGAAAACCTGTCAGGTGGTTTCCCATAAGAATTTTCAATAATATTTAGAGTATGAGAACGTACCTCTTGGGTATCTATGGGGACATGAACATGTACTGTTGGAGGATAATGACAGTTATTTTCTGTTTGCAGTCTCGGTAACACTCGTCGACCCATTACTTTCTATTGAATCCATAAACGGCGTAGGCCCATTATTCTTTGCTCCATGAACTATCTCTCAGTCAGGGGTTTCTTGGTCAAGATCCACTAGTTTTTGGAATGCTATGCGATGGCCCACTACTGGCCTTGGAGTTGTTATGCCGTGACCCACCATTGGGCTTTGAATTGTTGTGTCGTGGGCTACTAATGGGCTTTGAATTGTTGGACTTTGAATTGTTGCACAATGGAATGATGTGTCACGGCTTTGAATTTGAATTGTTGGGCTTTGAATTGGTATGGTTTGGACTGATGTGTCATAGCTTTCTATTAAGGCATGGTCAAGTGGGGTGCTCACAGCACTTACGTCTTCAATTTCAGTCTCGCCTGCACTGTTGGGACCTTGCCAACTGTCCCTTTCATGTGGGATATCAAACCAACTGTAGTCTTTGTCTGTACTATTTAACTCCCCTAAAGAGTAGAGTGGGTTTGATTAGTGATGAAAAACATCTTGGTTTTGGAAAACGTGACGTCCATGGCGACATAGAAATGCTTAGTAGGTGGATAGTAACAACGGTATCCCTTTTGTTGGCTATTAAATCCCAGAAATACACAACGAACAACAAACAGATCCAATTTTCTTCGTTGATTCTTGTGAAGATGCACATAAGCCACACATCCAAATATGTGGGGTGATAATTGGAGAGAAGAAGGTTGAGTGACCTAATTCCTCAAGACTTTCATGGGATATTGGAAGTTGTGAACTCAAGAAGGCACTCGATTAAGGAGATAAACGGAATATGTAATTGCATCCACCCAATAGGCATGAGGAGCATGAGTCCCGATTAGAAGAACACATGCATTTTTCAAGATATGTATGTTCTTACATTCTACCACAACATTTTGTTGAGGAGTTTGAGGACAAGTAGTCTCGTGAAGTATGTCGTGCTCCGCTAAAAATTGTGATAGTTCAGAATTAAGATATTCTCTACCATTATCGAATCTAAGGACTTTGATAGAAATAGAAAACTGATTTCCCATCATATGATAAAATTGTTGGAAATTTTGTCCAACGTCACTCTTTTGTCTCATGGTATAAAGCCAAGTCATTCTGGTGCAATCATTTACAAAAATAACAAACCACCGATTACCGTGGTGCGTCGCTATTGGTGAAGGACTCCATACATTGGAGTGAATTAACTCAAAAGGCACTGATCTTTTATTAAAATTCAAATGGTAAGAAGTATAATGACTTTTTGCAAGAATGCAATATTTGCATTGAAAATCAGAGTCTGAAACGCTATTAAATAAAGGCAGAAGTAATTTTCTTAAATAACCGAAGGATGCATGTCCTAATCGACGATGCCATAACCAAATTTGATTGATCTTGTTATTATGACCAGTGAGGTTGAGTCGGCCCAGTACCACATCATCCACATAATATAACCGTCTCCTCTTAGTACCACGCCAATTGATCATCCATGTCTGGATATCCTGTAGTAGGCAAAAAGTGGGAAATATGAGTACAACACAATCTAATTGTTCCGTAACTTGACCAATATAAAGTAAATGATTCGACAATGAAGAAACAAGAAGAGCTTTATGCAGAGCTATAAAGGGAGTAAGTGTGATGGAACCCGCTCCTATAACTAGAGCAATTTCACCGTGTGTTGTGATAACATTCTCCTTGGGTGGCACGGTTAAGTGGTGAAACAGAGATTCATTATATGTCATATGATCCGTAGCTCTGGAGTCAATTATCCCACCGGAATCTCATTTAGTGGATGTTTTGCATGCAATGCCAATTTTACTTGAATCGTCGTCATAACCATAATTTATTGAAATCTATTTGATTAAAGATTGCATTGGACCCGTATCTTCTCTCGGTGCAGCAGCCTCTTTTCCCTCTGGACCGTGCATTGGGACAACTGTCATGGGCCTTGTTTGGCCTGCTGCAACAGAAGCCATTGCACGCAAGTCTTCAACAACAGCAGCCATTGAAATCGTGTTTGTAGACCTACTTTGTATAGACTTGGTTTGTATGGGAATTATCTCACCGCTTTTCTTTTCTTCAGCCATTGCATGGACTGATTTGTGTTGGTTGATTTTGTTTGTAGCTTTGTTGTTTCCAAAGCCACAAGGGTTAGGTTTGTGGATTCGAGATTTTTTCAAACACCAGGGTTTGTTCTTAATGTAACCTTGGTTGTGGATTGCACGGTGTTGAGTGATTTTAGGGTTGGTATTGGGAAGAGACCGTCGGAATCTGTTCTGATGCCAAGATAAAGATAAAAGTGTATAAGGTTTGAATTGTGTATATTATTCTTCTCTCTAGGATGTAAATATATAGTTGTACAATATCCCACATAATAAAAAAATAAGTATCCCAATTATACAAGGAATCAATTAGAGGATTACATTCCTAAATTATATAGTTGACTCGTGCCAATAGTTCATACTTAGTACATTTCACTGAAGAACACATTTCTTACAGAAAGGGAGTTGTTACTAGCAAAAATAAGATCACATTCTTGCTTATAAGATCACATGGTTTGATAAACCACCATGGGGTGCCTTAGTGGTTTGGGGACGAATTCCAACTAGTATTTCACTCGGCACATCCTGAGTTTGATTTTTGACGTGAATCACACGATGATGGCAAGTTGAAATGCTCTTCTTGACTAGCAGAATGGTGGACTGGGTCCCTTTTAAAAGAAAAATATCACATGGTTTGATAACATTTGTGGGGGCAAGGCATGGAGTCTTCTAGTTGTTGGGCTTCGGCCCTCCGTAGTTCACGCACCAAAAGAAGAAACCTAGGGTTTTCCTTTGTCTCTCTATATAAGACATCTTAAAGCCAACAAAATATATCTGCTCAAAGAAAACGCAACAAAATATAAGGCTAGTTGTTTGGAAAAAAAAACTGCTATGGAAGTCGGCGCTGACTTTCCACCAGAAAAACGAAAAAAAGTGGATGATGACTCCCAAATGAGCGTGAGAAGATGGGAAGACCTGCCACCGGACATATGGTTCAAGATTTTATCCAGCAGCAGCTCCGAATTAACGAAAGCACTTGTTCTTGTTCGTTGTGCTGCCATTTCTACTGCGCTGCGTTCGCTTATATGTAATCATTCTGTGTTTTGGGCTACGCTTGATTTTTCAGTCATGGAAGTAGAGCCAGTTTACGATTCTCCATCAGTTCTGAGTGGTGTTTCGAAGGCTTTATTGAGTCTCGGTCAAGGAAACGTCACGACCTTAGTTTCAAGTCCCTACTTGGGTGACGATGCCTTCATCACCTATGCTGCTAAAAGGTACGTAATTTGGCCATATCTTTTTAATTATTTGTAATTGTATCGTCAGTAGATGTGGATTTTAGGGTTTTAAGAGCAATGGTTATAAAAAAAAAAAGGGGATTATTAGCTAATGTTGCTGTAATTATCATCTCTTTGTTTACTGATAATACTCTTGTATATCTGTTATCGTTTCGGTTGAAAATATAACCAGGAGTCTTGTACAAACTAACTTCATCTGATGTACCCCTTGGAATTTAAAACACGTACCCTATTAGTGTAGGAGATATAAATATACGATAAAAATGTAGGCCTTGTTCAATGTCTCTAATTGAATTGAATTAGATGACTCATAACATAAGTTTAAAAGAAGAAATGGATGCCAACTTCTAAAGTATAGTAATCGTGGAGTACGGCTAATCTAGTCTCAAGTTGGACAAAACATGCATATTGATGTTCATTTCTTCACTAGACATAAATATAATGAATTATCAAAATTCAACGATTCTAAACACTAACTAATGCCATACAAAGATAAGGATAATATTGTGTACTCATTAGTGAGTATTCACCTTTTGATTTTGTCCAATGATATTTTAACATGTGTTTTATTTTTTATTTTTAAATGGACATGTTATTTATTTTTTCTTGGACTTAAAAATCAAGGAACACTTGACATTTTTTAATTGGGCCAAAATTGTCTTAAATAGTAGTACAAACAGATATAACATGTAAAATTATTATGTTGTTGATATTTGATTGACATGTCATCAATATTCAATTTTAATTATTTCAAGAATAAGAATTTGATTTCCAATTATTTTAACGGATTGTCTATAAACCTAGAAGATAATTTGAACAAACTCTTTAACTGTGTATTGACAAGGTGAATATCTTGATGACTAGTTGTTTCCCTAAAACAATCTCATGTAGGTGCCTAAAGTTAAAACGACTGGTTCTTCCAAGTTGCTTCACAATAAGCGACACTGGAATATACGAGGCCTTTCGCTGCTGGAAAGACCTCGTGTCGCTGACAATATCTCCCGATAATACAAATTTCCCGTACCTGTTGGAGCAGATTTCCAGCAACTGTAAAAACTTCAGTGAACTTAAACTTATGGGTACTTGTGATCGTGGCTTTGCTTCAACCCTAGTTGCATATCTTCCGAAACTGAAGGTTTTAAGCCTCCGGTGCACATTATATTGAATGACCTAAAACAGCTACAAGTTCTCAATATTTCACATTGCTTCTGGGTACAAATTAATTGGATAATTCTTGACAAGGCTTCTCGGTTGCAGAGTTTTATAACATGCATGCAATTCGATCGTTGTATCGTTTGCCGAGTTTGTCACCAAAGGGACAAGGAGGACAGGTGGCATGAAGATGAGGTGGACTCCCTTGCTTTGAATAGATGAATAGTTACTATGAAACTAATAATAATTAGTTTTGTGGGAAAATAGACCCGATTTCTTTCGACAGATAGATGTATAATGTTGAGGTTTCGATTTAAATGAGATGGATTGTTTCTTTTGAATATTAATTTGTTGGAAAATAATAGTATTTTCAGGTTTATTAAATTATTTGAGTTTTCTTGTTAGGTTAGTATTTGAGTTGTATATCTTGCTTATTAGAAATTAAGATTAGTCAAAATGTAGTCCTCAATTTGTAACCGTCTTAACATTCTTGTTTCTTTATTTTTCCTTTTAATAAAATAGTCTTTATAGTTTGTTCATTTGTTGGTTAGAATACTCTAATTTTCACTTCCTCGATTTTTGTTTGAACTCTACGATCATTTGAGTTCACTCACCATTTAAGCATATAGTCCATGCACACACTTATTCTAAAACTGTCCATATACGAGTACTAGCACAACAAACTCAACTTCACCGTCTCAACTGAGGAATGTTAAGGTTTCATCTTAAACCAGTTAACAATAACCGGATTAACCAAACTTTATTTGATGCAAAGTGTCTTAACTTTTCAATATGAGACAATACTCTATTTCCTCGCCTAAACAACAAAGCCCAATTGTGTCATCACTTCCCCTCCCCTTCTTTGCAATGCCGGCCCAGGCCCAATGCAAGCAGGGTGACCGTTCGGGGCCCAAAATAATTAGGGACACTAAAATTATGAGGGTGGTATATTTATATATGTTTTCATAAGAGTATAAATTTATAAAATTTGGATCAATAACAAGGAAATTTAACTAGAACTGGTGGTTTTGTTGTTTGAAATTAATGAGGAGATCTTGGCTTCAAAACACCATGTGTGCTTATTTACTTTTCAACTTTTACAAATTTCTTTTCATAAGAGTATAAATATATAAAATTTCGCTAAATGATCAAGAAGTTTAATTAGAATCAATGGTTTTTGTTGTTTAAAATTAACGAGAGATCCTAAGTTCGAAATGTTAAGTGCATGTTTATTCTTTTCAATTTTTACGAATTTTTGTTTGGTTGTTAATTTATTTTTAATTAGTAGCTAGTAGCTATGTGGGTTGTTATTTTTAAATATTTGTTCAAATTCAAGTCTAATCTTCAACAAAGAGTAATGCGTTGACCAAATTTTTAGACCAAATTTACAAATCATATGATGTGTCATCAAAATGTTTAATTTAGTACCTATTTATTACCTATACATATCAATTAAAGACTCAAAAACATAATTATTTTTTGTCTCATATTGACAAAGTTAGTAAATAAGAAAAAATACCTCACGATTTATACAAAAACACTTTAAAAGTTCAGATGGAAAACAAAACGCATATCTATCTACTTGTAAATCCGGAGTTTTTTTTGTTTCCTTCTTACGATACAAAATAAATTAGTTTTTCCGTGTTTATAAATTATTAAGTTTGAAGTGTTTTTCTAAGTATCATTTTATCGATATTTTACATATGAAAACAAATAATTTTCTTATATAAAATGATGACATATTTTTTGACATCATCTCGGATCTCAAAAATCCCTAGACTGCCTTGCTTGTTTGTAAGCTCCCTAGATTTGACCGACGCACAAATACAGAGTTTCTGATTTTCTTGGCGCAACATCCAATTTTCTTGTCGACAATCTACATGCATTGCATGTCCTTGAAAAGTTAGTAGATTTGAAGAACAAGCAAAGGGTAATCTTATGAAACAAGGTATTATCTAGGATTTTTTTTTTTTCCTTTTCGAAGTGTCCCCAATTTAGTTACACAATTACATTAATACCCTCTGCTGGTTTCCCTCTTTCTTCCGTCATGACCGTTAAAAACCTACCCAAGTACATAACGCCACACTTCAGCTGGAGCTCTGAGAGAAACAAAAACCCAGTTGATATATTTCCGAAGATTTCATACATATTTAGATAGTAAAAGAAAAATGGCTTTTTCTGGTGATTTTGGAATCTCTGCAATTTTTGGAACTTTCCCTTTTAAGCACCACCACTCTCTGGGAATCTCTCTCCAACCCTCCAAGGTTTGCATTTTCCCCCTTTTATTTTTGCTTCTTTTTCTGCAAAAGATTTGAAATTTCATGCATTTATCCAACTGGGTTTCTAGATTTATCTCCAGTTGCCTCATTCATTGCTGGAAATTCGCAAGTCTTGTTTACAATTTGATTTTCTATGGCTGCCGGTTCTGCTTTTTTTGTGTGTTCTTGTCGTTGTTCTGTCTATTTATCCTTTTAATGTCAATTTATGAAAATTTAATATGAAAAGAAACATTATTGGATGGAAATATCAAAGCAGCAGTTATGTAGGTGCTTTTTTCTGGAAGGTGAATGGTGGGGCAAATTTTTTACTGCTTTCATTATGTAGGTGCTGAGATTTTGCACTAATTTTCCCTGCTATCAAGTAAATTTTAGAAATTTGGATTTGACTAGTTTTTCAGATTTCATTTGAAGAATACCTAAACCGGGAGGTTTGGGAGTAACGCATAGCGCCTGATTCTTTTGTTTAGTGTAAGCATGTCGCTTAAGCAATAAACCAACCATCAACTTCCATATCCTTTAGTTTTCGAAATTTAGTTTACAAATTGAGTCTCCCTAGCATTACCCTTTTACTGAAATCTGTTGTATTAGATTTGTCAACAATCCTCTCAAACACCTACTGCCGTCATATGGCTTCAACTTCAAGGAACGGTTTATATTTCAGGTCTGATGCTCTCTCGTATATCTGCAGGTAAAATATAACGGTTTCAATGGCGGAGGTAGTTTTCCTCTGATGAATCAAACGTCTTTCTCAAATCTAGTTTGCTATAGCTCGAACTCGAAGTGTCACTATGACCAATCATTTGGAATTGAAGGAAACAGTGAACTCTTTCCGGGACCTATAAGCCAAGAAACAGAAGGCTTTCTCCTCAATGCTATAAACATGAGCTTTTTCGAGCGCTTGAATTTGGCATGGAAGATATTGCTCCCTTCACCATCGACACGAAGGACTTCCAATGCAAAGATTGCAAAGCAGCGGTTGCAGATGATCCTCTTCTCTGATCGATGCACAGTAACTGATGAGGCGAAACAGAAGATTGTAAGCAACATTGTCGGAGCTCTGTCCGATTTTGTGGAAATAGACTCGAAGGATAAAGTCCAGCTTAGTGTCTCGGAGGATCAGGACCTAGGCACCGTGTACTCCGTTACAATCCCCGTTCGGCGTGTGAAGCCCGAATATCAGGACGAGGATGATGTTGAGGGCATATCAAATGGTGAAGACATGGATACAGGGGGCATGCAACAGATTGAAGAGAGAGGGAAAGACAGAGAAGGGGGCATGCAATAGATTAATTTTTTTGTAGTATTTTTATAGATTAATTTATAATATGAAGGGTTTTGATTATAAATACGAATTGCTATGAATCGGCAACAAACACTTTTGATACGAACTACTAATCACCTTTTGGGTAGTCAAGTATCATTCAATTGTTAAACCTAAAATAAGGAGGATAATTGGAGATGGTTCCATGTCATGCATCTTGAATATTCTTTTTTAGCATAACAATATATTTTACGTTAGGAGGAGAAGGGAGTTCGGCTAAACCACACAATAGACAACCTAAGTTGGTATCAAATTCGCTATCTTGAATTGAATGTAAAAATAAATAAGAGTAATAATAAAATAGATACAATGAAAATGAAACGACACTTGTACTTTATATTTGACAGAAAAATGAGAGAAATTTGATTCGATTATAATTATTAACAAACTCCACCACATGAATACGATTAAAGGATTTTTTTTTTTTTTAGGGTCATTTTGGTTCCCTATCAATCTAATTGTTATATTGAAACTTTGTTTGTTTAAAAAAGTTCGGCAAAAAGAGATATTATAATGTTCAGAAAATATACATTAAGACTTGGGTTCCAATGAATACGATTCCTAAGAAAGTAAGAAACTATTCTTGTGTAAGAAGGAATCCTCATAAAAGAAGGGAAACCTAATAACACAAGGGAAACGAGTTTGTATATAATTACAAGAGATCAACCTCCTGAAGCCTCTCTGACTGCTTAAACATAAGAAACAACGAAATTACAATGGAGCAGCTACTTGTACTCTGCTCTGAGCTCTTCTTCCTCAGAATCCTCCTGCCTTTGCTTTCATGGCTTCCCCTTACTGCTACTCACTTTCACTCCCTTCCATTCCCAAGCCACCAAACCTCAATAAAATCCAACTCCTACCCACCAATCTTCACACCCCGAACCTGTTTTCTCGCTACATTTCTACAATTCGGAGCCGCGGAATCCGAGCTTCCAACTCATCGTCCTCCCAGTTCAATATGAAGCTCGAAAGCCCAGCGAGGAACCATGAGCATCGAAGATACTCGCTGCTTGGTTAACCACAACGTGGGCAATTGGCAAAGTTCCTTCTTTGTAAGTATCTGGTTTGCTCTCCAAAATTTGGCATGTTTTTGGTTGCTGAGAAAATGAAGGAAAATATGTGAATGGTCTTTTGTTTTATGTTTTGTTTGTCAAGGCTGCAAAAGTTTCAAAATTTCTGAGCAAAATGCATGTAATTTTTGTTGGGTTGGTTGGTCCTTAACTTGGTTTCTGGGATTAGTTAGTGAAATGTTGAATTGTTGTTCCGGCATTTTCTGGGTAGCCAAACAGATAAATTATGTTCATTTAATAGGAATCAAATGAGTCCCCATGATTTATTAGTTCTGATTATTTATTGGTTTGGGAGCATATGCTCCAATCAACTTTACACGGGACACACAAAAGAAGTACTTTGATCCTATTAGACGGGGGATGGTGAAGAAGCTAGGACAGAAGGGTAGAGTTCAAGAGAGCAAAATACGTTTAGGAACGTGGAATATAGGAACCTTAACGGGAAAATCTATGGAAGTGGTGGAAGTTATGGTGAGGAGAAGGATAAATATTATGTGCCTACAAGAAACTAAGTGGGTTGGTCGTAAGGCAAAGGATCTAGAAAACTCAGGGTTTAAACTTTGGTATTTTGGCACAAATAGAACGAGAAATGGTGTTGGCATCATCGTGGACAAGACCTTGACACAAGATGTTGTAGATGTCAAGAGGGTAGGAGATAGAATCATGGCAATCAAGATTGTAATAGGACAAAAACTTATCAATGTGATTAGTGCGTACGCACCTCAAGTAGGGTTGGATACGAGTTCGAAGGAGAAATTTTGGGAAGACCTTGGAGACTTGGTGTAAGGAATTGCTTAGACGGAGAAGTTATTTATAGGAGGAGATTTAAATGGACACGTGGGCAGGGAGACAGGCAACTATGGAGGTTTTCATGGTGGCCATGGTTTTGGGGAGAGAAACGAGGATGGGGAAGCTATCTTGGATTTTGCAATGGCATATGATCTCTTCTTAGCCAACACCTTCTTTAAGAAGAGAGAAGAACATGTGATCACCTACAAGAGTAGGTCGTCAAAAACACAAATAGATTTTCTTCTAATGAGGAAAGGGTATCGTATAACTTGTAAGGATTGCAAAGTTATACCAGGAAAGAGCGTGGCTAATCAACATCGCTTGTTGTTGATGGATGTACATATCAAAAGAGTGAGAAAAAAGAACAAGACTTGGAAGTGCCCAAGGACTAGATGGTGGAATCTAAAAGAAGAAAAACAAGCCATTTTCAAAGAGAAAGTAATCACCCAGTGTGTGTGGGATAGAGAGGGGGAAGCTAGCCAAATGTGGGATTCCATGGCTGGTTGTATCCGAAAAGTAGCAAAAGAGGTATTAGGAGAGTCCAAGGGCTTTGCCCCACACCAAAAGGAATCTTGGTGGTGGAATGAGGAGGTACAAACAAATGTGAAGGCTAAGAAGGAATGTTGTAAAGCCTTATACAAGGATAAGACCGATGAAAATGGTGAAAGGTATAGAAAAACGAAGCAAGAGGCGAAGAAAGCTGTGAAAGAAGCTAAGTTAGTGGCTTATGACGATATGTATAAGCGACTAGATACCAAAGAATGAGAGTTGGATATCTATAAACTAGCTAGAGTAAGGGAAAAGAAGACAAGGGACCTAAACCAAGTGAGGTGCATCAAGGATGAGGATGGAAATGTTCTTGCTACAGAGAACGCGGTTAAAGACAGATGGAGAGGTTATTTTCATAATCTTTTCAATGAAGGACATGAAGGGAGTGCTTCTTTAGGGGAGTTGAGTAACTCAGAAGAGTGTAGAAACTACTTTTTTTATCGTCGAATCCGGAAGGAATAAGTGGTGGTAGCTTTGAAGAAGATGAAGCATAGAAAAGTAGTAGGCCCAGACGATATACCAATCGAAGTGTGGAAAGTTTTGGGAGAGACATGTATAACATGGCTCACTGACCTTTTTCAATAGGATTTTGAAAACGAAGAAGATGCCAAATGAGTGGTGAACAAGCACTTTTGTGCCTATCTACAAGAATAAGGGCGACGTACAAAATTGCATGAACTATAGGGGTATTAAGCTAATGAGTCATACAATGAAGCTCTGGGAGAGAGTCATTGAGCATAGATTGAGGCAAGAGACACGGGTTTCGGACAACCAATTCGGGTTCATGCCAGGGCGCTCAACCATGGAGGCAATCTATCTCTTACGAAGATTGATGGAAAGATATAGAGATGGGAAAAAGGATTTACACATGGTCTTTATAGATTTGGAAAAAGCGTATGATAGGGTTCCAAGAGACATTCTTTGGAGGATTTTAGAGAAGAAAGGAGTACGAGTAGCATATATCCAATCTATAAAGGATATGTATGAAGGAGCCAAGACTGCCGTAAGAACTCATGAAGGACAAACCGAAAGCTTTCCCATAACTGTAGGATTACATCAAGGCTCATCCTTAAGTCCTTACCTTTTTGCGTTGGTAATGGATTAGTTAACAGGACATATTCAAGATGATATTCCTTGGTGTATGCTTTTCGCAGACGATATAGTGTTGATAGATGAAACTCAGGAAGGGGTAAATGCAAAGCTTAACCTTTGGAGAGAAGTGTTGGAATCTAAAGGTCTTCGCCTAAGCCGATCAAAGACAGAATATATGGAGTGCAAGTTCAGTGCAAATGGAGGCCAAAACGAGTTAGGGGTGAGGATCGAAGATCAAGAAATACCAAAGAGCAACCGTTTTCGTTACCTAGGATCTATCTTGCAAAAGAACGGAGAATTAGATGGAGATCTCAACCATAGAATACAAGCTAGATGGATGAAATGGAAGAGTGCATCCGGCGTGTTGTGTGACCGCCGTATGCCACTGAAGCTCAAGGGAAAATTTTATAGGACGACAATAAGGTCAGCGATGCTGTATGGTACAGAATGTTGGGCGGTGAAGCATCAACACGTACACAAAATGGGTGTAGCGGAGATAAAGATGCTTCGTTGGATATGTGGGCACACGAGAAAGGATAAGATTATGAATGAGGATATCCGGGGTAAAGTAGGAGTAGCCGAAATTGAAGGAAAGATGAGAGAAAATCGGTTACGGTGGTTTGGACATGTGCAAAGAAGGCCTACTAACGCTCCAATTAGAAGATGCGACTATGGGACAGAGGTTCAGGGCCGAAGGGGTAGAGGAAGACCTAGAAAAACTTTGGAAGATACTCTAAGAAAAGACTTAGAGTACTTGGATCTAACGGAGGACATGACACAGGACCGAGCACAATGGCGTTCCAAGATTCATATAGCCGATCCTACTCAGTGACTTGGATTTTCAAAGTCTCCAACCGAGAAGTTTTCCTCACTCAGGAAATTAAGGGAACACTACCTCAACCTACATGCTCCACTCACAAAGCTTCAACAAAAGAAAATTAAAAAAACTTAGCGAAGAAGGCTTTGGTGTATTTAACACAATACGTTGAAATGAAGGAAAGCTTATTTATTGATATCCCCGATAAGTTACAAATATGTACATATGCATGAGTCAAAATAAACAAACAAGAGGGAGCCTTCACAAAGGTTGCTTAGGAGAAGTCTCAGCAGTCGGTAAAGCCCCAGAAAGAGAAGGCACCGGAGGGGGATCATTCGAAGCCTCAGTACTGGACAGAACCCTAGAAGGAGGAGGCATTAGAGGTTGATTATTTGGAGCTTCATTACGCGGTACAGCCCCAGAAGACGAAGGCAATAAATGCCTTTGGAACAAACCCACAAATCTCTGATGATCAAGTAAAACCTGACCATCAGATTCCTTCATCTGGTCAAGCTTCCTCTTCATGTTTGTAGCATAGTCATGTGCGAGCCGGTGCAACTGTTTATTCTCATGCTTGAGCCCTCTAATCTCCTGTTTGAGACTCATCACTTCAGCCGCCAATGATTCAACTTGGCGGGTTCGAGCAAATAGGCGTTGGGCCATATTAGACACATAACCTACACACTGAACACTGAGAGCCAAATAATCCTTAACAGCCAACTCATCAGACCGTTTGGAAATTAGTCTGTTATCTTTGGGAGTGAGAAGGTTCCTGACCACCACCGCAGCGGTCATATCATTCTTCATCACGAAATCCCCAACGGTAAGAGGACCAGTAGGGGAAACGAAGGATGGGCGCCATATGTTGTCTGGAGAAGGCGTGGCTGCCTCTTCAACAAGGTTTAAGTCAAAACGACGGTCGGAGGGGCCAGACATTTTCAAAGGTGTTGAAGAGAGAAGATGTCGGACAAATCAAGATCTTAGAAGTGCAAGAATGGAGCTTCTACTGGTGAAGATTCAAGTGTGCTTTGGAACTTAATGTCAGCCTCTATAAAAATTTGCACCCGACCGAGCTTTAGAAATCGAAGAGGCGTTTGCTTTCTCAAAAGCTGGGCTGCTCAGAGACCACGAGGGTCGATCTCAGAAATCGAAGAGGCGTTTGCTTTCTCAAAAGCTGGGCTGCTCAAAGACCACGAAGGCCAATCTCAGAAATCGAAGAGGCGCTTGCTTTCTCAAAAGTTGGGCTGCTCAGAGACCACGATGGCCGATCTCAGAAATTGAAGAGGCACCTACTTTTCCAACCTTGTCAGCACCTGTCACACGCACACTCAGCTTTGCGAAAATTATGGGCATTCTGTCGAAGATTTCTGGTGAAGTAGAAAGCACATGAATCTTACTGTTCAATCACCCACTTCCCACACGCAACATTAGCTCATGGGTACCACAGATAACTTTGTCAAAGTTCTCTGATAAAGTTGAGACACGTGAAGCTTGCAACTCCCACTACATCGCTCTGACCAAGAAGGGTAAAAGAATAGCAAAGAAACAATACTAACAAAACTTAGACACATAAATTTTGAAGGTCTAGCTACCATATTATTACCCACAAGGGTAAAGGAACAGTACCACTGCTGGATAATTGGAAAGTCTCTGTGTGTCAACCTCTGTGCTTCGTGGCAAGGTAGACTAGCAAACATGCCCAACCTTTACTCACATTCGAGAAAACACTCCCAACAAGATTGCTTGCTCCAAAATCGAAGAGGCACCGCCCTCCGAATCTCGAGAGCCAGACTCCCAACATGATTACTTTCTCAAAAATCGAAGAGACACTGCTCTCCGAATCTCGAGAGCCAGACCCCCAGCAGGATTGCTTTCTCAAAAATCGAAGATGCATTGTTCTTCGAATCTCGAGAGCCAGATCCCCAACGGGATTGCTTGTTCGAAAACCGAAGAGGCACCACTTTCCCAACTTCAAGAGCCGGATTTCGTTGGATAAAGCTTGTCTGTAATCTTCACACGCAACATCAGCTTTCCAGATACCACAAACCACTTTTTCAAAGTGCTCTAACAGAGTTAAAACATGTGAGGCTGGCAGCTCCCACTACCGTGCTATGACCAAGCAGGGTAAAGGAATAGCATTACTACTTGTTGTTAGGGAGACTCCTATATATGTCGACCTCCATCCCCAACGGACAGGCAGACCTGCAAAAATGCTCAACCCTTCCTCATATCTGAGAGGGCACTCCCAATGAAGCCTTTCGAAATATTCAACTTTCTTTCCCCCCGATAATACCTCTGTAAACAAGCTATACTAGAGCAAGAATATCTCATATCATCAGGGTTAAAAGCAAGAGTATCCCATATCATGCTTTTTCCCTGTCTTTTCCTTTGGCTTTGTTCTTACCTGCAAGACAAGGAGAAAGAAAGCAATCAGTCAGCACTTGGAATCAAGCTTCCAGTTAGAAACTGACTGCTTGGAACCCCTTACCTGATTACTTACCTGGCATTGCTCTCGAGTACTCATCTTCAACATCTTATGTTTCCAGGGAAGATATCGCATCTGCGAGAGGAACAAATAGGGCAAGTGAGAAGGATACAAAGAAGCATGTGGAGACAAGCGTAACAGCACACGTGCCGATACATCCACTACTCTGTCAAAAGCAAAAGTATCCCATATCAGCAGGGTCGAACGTACTCTAGATTTGATGGACTTGTTTTGACCCTCAAATTCTTTAGTCGGCCTTATACTCTGGAGGAAACCAGAAAACCCTCCAGCCCAGTTCAAGAATAAGCCTGTGGAAAGTTACTTCTTCAAAAGCAAAAGTATCTCATATCATATCTTCTCATTTTTCTTCTCTTTATCCTTCATGCTGCCTGCAAGATAGGGAGAATGTGAACAATCAGCCGGAACTCGAAATCAAAGTTCTGATCTGGGACTGATTGCTTGGAGCTCTGATTGCTTACCTTGTCTGTCACCTCTTTCAGCAGATCCCCTAGCTCGGCGACTTGGGGGACTCCTACTACATGGTTTGTATCGCGCTTGACCAAGCCTGAAACTACAAGTAAGCTTCAAGTGAAATTGATACATTACATTGTGCATCTCCACCAGTTAAAGATACCACCCCTGGATGGAGGAAGAGTACTTCCAGAGAAGATGCCACATCTACCTATGAGACAGATAAGGCAAGTCAAGACGATACCACACTCCGGTACTTAGAAGTTTCGTGATTACGAGATCATTCTCCCACAATATTTCCTAATGTCATTTGTACTAAATCATTCACTTGTACTCACTAAAGGAGAGCTTGAACCTATGTACTTGTGTAAACCCTTCACAATTAATGAGAACTCCTCTATTCCGTGGACGTAGCCAATCTGGGTGAACCACGTACGTCTTGTGTTTGCTTTCCTATCTCTATCCATTTATATACTTATCCACACTAATGACCGGAGCAATCTAGCGAAGATCACAAAAAGCGATCGTTTTCGCTACCTAGGATCTATCTTGCAAGAGAACGGAGAATTAGATGGAGATCTCAACCATAGAATACAGGCTGGATGGATGAAGTGTAAGAGTGCATCCGGCGTGTTGTGTGACCGTTGTAGGCCACTGAAGCTCAAGGGAAAATTTTATAGGACGGCAATAAGGCCAGCGATGTTGTATGGCACATAATGTTGGGCGGTGAAGCATCAACACGTACACAAAATGGGTGTAGCGGAGATGAGGATGCTTCGTGGGATGTGTGGGCACACGAGAAAGGATAAGATTGGGAATGAGGCTATCCGAGGTAAAGTAGGAGTAGCCGAAATTGAAGGAAAGATGAGAGAAAATCGGTTACGGTGGTTTGGACATGTGCAAAGAATGCCTACTGACGCTCCGGTTCGAAGATGTGACTACGGGACAGAGGTTCAGGGCCGAAGGGGTAGAGGAAGACCTAGAAAAACTTTGGAAGAGACTTTAAGAAAAGACTTAGAGTACTTGGATCTAACGGAGGACATGAAACAAAACCGAGCGCAATGGCGTTCTAGGATTCATATAGCCAACCCCACTTAGTGGGAAAAGGCTTTGTTGTTGTTGTTGTAGTGGTTTTTTAGCAATTTGATCCTGTTGGGAATCTGTTGCTTAAAGTGAATACAAAGCTTGCCACTAGCTCTTATGGGGAAGATGAACTCATCAGTCTCATTCAAACGTAAATTTCGGAATAGCACAAAGTTTAAGATTGGACGAAACTAAACTTGTGTATTGAATGTCAGTGAGGATTATTAGTTTGTTCTGATGTTTTGATGATATCTTGCTTTGCAGATTATATATTAAGCACTGCGTTTTGTGAATTAGAAGATGAGGTGGAGGGGGCAGAATACAGAATTAAAGAAACCAACATGTTTACTGTATACAAGTATCAACAGGTGAGGTAGTTTAGAGATTAGTTTTTGTGATGAATTGTTTTCTGTTGAATATCCATTGTGATTGATCAGCAGATTGGGTTCTTCCCCAATGAGAAAGCGTTGTCCCTAAGGTACCAGATGGCTGGGATGTTAGAAACTATGCTAAGACAAGGGGTTCTTGGGGAAGATGACACCGTTGAAGAATCACCAAAGTGAGTGGTTCCTCCCTCAAATGCTGTTCTTTATGATTCCCCGATGAAACTATAAACAATGAGACTATAGTAATTGGTGCAAAAACATATTTCTCGTCCATTGGTGTGTTGAATTAAGGTGAATTTGGTGAACATGTTTCTAGTTATTCTACTTGAGCTTCTTGTTTCTTTTTTTCTTCATAATTACATGTTGACCTCCGTCACATTCAGAGGGGGCGTTGGGGGTGCACAAAAGGTGCAGTGGCATAGGGCCCCAAATTTTTTGATCCTCCCTTATATTACACATTAGTATAAATTTCTAATAAAAAAAAGTTTTAAGCTGAAAAGAAAAATCATCAGCATCATTACAATTAGTTAAGCGAAGCTTGAACTCAATATATTAATTTTCTTCTTTTTTTTAATAATAAAAAACTTATATACTACTTTCTTCCACTTTTCTATTAAGCAATAAAAAACTAACTTGTGTATTACTTTCTTCCACAAATACAAATGTATTTTCATATCTCTATTTTAGCTGTGCTCCATTTTTTTAAAAGATGAACCCAAAATCATGACTTTATTTTGGAGATTATTCAATTTGTAAGTGGGATGCTGATTTCAATTAAGTTTGGATATTGATTGTTGAGCTTTGTATGGATATATTGTCCAACAACAATTTTTTTGTTTTAAATAAGGAGGGTCTTTTTATTAAATTCGCACAGGGTTCCCAAAATGTCAGAGACGGCCCTGGTCACATTTCTAACCGAAATTGTTTTACTGACCCTATGTCTATTTGTCTTCTTCATTTTTTTGTTCACTGTGTATAAATCTAAAGCTTCCTTCCCGTCGTCCTGCTATTGTATGTGAACGTTGTCTGCATTCACCAGAGAAAGATATGTGAGTAAGAGCTTTCCACATCATGGACCCAAAAGGCATTATCGAAATGATTGTCATCTTCCTGGAGGAAAGAGGAGATGGGGCAGTTCTTCCTCCTGCGCTCAACAATAACTTGGTAAGTTTCACGAAGAAAGCTAGTAATAGCACTGAAATTTTGGTTTTTATAGTTGCATTTTTGTTTTCGGCTGTGATGAGTAAAATTAAGTTTCCTTTGATGGTCTCAGGAAAACAGAGACAGGATTTTGCCATTTCGTACGTGGAAAGATCACTCTGTAGCAAAACAAGGTGGCGCTTATGAATGGAGTGCGCTATCCACACATCCCTTTTCACCTCTTGTTAATTTATGTCCTTTGATATTATTCAATTCATCCAATCCGACGGCCGAAAATTAAAAAGGTGTGAGAGAAGTAAAATATGATGTGTGAATATCATACCCTTTATGAATCAACAATGGCTGAAGCTGATACAGTAGCAACACTTGAGATGGATGGTAGGGGCCAAGTTATTCAGTCCTTCCCCTCCAAGAAAATCACTCTTGAAAGAACATGGAACGTAAAATCGAAATGCTTGATTGATAAAAGTGCAAAGAATCAAAGAACTCATTATTCAATAAACGTAAGTACACCTGTTAATTTTGGTTTATATTTTGTTAAGTTTCAGTCTTTTCTTCCTCATTTCACTTCCCATCATTCATGAAGAGGTGTGCTATTCACACACCTCATTTTACTTCTCACTATCCCTTGATAATTTATATCCGTTGATCTTCTTCAATTCTTCCGATTCGACGGCCGAAAATTAAGAAGGTGTGTGATAAGTAATATAGAATGTGTGGATATCACACCCCTTCATAAATCATGTCGGGGCATCAGCACCACCTCCACTTTGGGTGACGTTACCACTAATGTGCCTTGGAGGGAATCAAGTCGGACAACTTGATTACTTTCAACGGAGGTTACCAGATGACTCTATTGCCAGGAGGCATGTACATGGGATGCCTATGTGATATAGGAAACAATGTTGCAGAATCATAGTCGTTCCATTTGGAGTTCTGTTGTCTCGAGGCTGCAAAACAAATAACCAACTTCAAACACAGCAAGATTCATAGAGGCAAGAAAAACCAGCGAAGTAATGAAAAATGATGTCTTGAACTTGCCAATCTCCCCGAGAAGAAGTAAACCTGCCCGTTTGAGAGGCCATTCATGCTCTTGACCAACTCAAATGATGGCTTAGAATCAGATCCAAAAGTCACTGATCCTCTGTGGTCTCTAATGACAACTCCAGACCCTGCTCCTGGGAGGCTTTATCTCATGCACTATCACAGTTTTCTTTGAGAAAACCAGATAGGAAAGGAGCACATGCCGAATGGAGAGAAAGTGGGATGGGGGAGAAGTTACCAATCAATAGTAAACGAAGGAGCATCTTGTCCATACGTGCCAAAGGGTGAAAGCCCAGTTAGATAGAATCCATCCCCTCTCATTAGCAGTAAATCATGAGTTTCTTGATGTCTATACTGTTAGGAACCTAATTGGACTTGACTAACATGATACGGATGAAATGTAGTTATCATGGTGCACAAACTGATTTAAGAGTTGTAAAGGTGGACCGCTTCTTACAAACAAGGAGATGCGGATGTCTTTGACAGAAAGAAATAGCCGACGATCCACTAACTACTCATAATGCTTGAAACCAATCCCCATGATAGATGGAAGTTGATAAAGGTTATGCCTATGTAATTGAATTCCCTGCTCGCAAAGAAGATGTTCTGAACAAACTAGGGTTCTACCACGTTTGAAACTTAAGGTCTTTAACAAGTAGAAGAATTCCATTTTCAGTCTCAACAAATGGCTGCTCCAGGTATGATAGTTTTTCTTGCACAATTAGTAATCTGGGAACCTTTGTTATTAATTAGGGTTTTGCCTGTGTTAATGCATGGTTTTACATGAACTAATGACATACTTTACTTACCTGGTTTCTAAAATATAGCAGTCCAGAGAGGTGATAGACCGGGGGTTTGGTTTGTATGCCCTGCTACTGCCAAACCACACCATTTCAGACTGAGATACTGATATCTGGGAGAAAAGATAACCGATTTTCCATTTAATTTTATTTTCCTGCTTTGATTGTGGAATTGGGGTTGGATAAAATCTGTGCGGGTCAAAAGTTTTGGGATCCATACAGAAATAAAAGATTATGTGAATCGTGAGGTTGGTTGGTAGTTGTGGAAGTAGCAAGCAAGGAATTGCAACAGGGGTGACCGCGAGTTTCTCAAATACCACACAGGCGGGCACTATGCAAGGGAGAGAAAAATGGAGAGCAAGACTCAAAAAACACAGCAAGATTCAAGATCAAGACTAAAAAACAAATATACATTTACCGCGTTATGCAATATCTAGCTCTCCTACTCTTGGGGTCTCCTAGCCTTCTGTCTAGCCACATAACAACTCAACAAACATACATTCACAACAACACAGTAAATCACAAGCTCTACTCACACAAGATTTTCAATTGGAACAAACATGACCCAAACAAATGTCAAAATTAATAAATAACGATAAAAATTCACAGCACAGGGTCAATTAGAATCTATGCTTTTTCAAAAAATTTGGAACGAAGATCAAATTAACCCACAGCCAAAGGCATTTTCTACAAAGGTAAATTCGAGAAAATTGACTGAAATCCAAACTAGTACCTTCGACGATTGCTTGCGAGTGTTGAGAACGAAGCTTATTCCACTTCCAAAATCTAGCTACAGATCCCTCGCTTCCAATTCAATTCAAATGATTTGCATCAATAAATCATACTTAGGGCTTTGATATTCATACTATAAATTGAGCTACACAATTGGATTGAAATTCAAAGAGAAATGGCCGGAAATTACCTCGCCGCCTCTGATTTCTTTCGTTTCTTGATTTAGAAAATGGAGCGGGAAGAACGAAGGAACGCGAGGAATGATCTGCATCAATAAATCATAGTTAGGGCTTCGACATTCATACTATAAATTGAGCTACACAATTGGATTGAAATTCAAAGAGAAATGGTCGGAAATTACCTCGACGCTTCCGATTTCTTTCGTTTCTTGATTTTGAAAATCGAGCGGAAAGAACGAAGGAACACGAGGAATGCGACGAAAATTGAACTCGTCTGTCTTTTATAGATCGGGTCACAGGGCCTTTATCTCAAGAAACGAAAGAAATCGAAGGCAACGAGGTAATTTCTAGCCATTTCTCTTTGAATTTCAATCTAATTGTGTAGCTCAATTTATAGTATGAATGTCGAAGCCCTAACTATGATTTATTGATGCAGAACATTCCTCGCGTTCCTTCGTTCTTCCCGCTTGATTTTCGAAATCAAGAAACAAAAGAAATTGAAGGCAGTGAGGTAATTTCCGGTCATTTTTCTTCGAATTTCAATCCAATTGTGGAGCTTAATTCATGATATGAATATTAAAAGCACTAATCATATTTTTTTGATGCAGATCATTTGAATCAAATTGAATTGGAAGCAAGGGATCCGTCACCAGATTTCGGAATTGGATTCGTTCTCTACATTCGCAAGCAATCATTGAAGGTAATACTCTATAATTTCAGTCAATCTTCTCAGATTTACTGTGTTTTTGTGATTTTTTTTGTGTTTGACTGCATAAACCTCTGTAGAGAATGCCTTTGGCTATAGGTTAATTTGATGTTCAATCCAAATCTTTCGAAATTGTATGAATTATGATTTACTGTGTTCTTGTGAAATTTATATTTTTTATTTTTAGACATTTGTTTGGGTTATGTTTGGTCCAATTGAAAAATCTTGTGCAAGTATAAATTGTGATTTACTGTGTTGTTGTGAATGTATGTTTGTTGAGTGGTTATGTGACCAGACGGATGGTTAGGAGAGCTAGAAATGGCATAACGCAATAACAAGCATTTGTTTCTTAATCTTTAATCTTGCTGTGTTTTATGAGTCTTGCTCTCCATTTTTTCTCTGCATAACGTAGACACCTTGTGCCCATATGCGTGGTAACTCAGAAACTCACGGTCACCCTTGTCGCAATTCCTTGTTTTCATCTGCGTGTTTACTATTGCTTGGTGATTTCTCCCACATCCCACTTTCTCCCCATTCGGCATGGTCTCCTACCCCAGCTGGTTTTCTCAAAGTAAATTGTGATGGTGCATGGGATAAAGCCTCCGAGGAGGCAGGGTATGGAGTTGTCATTAGAGACCACAGAGGGAGGTTGGTTGATGGTCTAGGTCTAGGTCTAGCAAGGCATTTCTTTGATGCTTCCCCTCTTCAAGTCGAGTTGCAGGCGATTTTAGATGGAACTAGTCATAATGCCCGCGCGTTGCTGCGGGTTCTAATAGTGTAAAACATGTAAAAAGTTGGACATTAAGGTACAAAATAAGGAGCAAAATAGCTCTCTAATCACAACAACTACATAATACCACCTGAACAATAAAAAAAAATCATATTATTAGTTAATTATATACATAAGATTACAATTCTATTTGTCAAATACATAATACAGGAACCCACTTTGGTTGGGTCGATAATTTAAAAAACCATTGAATATTAATAGTTTCCAGTGTGAACCAAATTTGCAATCACTAAAGTAATAAAATTTTTTGAGAGTGATATGATGACTTACCCCAACTTCAGTGTCTTCAATATATAAGTCATGCAGTTTCGTTTCGTATTGAAAATTTTAGTACTGATACATAAAATTTGCTAAATATAAGTTTAATTTTAAGTTGGAAGGTGATCTCAAGAGATTTTACAAATATGCAAAAGGTTTATGTCAATGTGAGTTTTGACATTTTCAAAGATCATTACGTTAACTTCAAATTGACACTACAATTTGTGAATTTTATGTAAATGATTGTTACGTTTGTACATTGATAGTTAAGACGTAAGAAAGTTTAAGCCAACTAATATTCAATAAGAAATAATCTCATAATTGCTAAAAACTAAAATGGCTGACAAATAATTTTATCAAAGCTAACAAAATAATCTCTTACCTTTAACTTTGCTCCAGAGGCATACCTTTGAAGATGCATTTCCCAATAAATTTGTTGCCAATCTAGCCATTGAATCTGAATGTCAAGCTCTAGTCAGTGGCCGTCTGAGAAATTAGTCGATCTAGGAGTAGGATTGAAATTGCAACTTCTGGAACAAAATGTAAGAATTTTTATCATTCTTTGAATTCCTATCTATATTCAATGAAACAAAACAAATAAAACTCAATTCTTGCAGACCCTTTGTGTTTTCTACCATTCCAGAGTCCTTTGATAAACTAAAGGTCATCTTTATAAGCATTGCTAGAACATGAGATTGGATAAAATGCAAACATGATCCGAATTTTTAAAAACCTTACTGATAAAAAAAATAAAAAATAAAAAATAAAAAAAATTTCTACAACCTTTTGATTAGTTTTCAGACTTACATTGCGTCTGTGGTTTTTTTAACCCAATGGAGGTAACCGCGAAGTAACAACATAGGGCAGGATCCCATGGAAGCTGTTAGACAATTAGTAAAAGATGAATGCTTATAAAACTGAAAATAAAAACATTTAATCAAAGAAAAAATACATACTTGATCACAAAGGGCTTGCATCCTTGCAAGCTTGCACACAAAAACCCCAATATTCGAAGACCAACGTTTCCTGAAAGCAAAAAATCAAACCAGATCATACAGCTACACGCAAATCACCAAAAAAAAAAAATTTAATCAGGTATACTAAAAAAGCCAGAAAACTCAACAAAAAACGTCAGGTTATGTAGGTTAAAAACAGATTCCAATCAAATTCAAAAAGGGCACAAACAAAGTCGCAGGATTGATTTCTAGCAAGAAAAAGGGTGTTAATAATGGAGAATCGCAAACAAATTCTAGAGAGGGCGAAAGGACTCAACCGTGAATTCAATATGATCTATCTGGAACAGATGTTTGTAGAAAGGTGCTATGTGCTAATTTTTTATCCACTTACTTATGTAGGCTTATTGATTTTTTTTTGTGTTTGTAGGATTGACAGGAACCGTACCAAGCAGGTGTGTTTGGTTGCTTGCTTAAAAGGGTCTATTGATTAAAGAAATGCAAAGCTTTCTCCCTTCAAAGAACTCTATGTGATGTGTTTTGTGGGTTTGGTTTGTGTTTCAGATTGGTGGTAGGCTATGTTAGAGCAGAAACTATGCAGGCAAAGACATTAAATTGGTGGTGCAAGCCCAAGCCCTCATGCTCAATGGTGTCGAAGAGCTTGCGGATGCTGTTAAAGTCACCATGGGACCTAAGGTTATCTATCTGATCCCGCCCATGTCCACTGTAGTTACTAATTTCAGTAACTACAGATGCAAGCCCTTGCATTGGAATTCCTCATGAGAGAGAAACAAAATGAAAAATATTCACATTACTTATGTCATAATACTTATTAGTCTTCTTTTACATAAAGGCTCAACATTCTACATTGGAATGCAATGCAACACTGGAAATTATGATCAACAAAACATGAAAAAATTGAAAAGGATACGGTAAACAGATAAACAAAACTCCCTAAATTAGAAAACAAAATTTAAACAAATAACACACCTGCAAATAAAAGAGAGAAAAAAAAAATTGTTCAGTAAAAAACCCAAAAGGAAACGCGTATATTATATACCTTCAACACGAAGGGGTTCCAAGGTTGGAGACGAAAGCCCCAAATTTCCAAAAGCACCGTTCCCTGAAACTGAAAATCGAATCACATCAGATACTCACACGCAGCATCCAAGCGCACACAGAAAATCCACAAAATTACAAAGGCAAAATTAAAAAACATAACCCCCAAAATTACAAAAGCAAAATATAAATGCAACATTCATCTGTAAATCGAAAACCACCAAAATAAAAAATAAAAACAGGTGCGCTAACAAACACGCAAAACTCACCGGGAAACGTTAGATTAGATCAGCCCAGAAGAAGTTCCGACCGAATTAAAAACCGGTAGAAACTTCTAACCCTTAATTTGTTTTCAAGCAAACAACTTTGACGGCTAATTTGTGAACAACAAAGCAACATGCTTAATAATTTGAAAAAAAAAAGAGAGACGACGAAGCGATGCAACCACAGAAAACAAAGTCTCATACGGAAACAAACGGAAGATTAAAAACGCTAGTCTCAGATATGCGAAAAGCAAACGAAATATGGCGATTAAGTAAGGAGGTGGATTGTTACCTTTCCCATTTCCATACTCTTTACATCTACTGATTTTTTTATAAAAATAATAAAATATAAAATAATATAAATATAAAAGGTTGATGTGGTTTAAATGTGGCTATATAAAACATGAGGGGATAGGAATGGAAGTGGATTGTCTGCTCTCCCATTCCCATACTTTTCTCATCTAGTTTTGTGTGATCCCTGTTAAGCCACATCAATATTTTATATTCCTATTACTTTTTGTTTTATTATTTTTATAAAAAAAATCAATATAAAATGTTGACGTGGCTTAACCGTGATCACACAAACAGAATGAGATGGGAAGAGTAGGAAATGGGAGGACAGACAAGCCACCTCCTTTCTATAAAGGTAGTGTTATCTATGTACTCATTTTTACTTCTTACACACTTCTCTTAATTGTCGGTTGTTCAGATCGAATGAATTGAAAATGATCACTGACAAAATATTAATAGGGCAATGTTGGAAGTAAATATGAGTTTGTAAATAGAACTATTCTTTTGTAAACTCATGCTTATAGTCTACTCAATTTCAATACATATTATTATTTAATGTATATTTAGTAGAGGAGAGGTAGTAAATAATAGTTTTATGCTAAAAACTATGAATTAGTTAGTCCCCTTTATCCTATTCTTTATAAAAAAGACCATTTACCTTATATAATTTAGCCTATGCACTTTTTACTCAAGAAAAGATTAATAAGTTCTTTAAATACACAATTAAATCCCTATCTCCACAATTCATAACTTTCCGTTCCAATTTTTCAATGAATGTCACCTTTGGTACGTTCTTAATTCTTTATTTACTTATTCTTGATTTAATTAGTAGGTTAATTATTTATATGGTCCTTGAATTTATCGGTTAGGGTTATAATTTTGAGAATAGTTTATATTATAAGGAAAACTAATGAAAAGGGCTTGAAAACTTTGAGTTTTAATGATAAGGACAAAATAAAGGGTAAAGTGAATAGTACCAGGATTGACTTTTTAGTGTAAAAATGTGGTTTTTCGTTAAAGTGAACAGTACCGGGAGCTTTTCGTTAAAGTTCCCATTATTATATTGTTGTTCTTTTATATTGATTATTATATGTTTATATAAGCAAAAAAAAATTATATGATTTTATGGTACTATTTTCAACTAGCCCATCAAAAAAAAAAAATTATGGCTCCGCCTTTGCTGACCATGAGATTTTCTTTCTTTTTAGGCAGCGTGATGGATGATTATTTGTTTACTATAAGAGCAGTTCCACCGGGGAACCTTTAGGCCAGCACCCAGCCAAATTATTGGCCCGGCACCCAGCCAATCCACTCCAGCCGAGCAGATAGGCTGGCACCCAGTCCAAGCTGATCTCTAGGCCGGCTCAGAATGTGCTGAGCCTTTGCCCTGCCTACATGATGCCAGGCGATACCGCCACCCCTCCTTGAGCTGAATTCGAAGCTCTCTGCTTTCCTTGCACCACCACCCCAACTCAAGCTTCCATATCCAAAGCCCTCCCTCTCGGTCTTGGGCTATTGCTCAGAGCTGCAGCGATTGAATAGATCGGTGACGAAGCAGCTGACGTCATGGTCTGAATCGGAGGCGGCGTTGGAGAACCAGTTGCAATCGGAGGAGCTCCAGGGATCGAGAGGATCGACGGCAAAGGGTTTACAGTTTTGGTTGGCGCACCAGTGGGTGAGGGGATCGGGGAGGAGGGTTGGGTGGGATTGCGGGTCGTTGGGTTCGTTTGGTGGTTGCGGCTCATGGGGTAGGCCCGAACTTGGCTAATCTCACATGGGTTTTGGCGGTTTGAAGAGAAGAAAAAGAAGAAGGGAAGAAAAAGTGGTGAAACTGTGCTTGACAACACAGTTGGAAAATCAGGGAAGAAAAAGAAGAATGGAGTCTAGAGAGTACTTTCATAAAAATTATTATTTTATAATAAAAATTAATAATATTTTAATAAATACCTAACCCTCATCTTCCACCTTACACCACATTTCAATATTTTCTACACCTTCTACCAAAGCTTTCATATACTTTTTGTGTGAAAAAAATATACCAAAAAGCTCATCCTTAATTTATTTGATGAGTTTATGTAATTTTATTTTAGTGTGTTTTTTTTAAGTTTATTTGATGAGTATGTAATTTTATTTTAGTGTGTATTTTTTTTAAGTTTATTTGAAATTTTATCCGAAATTGGTTAAAAATCTTATTCGAAATAAACTTAAAAAAAAAAACACACCAAATAAATGCGCTGGGTGCTAGCGCATTATTTTAGGGGTGTAGATGCCTTGGCCTATTACTGTTCACTCCAGTCTATTACTGTTCACTTGAGTGGAAAAATGCGCTGGTTGCTGGCGCAAAGTCCTTAGGGTGGACTTGTTCTAAGGGTGACTAGGGCAGCACAAATGCGGCAGCTTCTGGAGGTTGCGAGAAGAGATTTCGATTCCCAATACTGCTTCCTAATCCACAGCTCCGTACCTCAGGCTGATTATCTTGCAATTGTCCAGGATTTGGGTCAGCATAATCTGGCGTCCAGGAGGCAGGACTTCATCGCCTACCCCCGAAATGAGCACGGAAATCCTCGGCCCACCATCGAAGTGAGAAAACTCAAGGATTTGGGGCAGATGATAAATGAACTGGGAACGGATTTCGTTGTCAGTATTCCGGTAACTGTTGATTGAACCGAAGGGTTGAAGATTAGGGCTGTTGCTCGGCATTGGGGCGTGGAGGTGTGTGTAGCCTTGTAATGATTTAGAGGAGAGACTCGGGGTGTAACAAACTTGTGAATGTTGGTTTACTCGCGGTCAATGTTGTTATACTTCTTGTTGTAAGGCCCAAACAAACTGTAAATTGACGAAGTGTAATTGATCTTGTGAGGAAAGGCTATAAGAAAAAGAAAAGGTACAATTAGAATCCCAACTTTCTTTCTACATTTTTTAGATTAAATTTTTGTGCCTTTTAAAAATGTAATTAAGGTTCTTTTGACCAAAGTATAAAATATCGATGATATCGGAAATATCAGTAGTAAAAAAACACGGAAATTTCGATGGAAATATCGGGATATTATCGATATCGATAAAAATTAAATAAAAATCACGGAAATTGTAAGAAAAACTTAAAAAAATTTATTGAAACTTTGCAGGATGTTTATTTAGTCAATTATCTATTAGTTTATCACAAAAAAATTGGTAGGAAATGCATTGCATGATGGATTTAACTTATTTAAGTTGATTATATAGCGAGTTGGCAAACATTGTGAGTGTATAAAATATGTAGTAATTAATGAAAGAAGTTTAAACACACCATAATCATTTATATATAATGAATTAGTACAATATTTTACACTTTATACATTGTATGGTAAGATACATGAGTGACTTAGTACCACATAGAGTTCCTATGAGGTTCAAAATTTTCACTATCTTCATCATCTCTATGTGTAGAGTAAGTGTATTATGAAAAGTAGTCATCAAATGATAAATCCCCAAAATAGTTTTGCATGTAATTGTTAACATGCTACCTATATGGATTCGAGATTGGTTGACGTTGTTTATAAGCAAAATCTTTTGACGTTGTCCAAAAGTGTATTGTGTCTTGTCAAAAATTGTACAAGTTGTAAAAGTTGTCAGATACAGACACACATGCCATTATTGTTGTCTTGTCAAAAATTGTACAAGTTGTAAAAGTTGAATTATTTGGATTTTTTTTTTCACACGCCACCACACACGCACACAGAGACCTCAGTCTCTGGATCATTCTCTCTTCTCCATTCTCCCTTCTCCCTTCTCCTTTCTCCCTTCTCCCTTCTCCCACACACACACACACAGATCTCTTGATCATTCTCTCTTCTCCCTTCTCCTACATACACGTATAGAGACCTCAGTCTCTTGATCCTTCTCCCACATGGCCTTTTGCTCCTCCCTCGCTTTCCTCCTCGTCCGCGTCTTGCGCCTCGTCGGCGCTGTCTTCATCTTTCATGACCTCTACCTCAAGTCGGTCATCCCCATCGGCGCCCTCTACGCCCTTCGTAGTACTCCGTCAACGACATCATCATCACCATATAAATCTCGTCTTTCTCTCTCTTTCTCTCGGTGCAGCTAGGACAGTGGAACCCATGAACTCTCCGGCAAGTTCTCTTGATCCTTCTCCAATTAAGTAAGCCCCGGATTACCTCAATTCATCTTGGATGTTGTGTGGTTGAGATATACTAAGTTTTATCTCGTTTTTTTAACAAGGTTTTAGAACGAGATCGACCCGAGGGAAGGCACACGCAGCTCCGGTAAGGCCGTGAGTGTCGAGGAACTTTCCGAACACCTCCGACCGTTTCACGACAAACGGAAGTTATAAAAACATTCCTCTCGTCTTGTATTTCATTTTGATACTTAGATCGGAGTCTAGGGTGCTCTTTTATAGTCGACCGGAGCTGTAGAAACTCTGATGTTCTTCTCCGATTCGCACCAGCCTAAAATATCGCGATGTTTTGACGAAAATTCAGTGGATAAGTGTGAAAATATCGTTCTCTCACAAAATCAATATTATCGGCGAAATATCACCAATAATATCGGCATTTCAGACCATGCTTTTGACTAATAATCATCTCAGCATTTTCTATTTGCTTAAATTAGTGTACCTAAACTTCAATACCCTAATATATTTACTAAACTAGTATACCGAAATGTATATACCAAAATATATTGGAATGATTTGGCAAAAAAAAAAATATTGGAATGAATTAGCAACACATAAAAAAAATAAGCAAAAACATAAGTGTGCCGAAAAGTCCGTACCTAAACATATTGTACCGAAATGTTCGTACCTAAAAATAATGTAATGAATTAGTGGCACATAAGCAAATACGCAAAAATACAAGTCTACTCGAAAAGTCCGTACCAAAATATTTCTTATATAAGATACTAATGCATAAAATCGGATGGACTTTGGAACAACGTAAAATGCCAAGTTTGTGATCTTCGCTAGATTGCTCCGGTCACTTAGTGATGGTTCACTCTAAATTTAGCTATGTTCACGGGGTAGATGAGTTCTCATTAATAGTAAAGAGTTTACACAATACATAGGTTCAAGCATAATTGTCATTAGTGGGCTCTAATGACAAGTTTAAGCACAATAATGACATTAGGCCTTACTTGTAGGAGAATGGTCTCCTTAATAGTTGATGAGAGTTTCTAGCTTTTGTTCGCTGTCGATATGGGACTCTAGGAGTTTTATTCTGATGTTGTCACGTGTCATGTTTGTGATTGGCTTCCTGGTTGGAGAGAAAATCTTGTGCTTCGACATGAATGCATCAACACGACTCTTTCAGTGGGTCCTCGAAAGTATGAAGTTGATCGGTGCTTTGTAGTTTCAGGATTGGTGAAGTTTGGTACAAACATAAGACACTCACCATAAATTGGTGATTCAAACTATCAACCAATAAAAGCTAATTCATTTGAATTTCAAATGAGTATTAAGTTTTACAATATTTTTCATAAAATTTAATTCATGGACACCATAAAATCATAAAATAAAATAAGAAATTTAATGCATTTCTGACATCAAATAGATTTTAGGGGCTAAAATCAATTTTTACAAAATTAAAAATTAATTTTATCCCCTAGATTACATTGTATGCGACATTTTTTTCTAAATTTCATCTTATTTGACGATTAAAATCTAGTTTTCTAAAAAATATTATAATGTTCATAAAATATATATTAAGACTTAGGTTCCAATGTATATGATTCCTAAGAAAGTAATAAAACTATTCTTGTGTAAGAAGGAATCCTTAATTAGTTACACTAGGATAGGGAATCCAAGTAATAACTTCCTTCCTAGTCCTTGCGGAACTAGGGTTTTTTATTTAGTCCGTACACAATTAGAAGATATCAACCTCCTGAAACCTCTCTTATTGCTTAAACATAAGAAACAACTAAATCACAATGGAGATGGTGACCAGAAAAAAGAAAAAGAGAAACAGCAATGGAAGATGTTGATTTTCGAAGATGAGGAGACATGAAACCTGACATATTGAGTGAGATTTTTAAGTGTCTCAGCAGAATCTCAGATTTAACTTCAGCCATTGCTTATGTTCGTTGCAGTGCCGTTTGTAGCGCATGGCGTTCGGTTATTCTTGACTGCTCCTCTCGAATTTTTACTACGCTTGATTTGTTAAGGATGAAAATAGATTTCATACCAAGCCAATATAAACCCTATGTTTATGTTACAAGCAAGTCTGATTTGACACAGAGTCATTGGGTATTAGGGATGGAAAAAAAAATCCTAAAAATCCCGAACCACACCAAAAAAATTCCGATCCCAAACCGAAAAAATCTTAAACCGAAAATCTCGAAAATTTTGGTACCAATCCCAAACCGATCTATATATATGTGCAAGTCCCTCGGCTGCTGAAAAGACCTTGAATCGCTGACGATTCCTTCCCTAGAAGATCCTCCACACCTCATGGAGGAGATTTCTGTTAACTGCAAGAGTTTAGGGAACTGAAGATCATTCAGGGTGAGTGTACTAGACTATTCGCTTCAACCCTAGTTTCATCTCTTCACGTCTCAACGTCTTAAGCCTCCGGTGCACGAAGATGAGGAAGGAGGCTTTACTCATTCTATTGGATGGCTTACGCCACCTGCAGGTTCTCAATATATCACATTGCCTTGTAATTGAAATATCTCCACCTTCTTACTACGATGAAATTCTTGACAAACTTGATCCGGTTATTCTTAACATGTCTGCTCGGCTGCAAAGATTTACAACCTGCATGCAATTAGATCATTGCATCATGTGCCAAAGGATTAGGGTCGATCTGCTGGGGATTATCAAGTGGTATAAATATGAGGAAGGGCTTTGGAAACAAGATGAGGTCAACTCCCTTTCTCTTTAATTAGTATTTTCCGTCGCTGGCTACGAGCCTAGGACATCAATCAAGGCAGGCTCCCGCAAGAGAATAAGTTCTGGTTTGGTACTGAGGTGATTCTGAAAAAAGTGGCCATAAAAGCTTTTTTTATGTTTGGTAAACAGTCAGCTTCAGCTTTTTCTGACAGTTTTGGGTGAAAAAAAATAAAAAACACAAAGCTGCAAAACCCAGCTTTTTTTTTTCACATTTGTTTTACATAAAAGTTTATCAAACACTATAATACTGCTTTTTTTTTTCAAAAGCACTTTTACAAAAAAGTTTACCAAACACTATGCTGATTTATTTCACAACTACTTATTCTCACAACACAGTAAAAACAGTTTTCTTTCAAAGCACAACAATACCAAACCAGCCCTAAGATTGATGAGATCTAAGTTCAAGACGTTCGGCCGCTATTTAGCTAGGTCTGGTCCGCGTTTTTGTTCGTTTGTTTGTTTGTTGATTCAAGTTCGTCCACTTTTTCCCCTCAAATTTTACCCCCATAAAATCAATGTTTGTTCTAGTAGATTAGTATCTTGTTTAGACTGTTGAGTTATGTGTTGTAAGGAAACTGAGCAAACTATGCTTTATAAATGTAAACTTAACATGATACTCAACTCAAGCTTGATTCGTTAACTTTTTGTACTGAAATACATCGGCTCAAACTTATTCGCAAATTCACTTCTCATGTCATGTCATGTCTTTGTTGTGTTTGGCAAATGAAAATTGATCTGACTGTTTAAGTAACTTGTTATTATCATGTCAACCCGTTACAGAAGCTTTACCCAAATGATTTTAACAAAAAAAAAAAAAAAAAAAAAGCATGGGCCTTTGAAGGCTTTTTTATTGTTGTAAAAAAATGGGCTTTTGAGGTTGGACTCTTTCAATACCGTAAAAGCCCAATTTTGAGATAAGATGATAAAACAGAATAGCCATTTGTACTCTGCTGAGCTCTTCTTCCTCAGAATCCTCCTACCTTTGCTTTCATGGCTTCCACTTTCTGCTACTCACTTTCACTCCCTCCCATTCCCAACCCACGGAGCCTCAACAAAGTCCAACTCCTACCCACCAACCTTCACACCCCAAACCCCTTTTCTCGCCCCATTTCTACAATCCGGAGCCCCTTAATCCGAGCTTCCAACTCGTCGTCCTCCACCTCAGTTCAAGACGAAGCTCGAAAGCCCAGCGAGGAAGCCATGAGCATCGACAATCTTCGCCGCTTTGTTAAGCTCAACGTGGGCAATTGGCAAGGTTCCTTCTTTGTAAGTATCTGGTTTGTTCTCCAAAATTTGTCACGTGTTTGGTTGCTGAGAACACGAGGCAAAAGATGGGAAATCAAAATGGTCTTTTGTTTTATATTTTGTTTGTCAAGGCTGCAATACTTTTAAAACTTCTGAGCAAAATGCATGTAATTTTGTTGGGTTGGTTGGTCCTTAATTTGGTTTCTGGGATTCGTTAGTGAAAGATTGAATTTTTGTTCCTGCATTTTCTGGGCAGCCAAACAGATAAATTATGTTCATTTAAGAGGAGTCAGATGGGTCCTCATGATTGATTAGTTCTGATTATTTATTAGTTTGAGTGGTTTTGTAGCAATTTGATACTGTTGGGAATCTGTTGCATAAAGTGAATACGAAGCTTGCAGCTAGCTCTTATGGGGAAGGTGAACTCATCAGTCTCATTCAAACGTAAGCTTCGGATAGCGAAAAGTTTAAGATTGGACAAAATTCAAACTGTGTATTGAATGTCAGTGAGCATTATTAGTTTGTTCTGATGATTTGATGATATCTTGCTTTGCAGATTATATATTATGCAGGCTCCATCAAGCACGTCGTTTTCTGAATTAGATGATGAGGTGGAGTGGGCAGAATACAAAATTAAAGAAACCAACATGTTTACTGTGGACAAGTATCAACAGGTGAGGTTTTCCGAGTGTTTGGGGATAGGATCGCTAATCGGTTACTGCCTGTGAAGATATAGCTGAGAGATTAGTTTTTACGATGACTTGTTTTCTGTTGAACATCCATTGTGATTAGTCTACAGATTGGCTTCTTCCCCGATGAGAAAGCTTTTTCGCTAAGGTACCAGACTGCTGGGATGTTAGAAACTGTGTTAAGACAAGGGGTTCTTGGGGATGATGACACTGGTGAAGAATCACCAAAGTGAGTGGTTCCTCCCTCAAATGATGTTCTTTATGATTCCCTGATGAAACTATAAACAATGAGACTATAGTAATTTGTGTAAAAACATGTTCCTCGTCCATTGGTTTGTCGAGTTAAGGTGCATTTGGTCAACATTGTTTCTTTTCTTTCATGATTATATGTTGATCTCCGTCGAATTTCTAACTGAAATTGTTTTACTAACTCTATGTCTATTTGTCTTCTTCAATTTTTGTTCATTGTGTAGAAATCTAAAGCTTCCTTCCCGTCGTCCTGCAATTGTATGCGAAAGTTGTCTGCATTCACTAGACAAAGATATGCGAATAAGAGCTTTCCACATCATGGACCCAAAAGGCATTATCGAAATGATTGTCATCTTCCTGGAGGAAAGAGGAGATGGGGCAGTTCTTCCTCCTGCCCTCGACAATAATGTGGTAAGTTTCACAAAGAAAGCTAGTAGCACTGAAATTTGGGTTTTTATAGTTACGTTTTTGTTTTTGGCTGTGATATATAAAATTAAGTTTCCTTGAATGGTATCAGGAAAACACAGACAGGATTGTGCCATTTCTTGGTACGTGGAAAGGTCACTCAGTAACAAAACGAAGCGGTGTTTATGGATCAACAACGGCTGAAGCTGATACCGTAGCAACACTTGAGATGGATGATAAGGGCCAAGTTATTCAGGTATCTTCCACTCCAATAAAATCCCTCTTGAAAGAACGTGGAACGTAAAATCAAAATGCTTCATTGATAAAATTGCAAATAATCAAAGAACTCATTACTCAAAAAACGTAATGATACCTATTATTTTTGGTTTATATTTTGCTAAGTATCGGTCTTTTCTTACATTTCATTTCCCATCATTCATAAATTATGTCAGGGCATCACTTCCACCTCCGCTGCGGGTGATGTTACCACTAATGTGCCTTGGACGGGAATCAAGTTGGACAACTTGATTACTTTCAACGGAGGTTACCAGATGACTCTATTGCCCGGAGGCATGTACATGGGATGCCCTTGTGATGTAGGAAACAATGTTGCAGAATCATTGTCGTTCCATTTGGAGTTCTGTTGGCTCGAGGGTCCTGCCAAGAGACAGAGACTGGTTCGTACATACGATGTTGAAGGTCAGGCCGTCTCCACAACTTACTTCTACGAGACAAGAATGTGATATCTCCATCTCCATTGTAGAGACATGCTTTTTGAAAGGGCAAATGTATCTTCCATCCACGGTTTTGCACCGTTCTGTAGAACCCCATTTGATGAGCCAATTTGTATTTGCTTGAAGCCTTGGAACTAGTTGAAGAGTTGAGACTAGGAAGTGTAAGGTCCATAGCGTCCATTGTTGTAAGAGAAGTGTATATTGTTTTTGTACGTATTTTGCCATTAAAAGGTAAATTTTTTAGAAGAAAGGTGAAATTTTCTGCTCCTCTTATGAATCTTTCTCAAGATATCAATTCCTATTAGAAAATTACAGTAGCTTATATTGTCGTGACACTGCTAAGCTCCTTTCATGCAAAGAGTCGTTTCCCCTTTGTGTAAATCAAAGCTTAACATATATACATAAACATCCCGTCAAAATCACAAAAATGAAAATCTCTATCTGTGTGTCAAACTAGGAGTGGAATTATCTTTCCTCTTTTTTTCTCTCCCCTTCTATTTAAATGATCATGGTTAAGTCACATCAACATTTTATATTAATTTTTTATAGAAAAAAAAAGATAAAATAGAGAATATGAGCGGAGGAAATTGAATGGAATGGAAAAAGGAGGAGAGAGAATCCCATTTTGTCAAACAATCGTTAGATGGAAAGCAGGAACTCCCATTTCCGAGGAGGAACTCCTGCTATTGAGAGGAGTCAAGTACTATTCACGTCGTTATATATTTTTGTCAAAAAGGGAAAGAAAATTGAAATTTGTGGCTAAACAAATTTGATTTTGTGCAACCAGAAATAAACATTTATGCACAAAAATTAAATACAAGTTGACAATTTGCAGCTTGTGATGGGACCATGTTGTAATCCATACGCTCATATGATATAATAACATGCGGATCACGAATTACTCCGGATCTGTGTCTAGAGACAACACATACGAAGATTCGGATCGCTTAAGAGAAAAATTCGGACCTTTCGTTTTGTATGTGTGGATAGAAGCCGTAAAATTTAAAATGAGTGGTTTAGGTTTTCGAATCATCTAACTCCGGACACAAAAATCCATAGAAGATCTTAATTTGAGGAGCACAACTTGGTTGAAAATTTGAGATATGATAATGTCCCTTTTGCTGTTGCTGCCCCCAACTACCAAAATATGAAAATCCAAGATCCCCACCAAAGTTTAATGCAACTACTCCAAGTCCCACCTTTCTGCTTCTATTATTGGTATGGGGGTTCTACAGTTGGCAGACTTTAAACTTTCTGGGTTACCTCTTATTCAAGTCACACACACGTCATACATGAAATGGATTTTCACTCAACACTCAACTATGCACTGTCATGCTGATTTGAGTCGTCTGTCTCTTTGCACCTAAGTTCAAGTTTCTAGTTTCATAACTCTTCTTTTTACCTCTTACACTCCATTTTCTTAGCTTCTGAATTTAATAGATCAAAGAAAAATCAAGAAATGGAATTAAGTTGAGGAGGGTAGAAGGTCAAAGAGGATTACGGTAATACTACTAGCATGGCATCGGAGGTATGTGAAAAGGCTTAAATGTCAAAATGGTCCATGTGTTATAGCCATATGGTCAATTTAGTCTTTGTGTTTTCAATTTGGCCAATTTAGTCATTGTGTTTATCTCTGTTAGCCAATTAAAGACATTTCATTCAATCTTTGTTAAAAAATTCATAAGAAAAATTATAAGAGATATAATCACCCTTTATTTTTACAGAAAAATGCAAATCAATAAAAAATAACACATATAAGAGAAAAAACTTCCAATTTGAAAGATTAATAAGGTTATGACATAGAAAACAGAGGGAAGTAACGTTAGGGAGGAGAATAATTTTTGTTTTATTTTTAATTTGATTTCCTTTTTAAATATTTTAGATCAAATAAATAATTTTTTTGCAAATATTAGATGGAAATGTCGTATTGGCTCACAGAGATAAACACAAGGACCAAATTGGCAAAGTTGAAAACACGGGGACTAAATTGACGAAATAACTAAAACAATGACTAAATCCAAGATGGAATGTTGTTTTATTTTTCACTGTTTCAAACGATATTCTACTTTTAACTCATTCAAACTACGAAAAATATGTATAAGATGACACATTTCCGCTCCAACTAACCTAACTGGCCAAATATCCTAAAAGTTGATAAATTACACACAATCCTTCCAATGAGAACTAATTTTCCATACACGATACTCGTGGTGTGGATTTGTAAAGCGTACGAAGCAAGCGAATCCAGCTGTTTATAAATTGACCTTTTTCTCAAATTTCAAAACATGTGCAAACCTTGCGTACGTCAACAAATTTAACTATCCACGCCTAGTTTTACAGCTAACACAATATTATTATTTTTTGATCAAAATTGTTAACAAATATTAATGTCGATTTTCGAATTTTCTTCAATGCGACTGCTAGAATGTTCTTTTGCCACGTTTCGACACTTCGCCGGGAGCTCTGGGGTAGTTTACCGGGCAAATTTAGTTGTAGCGACGAAATTAATTTTTGACAATTATTCATGAAAATGTATATATATAATTAAAAACTGAGAGCGTCGCGTGTAACATATTTACTTTTTTTTCTTTTTAATGTTTTAAATTTAGATGTCAAAAAGTCAGAGCTCAATGGCGGTTGCTTGCGTTGGCTGATAATATAAAAGGATCATGGCCTCATACAAAATAAAAGAAAAATAAAGAAGGTGATAAATGATAAATATAAAATTTAAAATATAGGAATAATAAATTAATTTTTTGGTTGGGAAAAAGAATAATTAAATTCAAAAGGACAATGTAAGAAAATTAAAGGAACTTTAATGAAAAGCACCCGGTACTGTTCACTTTAACGAAAAATCTTATTTTTACACTAAAAAGTCAATTCTGGTACTATTCACTGACCCTTTATTTTGTCCTTATCATTAAAACTCAAAGTTTTCAAGCCATTTTCATTTGTTTTCCTAAAATTAAAAGGGAGGCAGATTCTTTGCCCTCCCACTTTCTGTGTCTTCCCGTGCTCTTCTTTTTATGTGGTCATAGTTAAGCCACGTCAATATTTTATATTTTTTTTTTTTTTTGCCTTATGATCTCTAAAAATATATATATAAAATGTTGACATGGTTTAACCGTGATCACATAAAACAGGAGGGCGCGGGAAGACACAGGAAGTGGGAGGGTAGAGAATCTGCCTCCAATTAAAAGTTGGGGATATCTTGGAACCGGATCCCCAAAAACTGAGAGCAATGATACTAGATCGTTGAAATTTAATTCAGCGGCTACAAATAAGAGGCTCCTCTAAAGTTATAATAATTGTAACCGTTAGATCAAATTTCAACGTATCTGATTTATTGCTCAGGGTGCTCAGTTGTTTGGAATCCGGAGGGAATCCGGTTCCTAATATCTTCCCTTCATTTGATATTTAATCAGAAGCACTGGGTCCATCACAATTGATGATGATAACCTAATCAGAGTGGGCTTTATCTGTCGTGGGTCCCTCTGTTGCCGCATTTTCACAAAGCTTTGTATTACATGCAATGTATTTTCACATTTGTGTTATACTTGTAGAATTACATATAGTCTAGCATTTTTTGTTTCGGGCATACTAAAAATTTCTCGTGAGTGTATATCATTATATTGGTATTTTAAGGTTTCATTTTGGTACATGTAAATTTTCCCTTAATAATAGTTAGAAGCTGTAAAATGGAGTTTTTTTTTTTACTTTAGTCATAACTCATATACAAAAGTAAATATTTTTAATCAATTGAATTACAAGTATTTTGCAATAGAGCGAAGTTTTAGAAGTGTTTTAGTCGGGAGTGTTTTTAAAATAACTGAAAGCGCTTATAAAAAAAATATTTTTGGCTTCCAAAAACACTTTAAGTACTTTCCAGAATTTACTTACATTTTTACTAAAAATTAATTCAAAAAACAAATTTTAGTCATTTTGTTATAAATAAAATATATTGATAAGAAAAAAAGAATACAAGCAGCAAAGAGTAGATGAAAATACAAATACGCAACAAAGAGATGCAGCTATAAGAAAAATAGATAGCAAAGCTAACAACGCTGCATCAAAGCAGCAAAAATAAGCACTAACTATTCATAGTTATATTCCATTCCCGTAAAGTAGAGTAATTAGCAGCGAAATGAGTGATTTTCAAAGAATTCAATGGAAGTCTAATGGTGAACTTAATTGAGTTGAGAACCACATAACGGGTTGACATGAGTTCTTGAATCTACGGTTGTTCCACTCCCTCCAAACATAATACACTGTAGTAAAAGATTTAACTTCAAAACTATCGATGATAAAGATGTTCCATTGCAACTTTAAATGAGCCCTTAGATGCCAATCATTTTGAAAACAACCTTAGACGACCCCTAATGTTTTCGTTGTGTTGTGGGTTGTCTAAGTTGTCTTGACCCTAGTTGCCGGTCTCGTAGGGCAACAAAAGATTGAAGTCCCAAACTTCCATCGGTCTCAAATTTTCACCTTGGAGCATATTTGCCATTTGGACATAACTAAACCATAAAATCTCCAGAAAATATATAAAAATTAATTAATTAAAGGGAGCTTTAACAAAAAGCATCCGGTACTGTTCACTTTAACGAAAAACCACATTTTTACACTAAAAAGTCAATTCTGGTACTATTCACTTTACCCTTTATTTTGTCCTTATCATTAAAACTCAAAGTTTTCAAACCCTTTTAATTAGTTTTCCTTTAATTAAACTAATTAAACAGAGTTAAAAATTAAATATAAAAACCAATAATAATTGTCATTGTCCATTTTCTGCTCCGTGGACTTTCCACTTGAAGTTCGGGACAGCACGAAACCACCAAAAAAACCCAATCGATTTCTTCTGAAGCAGAGCACAAAACCAAGCAAACACCACCACCTGCAGCAAAAACAACACAGGAAAACAGAGAGTTTTAGAGAGAGAAAAACAGAGGATTTTAGAGAGAGAAAAACAGAGGAAAAAGCTGCTTGCTTGATTGCTTGATTGCTTGATTGCTTGATATACTTATCAATGGCCGCCAAAACCCAAGACTCTGACAGAGTCACAGTTTCAGCACCGCCGCTGCTGCCGACGCAAAGACCAGTGATAACACTCCCCCCGCGGCCGTCCGCAGAGGCCTTTTTCAGCGGCGGATCTGGGGCGAGCCCGGGCCCGATGACTCTGGTCTCGAACTTCTTCGACACCTACCCTGAGTCGGATTTCAGGTCCTTCTCTCAGCTCCTAGCCGGAGCTATGGGCTCGCCGGTGGGTTCCACAAGGGGGATGAGCTTTTTTACCGAGAACCCAGCTGATGGTTTGAGAAAATCAGGCGGAGGTTCCGAAAGCGGGGAGGGCAGTTCCGGGTTTAAGCAGAGCAGGCCGATGAGTTTGGCGGTGGCTCGGCCGCCATTGTTTACTGTTCCGCCGGGGCTCAGCCCCTCTGGGTTGCTCAACTCGCCTGGCTTTTATTCACCTCAGGTAAATTTTATCTAATCTCTACGAAATTTACTGTCACTCTTGGGTTTGCTCTGTTTTGTTGGTGGTTGGTGAGAGTTTGGTTAGTTACTGTTGGGCTGCTACGTCAAAGTTAAAGTAAAATGTGCTTTCTTTTGTGTTGAGTATTGGAATATGGTATTGCAGAATGATGGGTTTTGGTTAAAGTTGCTTTCTTTCCACCAATTTTGTCACGAAATGATGGATTTCTTCACAAAATTGTGTGCAACGAAAGTTAGATTTCTTTACAAAACATCAACTTTGTTATGCCATTTGCAAAAGCTGTATGTTGGTGCTTCTTGTGCCTCTGTGTTGAGCATAATTTATATTATTCGATTCGCCAATCACGAGTTTATTTGTTTAGTGTGGTTAGATTTGGTTATGTATGATGCAATCTTGTTCGAAAGGGACTTTCGTTTAACATCCTGTACAATTTGTTAAAAGTTCCTCAAAGCTGGTTAAACATGTCAATTTGTTGATGCATTTTTGTGACAGACGATATGGAACTATGTTCGTGTTGGTGTTTCGTTCCCCATTGTCTTTCTACACACTACAATATGATTTCTGAAAGTGGCTGACTTGAATTAGTATCTGGTATTCATGTATTGTTCTTCATATTGATGCAGAGTCCATTTGGAATGTCACACCAGCAGGCCTTGGCACAGGTTACTGCTCAAGCTGCACTAGCCCAATCTCGTGTGTACATGCAACCTGAGTATCAACCTTCTTCAGTAGCATCCCCAACAGAGCCAGAGGAACGTCAACTATCCTTAATGCCCAATGAAGCTTCACAGCAGCAGACATTGCCCTCAACATCTAATACTAAAAGTTCTGCAAGGCAATCCCCAGAGGCATCTCATTCTGATAAGAAATACCAACCTTCATCCACTGATAGACCTGCAGACGATAGCTACAACTGGCGGAAATATGGGCAGAAGCAGGTTAAAGGCAGTGAATTTCCTCGAAGCTACTACAAGTGCACACATATGAATTGCCCTGTCAAAAAGAAAGTCGAGCGTTCTCCTAATGGCGAAATAACTGAGATTATCTACAAAGGGCAGCATAACCATGAAGTCCCTCAACCGAGTAAACGCCCAAAAGATGGTGATCTGAATGGGCCTAAGCCTGAAAATGGATTACAAAGAAGGATTGGAGATTCAAATAGGTCAAGTGAAAATGTAGCTTCGTACTCACGACGTGAGATGGATCAAGAATCTACTCAAGCCGCTCCTGGACAGTTACCGGGGGAAAATGACAATGAAGAGTTGGGCGATGGGGAAAGTAGAGAAGAGGGAGATGCTGATGAACCTAATGCAAAGAGAAGGTATTTTCAAGCCTATCATTTTGCATAAAATCATAGTATATTGTTTACATTTCTTTCTTCTTAATATTCAAGTATCCTTGTATGTGAGTGCAGAAACATAGACGTTGGCGCATCTGAGGTAGCTTTGCCACATAAGACGGTCACAGAACCAAAAATCATTGTGCAAACAAGGAGTGAAGTTGATCTTTTAGATGATGGTTATAGGTGGCGCAAGTACGGGCAAAAGGTGGTCAAAGGGAATCCTCATCCAAGGTGGTAACTTCCTCCATATAAATGTTTCTTATTCTTATTTTCAGTTTTACTGATTGCATTATACGCAAAGGCAAGCAGGTTGTTCTTGCTAAATTGTTTCTGACATGTTAATATTCACTATTAATGAATTAATAGGCTTGCATGTTTCTTGGCCACAATTTAAAAAGGGCAATTAAGTATTCCGAGAATTTTGCATATTGTTTAATGGATGGAGGTGAAATCAAGAACCATTAGATGATATACAGCGTTGAATTCAGAAAAATCTTTAGAGATTGGGATGAATTCACGATTACTTATGCTCGGATTGATTAAGAAACAACTACTTTCTGATCTTAGAGCGTCACATCCTTAGCGTACATTTACAATACGTGAAGAATTTACTACTAATGTTTTTGGTTCCAAATGGTTTTCCTTTTGTGAGCATGTTTTCTAATACTAACTTGTTTACAGAAGCTATTACAAATGCACTTTTGCGGGATGCAATGTCCGTAAGCATGTTGAGAGAGCTTCCACTGACGCCAAAGCCGTCATCACTACATATGAGGGGAAACACAACCATGATGTTCCAGCAGCAAGAAACAGCAGCCACAACACGGCCAATAATAGTGCATCACAGTTAAAACCACCAGCGTCTGGGGCTTCACAGCATACCCTACTCAAAGGGAGAGAATATGGAAACAATGACCAGAGACCGGTACTTCTTCAGCTAAAAGAAGAACAAATCTTTGTTTAAAGTGCTTTGGTGAAATCCGTTAAGTAAAGGTCAGTATTCAAGTCCAACCAACTAACACGATGCAAAATGAACAAATACAGAGAAGGTGTGTGATCTTTTTGATATGTACTGCTGCACATGTGGATGGTTTATAGGCTTGGCTGCATAGGCCCAACATTATTTGTAAATTCGAATGCAGAAATAGGGTCGTATTCATATAGACTTACTTCTCGAGGAAATGCGAATATACAAGTATACAACTGATGTATAAATGTGCTTTGAATCTACCTGGATTTTTTCAGTTATTTCCGTCTATGTTGGTTGTTTCTTTCTGGTTACATTTCTCATGTATAAGCTCGTGTGCCGTTCAATGATATAGCAAATACGAGACATCCGGGTACAGGCACGTTTTTGGGCTTTTTCTTTTTACTGGAACAAAGCAAAGCTACCTGGCTATTGTGTCCTGCTTGCTTCTGCTTAATTGCTCATTTGAGATGTTCATACTTTTTGTTGGTACCTGCTTATGTGGGCTGTTATATGAGCGGCACAAAAGCGACCAAAAGAAGTTGAAGCAGGACGACTCATTTGCCATTTGGGATGTTGTTTGTATTTTGACTGCGAAAATAAATCGAAAATGTGTTCTAATTTCCCAGGAGGTTCCTCTCCGGATCCTCTTTATAAGGATCTAGGAATTTTCAAATCGTGTCAATACATTGTATATCGTACGGTCAGTTTTCGATATGTATTATTCATATTGAATTTAAAATAAGAATATTAACAATGATTTTTGATCGCCCGATGTGTGACGAATAAACACGATTTGAGGATTCTCAGGATCCTCGTAAAGAGGCCCGGAGAGGATCCTCATTCTCTAATTTCGAGTTAGTAAACACGTCATAAATGAGTGTTTGCGTCCAAATAACTGTTCCAACGTCGAACAGCTTACATAAGGAACTGAAACACTCAATAATTTGAACCAATTATTTATTTATCTAATCCGAAATTGCTTATTTCCCAACTCATAAAATTTAGCACAACTTTAATTAACAAACATTAAACATTTCAATCAGCTCAAGTCACAAGTGACGGAGAGTGAGGAAATACGTTAGGATTATAATAGGTAACAACTTTTAATTCACGTACTATTTAATGAAAAAGAATTAATGAATTTAAACTGGTAATCATTGAATAGCATGGTCTGCTAACACAGACGTATATTGTAAACAATTTGATGTGGATTAGGAAAGATTGTGTGTTTTATTTTTATTTATTTATTGCTTTTATTTTATCTATCGAACAAGTGGAGGAGCCAAAGATCCAAAACCAAACAAAAATACAGGGGCGACAAAAAAGCTAATAATATATAGCCTGCATCTGGATATATAATCATACACAGCACCAAGGCTGTTGGGTAGTTGGCCTGCAACCTCCATCACCACCACCCTCATCTCCCCATTTCATACAACATCACTCATCATCACACAACTCTCTCTCTCACTCTCTCTCTCTCTCTCTCTCTCTCTCTCTCTCTCTCTCAAGTTTCTTAGGCGACATGCTCTTGGAATGATTAAATGTGTTTTCTGATAGCTTTTGGAATGACTAAACGTGTTTTCTGATAATTCAAAATGTTTTTGACTATGTTTGTCAGAAAAAATTTTTAAAACGTTTATATAGTGTGGAAATATTCTCTGAAGACGCGCCACGAAAGTACTTTCATGTTTTTTTTAAATGCTTCTAAAAGAAGCACTTGTGTGCGGAAGTACTTCCTACTAGCTTCCATCTCTAAACTTTCCTACCCTTTTCTCTCTTTTCCGTGTCACTGTGCGACTGACTGTCCATTGTCCAACCAGGTACACCGCACCAAACACCATGAAAGCATGAAAGCAACCAACAAACAACAACGGTTACATTTCCCACCTTTTCCTCTTTTCCCAAATCACAAACCCCAAAAATAAAAAACAAAAGCAAAAACAAAAACAGAGAAAGAGAAAAGATGAAGAAAAACAGGGACCCACGTACGCAAATCAATGTCGACTGTGAAAACGATGTTGCTGTTGCTTCCTCTGTTTCCGGTCCGTTAGTCGCGACATCCTCATAATCCCCCCCGCACATTTCGCAATAACCGAGGAGGGAGGACGACCGGCTCGTTGGGACAACCACCCAAATATGGCCGCCTCTGTTTTCTCGATTTTCTTTGGCTTGAAGAAAATGCGAACCCATTTTTGAGACTGCCCTCACGCTGTAGGGGTGCCCCTCCCCCTTATCGACCCTTCTCCCGATCTCCGCCGTTCGATCCATCGGCGATCTCCCCCCCACATTATCCGATCGATAGATGCTGGCGGGATTTGGCGGTGGCGGTGAATGGGTTGCATCAGCTCCAAGAGGGCGGCTGCCACGGCTTCTCCTTGTTACGAGTACTCGGCCGCAGTTTCCCACAATGGCTCCGTCCTCCTCCAGCCCTCTTCATCTTCCTTGAAAAAGGACAACTCCGCCTCCGCCGCCACCACCAACAACAACGTCAGCCGATCCAAATCCAAAGCAAAGTCCAAATCGAACTCTTCGGAATTTAAGAAGAGTGGTAGCAAGGACCCGCAGAATCATCGACCGGGCGACGTGTCGGAGGATCGGAGCGTCGTCGGCGGGAGAGAGTCGAAGAAGAGCAGGAAAGAGAAGGAGGGGTCTTATCACAGCCATAATAGTCACAATGGCGGGAAAGGTAGCGCCTTTAGCTTCAGGTTGGGTTTTTCCAGTCGTTCTTCTTTGGAGGCTGAGCAAGTCTCCGCCGGCTGGCCCTCTTGGCTTAGCGCCGCCGCCGGCGAGGTGATTTATGGGTGGATCCCCCTCAAAGCTGATGCTTACGAGAAGTTGGAAAAGGTACATTTTCATGGATCATCTTCCCATTTTCCATTAGTTTTAATGACATTATTAATTAATCACTAATAAATCTAATTGCAAGTGCACATCTTTAGTTTGTTTAAATGTGCAAGCCTTCAAAAACTTGTAATGGGATTTTGGTCTTGATGTAATTCAATGGTAGTTTCTAATGCTTTGCCCTACATTTTTAAAATTTTGGAATTTGCTTACAGTTTATTGATTTTTTACAGTAGTTCATTTCGATGCGTGCAGATTGGACAAGGTACATACAGCAGTGTATTCCGAGCTAAGGAAGTCGAAACTGGGAGGATTGTTGCACTCAAGAAAGTGCGATTTGACAATTTTCAACCAGAGAGTATTAGGTTTATGGCTCGAGAGATTATGATTCTTCGCAGGCTTGATCATCCGAACATCATGAAATTGGAGGGCATAATAACATCTCGATCATCAAATAGCATATATCTCGTATTCGAGTACATGGAGCACGATCTTGCAGGACTTGTAGCTAGTCCCGAGATCAAATTCAGCGACATGCAGGTTAGTTTCTTGCCTAACAAGTTTTGTTGAACCGTTTGAACATTGCCAGACAAGTCAATAAGTTTGGTTGGTCTTTCTTCTGTGTAGATTAAATGTTATTTGAGGCAGCTATTATCCGCAGTCGAGCACTGTCACTTAAGAGGTATTATGCATCGAGACATCAAGGCCTCGAATATTTTGGTAAACGACGATGGGATTCTAAAGTTGGGAGATTTTGGATTGGCTAATGTCGTTAACTCAAAGAGCAAGCAACCACTGACAAGTCGTGTGGTGACCTTGTGGTACCGTCCTCCTGAACTTTTGATGGGGGCAACTGAGTATGGAGTTTCGGTGGATCTCTGGAGCGTGGGCTGTGTATTTGCAGAACTGTTTCTAGGAAAGCCTATCCTTAAAGGAAGAACCGAGGTGATTACTTACAACGTTAACGTCCAACGCTAAAAGTTTCTCTAATTATGGATTTTAAATAGAGTCCTCCTTAGCAATATGGGATTTAGAATTCGAGATGAAGTTAATAGCTCCCCTCTCGTTTTATAGGTCGAACAACTGCACAAAATTTTCAAGCTTTGTGGTTCGCCGCCCGAAGAATACTGGAAAACGTCAAAGCTTCCTCACGCAACTATGTTTAAACCGCAGCACACTTACGAAAGTTCTCTTAGGGAGAGGTGTAAAGAATTTCCAACTACCGCAGTAGACATGTTAGAGAATCTTCTTTCGGTAGAACCTTACAAACGCGGGACTGTCTCCTCTGCCCTAATGTCCGAGGTACATTTCTTCAAAAATATACTCTCAAAACTTTATGACGGCAAATTACTTTCAACATTGTTTGAAGAGACGTTCTTAAGACCATAAAAAATTCTGCCTTTGCTGATTTACTTCTTTGTCTTGGCATCTCTTATTGCAGTACTTCAAAACAAAGCCTTATGCATGCGATCCGTCACATTTGCCAAAGTATCCTCCTACCAAAGAAATGGATGCTAAAATTCGGGAGGAATCACAAAGGTAAAATTTTTCGTTTAAACTAAGGTTGTAATTCAGATGTCAGTGGGACTCTGCGGGTGTTTTCTTTTCTAATTGCGATGTTTACTTAGAAGTGATTTCAATTGTTTACTTAGACGGCTGTATTTGTTACATTATTCAGAAAAAAACCTGGTATTCGAGCACGAGAGACAAGGAAACCAAGGAGAGTCCGTAAGGCCTTGCTCGAGTCAAATAGTTCCGCCAAATTGGCACCAAAAGAGGTCTTTCTCTATGTCTAATCATGCTCGCCTGCGCATGTGGGAGTGTGTGTTTTTTTGTTATGGAAGCATGAAGCATGAAGCATGAAGCAAGCTAGTTCTAACTGAATGATTAATCCTTTGGGTGTGCAGGATGGGCAAGACGATCATACTCAATCTGCTCGTAGAATGAATGGTGGTAACCCACTTATCCTGAGGGCGAAAGGAGGGCTTCTGCGCCGCGAATCTAATCTAAAACCGCAATTTGATACAGTTTCGGAGAATTGCGAGTTGAATGCATCACTGGGAGATAGTACATTGTCTTCCGTACAAACCTCAGCAGCAAGCGGTTTTGCATGGGCTAAAAGGGGAACTGAGGATGGTACTCAATCCGCAGTTTCAGACGGCTCGAAAAGTCAGTTCAGTGCACTTGATGCAAATTTCGCAAGGAGTACATATGACCTAAAACAAGGACATAGAACTGGCAGGATGGCTATACGAAAGCTTAGAACTTTCGACGCGTCTGAACTTACTAGTACAGAAGAGCCAGATGATGCCGGAAACAACACGGTAAGAACATAGAACAAAACCATCATCTTTGATACAGTTGATCCAAATGCTTTACGCTTAATTACTATGACTTATCCTTCAACAACGTAATAGGATTACATTGCGGAAGAGAAGCGTGACATTGAGTTTTCCGGACCCCTACTATCCCAACCGTGTAGAATCGATGAACACTTGCGAAGGAACGAAAGCCATATACGCCATGTAGCTCGACGATCAAGGTTTGAAAAAGGTACACACGCGAATCTTGATCCCAGAAGAGCATAAATCACAATGTTATTATACATGTATTATATTACTAAACCACATCACTCATCGTTTATGTTACAGAAGTAGAACCCGAGTCTTTACAAGTTGCCTTATGAGATAATGATTCGCATACATAATACAAATAGTTGTATTATACACGACAAAGGCGACGGTGATTTACGTGTCACGATTGAACTTAATTTCTTCAAGAGAAATGGTGCAATAGCAGGCAGTGCTTGTTGAATCAAGCAATCAAAGTCCTTAAGTATTGGAGCTCAGAAGACATTTTTCTCTTGCCGCATAATTTCATGAGTCAAATACGCTCTCTGAATCATGAACCAAAGAAAAAAAATTAAATCACAAATGTACAACAACACCATAGGCATTTTAGTGAACATCTTGTCAACCCAATCAATTTTTCACAAAGCCTCTTTTTCTTGAATTATTTGATGGGCATCTTGAAAATTTTATTTATTTAAAAGCAAATATATATTATGATTAAAGTCTAAAGACAACCTCTGTAATGTTTGTTTGTTTGAGAATGATATCTCTAAATTACTCTTAACTCACACCATGGAGATTAAAACTCGGGTTCCACAATATCTTAACCAACTAATTTAACTTGAGTGTAAAGAAAAAGTCATAATATCATCATCAATTAACCTAACTAATGCGCTGGAGATTAAAACTGAGTTCCACAATACCCTAACCAACTAACGTAACTCGAGTGCAAAGAGATGTAGTTATAATATTATAACCAATTGACTTAACTCCCGGCTTATTTGTCTAATTGAATTGTTGGTTGTCAGAATAAAAGCTTGATTACCTTTTGACAAATTTGTAATTTCCTTGTGGGATACTAAAATACGGAAGATTATATTCATACATTCCAAATTATTCTCTTACATCCATTTAATTTTTTAATATTTTTTAATATTTTTCTATCAAATATTAGTGATGTGTAGAAAATATTAAAAAATTACAAAGATGTGAAAAAAATAATTTGAGATGTGTAATATAATCTCTCCTAAAATACATGAAAAATTAAAGAGAGTTTTAACAAAAAAACTCACGATCACTATAACAAAAAAATCACATTTACTATTCCCCTTAACATTTATTTTTTTTCTTATTGTTAAAACTCATCATTTTCAAACTTCTTTATTTTTCCTAAAATTAAACCCTCAAATCAGAGACCATGAACAAAATGAACTGCGATTAGATCACCCAAAAATCCCTCAAATCGAACGAAATAAATGGTTTTTAAAAGCAAGAAATTGGGTTCCAGAGAAAAAAGAATTGATTTTCATAGGTTTTAGAAGCAAGAAAATTGGGGTTTTAGAGAAGAAAAAAAAAAAGGAAAGAGATTTGAGATGTAGGGCAAACAGACAGCGCATGCTGCAAAAACTGGAGCAGCAGAGCGGCCATGGAACCCCCAACCGCAACCTCCCCGTTAAGAAAGAGGTTGGGTCGTTAATGTGCGCCCAACGCACTAACGTGCGCCACGAATAAACCTCTCCCGTGGAATACCACGCCGCCTCTTCCTTAAGAGGGAAGCGCCCGGCCTCGGGCACCATTTTCTCTTCTGCCTTCCTTCTCCACCCCTTTTATACTGAAACCCTAAACCATGTAACAGAATCAAATTTCCTAATATGCCCTCGCATATTCAAACTTATCTTTTTATTTTTTCTCCAACGAGTATAAATTTTTAATCCACTAACACTATCATTTTACTAACAAAATGATAAATTGTTGATTCGCTCCCAAAATTATTACTTGAGTGAAAAGTAACTACACTAAACACTAGACTGTAATATCAATCGGTTATGTAGTTTGGTTGTATATTGGATATCCTCTTTTTTGTTGTAATTTGGATACGTTGGATACCGATTCAAATCGGATCTGCCCACCCCATTTGGTTGGGTATGAACTTATGAATTATGATGTATCAATTCCATATTAGTTGTGATATACAAGGGACTTGAAGGAGAAGATGGCATACAAGTAATCAAACATTAAACCTCAGTCCTAATAAATCCTAACTCCTAAAGTAGCTTATTTATAACTCGTTTGGAAATGCTTTTAAAATAACTGAAAACGCTTTTGGTAAAACTAATTTGGGTTTCAAAAACACTTTAAGTGGTTTTTGGAAGAAACACCATATATGTGCTTCTTGCAAGAAGCATTTAGAATGCCTTTACAGGATCCACTTAAATTATTACTAAGATTGGTTTAAAAAACATTGTCAGCAAAAACGTTTTTAATTATTTTAAAGGCATTTTCAAACAAGCACTTAATCACGATTATTGAAACATAGGAACACTTCCATTGCTACAATGACAAACATCTCTTTTTCTTTTGATTTACAGAAGACATCTTGATCATCAATGTCGCCGGTAATGTGTGTATACCGGGTCACTCGAAATGACATCCCCTGCATCTTGTCATCTATATCATTCATCCTCAACGGTCACTAGACTCGGTATTTGGCCGTGATCAACAAAATCGATCTTGTTCAGCCTCATACAACACAGCACTTGCTCCGGTAGTTCTTCCTGTTTTTGTGCCTATAAAAGGCACGAAAACAGCAAGTTAGTAACACGAAAACAGCAAGTTAGTAACATGAAAACAATTTGCAGTCAGACCGATGAATATGACAGCGTTAGTGAATGTGACAAGATTTCTGGTTACCTGGATGGTCAAACCCATGTCCAGAATTCCGTTTTTTAGACGCTCTCTAAAGGATTCGAGACCCTTCCTCGATATGTAGCTGAAGCGATGAATGTCCAGATCAATCTCAAAGTACTTAGGGCCCTGCATGTGAAAGTGCTTGATGAAGTCAAACACACGGTATTTTTTGGTATTGTAAAACTTAGCAATGTCAAAGGTTCAATGCTTACCTTATAAAAACTGTGCTGAGGACGCGAAAGAACTGGTTTTTCGTTATATGCATTTACAAGCTTCTTTTCAGCAGAACTCAGACCGAGATCCTCAGGATTAACCACCCCAGCCATGATCTTTAGCCTTTCTCTAAAAGGTACAACTGAGTCCTTTGCAAATCCTTTAACCTTTTCCATTTCATCGTCAACCAATTTCTGAAACATTATTCACATAGATAAATAAACCTGAGTATATACCAATAGAAAATCCAAATGTTAAGTTTATCACGCAAGAGTTAATCGAAATGAAGTTACCTTGATGCTGTCCTGGAATTGAGGAGAGATGTCTTTCTCAAAACTTTCAGAAATTTTGAAATACATTACGAGACTCATCCCCTCTCCATCGCTATCACCGAGGAACATTGCAGTGGGATAAGTAGGCAACTGCAACAACGCGGAGGGCAATATCATAAGAAACTGTTGAGGGCAGTGTTAATAACAAAGCATACCAACATAATTTAGTTCTCTGAAAGTACCTGTATATTTACAATGAGGATTGAAGGCACTTTTCCGTTGGCTTTTACTTTGGGAAGCTCAAGATGCTGGGCAATGTGGTGTATCTTCTTGGGGCACACAAATAAATCAATACCTATTGGAGTATATGGACTGTAGTTTGGAGCAGGTGACTTCCGTTTATCACTGACAAACAGAAAATAGTATACTCATTAGATTAAAGAAAAACTGAAAAGAGTAACTAGTTTCAAACTCAGCCAAGGTTGGTTTTAAGAAAGAAAAACCAAAATCATACTTGAAATAGTTCTCGCCACGGAGTTTGAAAGTTGAGGGTGGAATCTCAGACCAAGATCCTGAAGTCAGCTTCTCTACTCTACAACATGGAATGATATATCCTGGTCTGGGACGATACAGAAACCTTTTTGATTGACCTGCGGATTTATCATTGCTATGTTCACTAACATAGATGTACAACAATCTCAAAACTCTAAATTTTATTTGTACTCAAAGACATATAAAGTATTTGATTACTTACATTGTTCAATGGTTTCGTCCGCATCACATGATCTCCTCTTAAAAGAAAGCCTGAAAACTGCTGATGGCTTTCTTTGGGCCTGTGGAGCCAAACTCTGCGCACTTAATATCTTATCGTTGAAACTTATAGAAGGTATCATTCGAGGCAAGGCAGACTTTAGCATATTGCCTTGAATTTTTTCATTAGAATCACGTCGATCCTCTCTAAGTCCTTTAAAGCTTCCATAAGAATGATCCAGAATATTCTTCCTCTTGCTACGAACTTCGTCATCCTTCCCCATGAACTTATCCGATTTACCTCCATCTATTTTTGTATAGCTTTGGTATTCTTCATACTTACACCCGTTATCTACAAAGCGTGCAGATCTTTCAAACTGAACTACTTGGCCGCCTGAGATATTCCCAATGGGATTGCCTGCTAATGGAAAACCATCTGTAGAACAGGGAAGAAAATTAAAACAAAACAAAACATTTTCCAATAAGTAGCTCATAAAATTACTTCAGTAGTATTGACATTTCGCAATAAAACAAGACGAGAGTAATGTCTATATGCTGTGTTTGTGAATGTGTGTATGTAGTTGTAGGTCGATGGCCAATACCTCCGTGTACACTTATAAATTCATCGTCCGAGTCGGATTCCAGAATACTCACTGAGTCGAACCAAGTTTCTTCTTGGCAAATTACTGCAAGTGAATAATTTTCAAAATATGAGATTCAAGAGCTAAGAATTTTTCTAGTCAGCATTTTCGGTTGAAAGACGGTTGAAATCTGATGAAAAAAAAAGAACAACCATTCGAATCATATTGGCGGTGCCACTGCATCTGGGTGAGTTGGAAGGTAGAATTAGAAACCTTAGATCTCCTGTGAGTAGTTGTTGCACCATTCTCAAAGTCCTCAAGAACAAACTCACTCACAGAATAATCAGTTACGCGAGCTCCTGCATCGCTGTTTCTCTTCTTGGTACCATCAGAAGCAGAACAGGTTATCTTTCCATGGCGTTTGTTGACCCTCTGACGGTGTTTCTTCCGTGATTTAATTGTTCTGGACGGGGTTGACACACAACCACCCATTGCAGCTTTTAAATCATGCAAATCCGAACTACAGCGAAGTCTTCATAAAGTCCTCCAATCGGTGTGCCTGCAATGAAGTTGGTACAAATCACCTCTATAAAAACTCAACATAACCTTATTCCCTCTACTTTTTTATCAGCTAAAACAAATACCATCAATGTCAGTGTCTAAGTAAGATAACACGATAGATGATCGGCTGTAAAATCTAACGACAACACCTGTGTTTGAAAACTTGTGACTCTTCTTTGCGAAACTTCTTCACTGACTGAAAATGTTCATCACTGTAATATTATATTAAAATATGATTATATTATCTTAAATAACAAGCTATCAAATTAAGTATGCCTACAGATGCTAATATGATATTTGGAAAGCAATTAGGAAACGGACTAGAGTAATGTATCTTGGATGTTTTAGCTCACATTTGACTTGAAACAACTGATCTAATCTCAGAATTCCAACATAAATAATGGCCTAAAAAACTTCAAAAATATATGAAAAATGAAAACATACAGAAAGATGCAAAAGAACATCCCTGCAAAGCAACAGCAGACAAAACCTCCAGCAGCTCACTGCTGATGCTGATATAACAAAAAAATATGCAAATTTCATAGCACAGATTCTGAAAAGTTGCAGAATTACATACCCAGAAAACAATTCTGCATCCCCCTTATGAATTTTCAAACTGAGAGAAGCATACATATAAAGGAAGAGAGAGAGAGAGAGAGAGAGAGAGAGAGAGAGAGAGAGAGAGAGAGAGAGACCTTTGAGTTTGAGTTTCAAGGAAGCTTCAGTTTTAACTTCCACAAAAGATATTAAAATTGCAAAAGGTAGAAGAAAGGGTAGGAGACCCCACTTCCAAAGATGTTAAAGAAGACAAATGAACAGGAAAGCAAGCAATCATCATAAATAAAAATTTAAATGCTTATTTATTAATAAAAAGGAATAGACCGATCATTCGTCCCCATCAAAAGGACTATAAAAGTGTAAAAATGAGACGTTTCGTGAATTAAAAGTATACAAAAACCCAACAAACAAATATGAAGGAAAGTAGAAACATACAACAAAAATGCATTTCCACAAAAAAAAAAAAAATGGGAAATTTAAACTAAATGCAACATATGAAAAGCTATAGACTTTGGGCTGTTTAGAAGTGCTTCTAAAATGACTCAAAGCGTTTCTAGAAAAAATGTTTCTCAGTTTCAAAAGCACTTAAAAGTTTAAAAGTTTAAGTGCTTCATGCAAGAAACACAACAACACTTGGATGAAAATGAAGATTTGAAGTTGTGAATAAAAACCCAGAAAGTCAAAGCAATAAAAGTCCAAAAAATACGAAAAGTTCCAAAATTTGAGGGGGAAAGAAACTAATGCAGGAAATGGAAAGTGAGAAACTTTACATATATGAAAATAAATATATGCAACTTTGGAGAGAAACCAGAAAATCTAAACCAATCAATGGCCAAAAAATAGACAGATAAGGTCATTAAAAACATCGAACTTTACCTTGTTGCCAGAATGCTGCAGACTCCCTCTCTCTGAAACAACAAAAACAGAGAGAGAGACAGACAGAGAGAGAGATTCCGACTCATCCGACAATGTCGGATCCGGGTCCGATGCTAGAACTAGCTGCTTGTCTTCCTTGAAGCTTGGATAAGTTAAATTACAAATAAATAAATAAACCCTCTAAATATTTGTGAAAGAAGAAGAACAGGAGAAATGGTGAGGAGGGTTTGATTTATATATAAAATGAGCAGAAGTGTTGTTTTGCAGAGGGGGTCGGTGGATGTTTTGATGTTCGTATCGTATGCATTATTGGCCTTGAGTTTAGCAAATTGTGTCCGAGATTTCGGTGGGAGAAACACAGAGAGAGAGAGAGAGAGAGAGAGAGAGAGAGAGAGAGAGAGAGAGAGAAGGGAGAGGGAGAGAACAGATTTTTCCCACTTGTTTTTTGTTTACGAAGATTTAACCCTTCTAGATATCTTGTTCCTTTCCGTCCTATGAAATATGAATTTGTTTAATTTCCTTGGTTGCTAAAATGTTAACTCCTATTTCTAAAAATGTGTAATTGATAGATTCGCACGAGATAGAAATTTATTTAAACAGAAAATGACAGCGTGATAATATCTCAAGTTACTTATTAATTTAATACAATATTTTCTATTACTTTGTTGGTATAATCTCCTTTATTTGATGAGTACAGTGTGCTACGAATGTACTACGATGCATGTACAATGATGATCTAATTAATACAAAAGATGCTAATTAAGGTCGAAAACATACAAATTTAATTTAATTAGATTCGAAATGTATCATGATGTGAGGACCACTCGAATTATAAACTCTATAATTATGCAAAACATTTCATATCTCTAATCTAATTCTTTTTGTCTAATATTCTAATTGTTATCAGTTCCTAGTTTAATTATGTCGACTTCCATGTGTTTATAAGTCAAATGGAATTTAAAGATCTCAATCCGTCATCTTGGTCTAAGCTTTTGAAAACTGCAAAATCAAGTGTGTTAACATGTAGTTAAGGACCAAATTGTTAACATACTTTCTAATCAAGTAAGTTTCGTCACGATAGTCACTCTTTTTAGGGTCATAAAGACTCATAGAAGCATTTGAGCTTTCTCTGGCCACCATTGTGTGATTCACCAACGTTAGGAATCAAACCGAGAATGTGTCATGTGAAATACAGGCCAAGACTTACTTTGGTTGGAGAATGTAACAATAATATTGCTAATATATGTGTATAACATTGTTATTTAACGATTGGTTCATTGTATAATAATCCGTAAAGAGTATACATAATCTATTTCAATTTTTTTCTTTCTCTCAACCTATCAAAAATTCAATGTGCTGTGAATTGGCATGGGCCACATGGTCACACATGTAACTCATGCTATATTAATGTGACAATTGCACAATTATATGGTTTTACAGGTCCATCCAGCTGCTTTTGTTTCCCTACTTGTTCTTCTTCTTTGCTCTTTTCTGGCCTCACAGACTCACAAGTCCACAAAATTATACCTGTTTTTGGATGAAAACACCAACTGCTATCAATGCTTACAAGTTACAATTGCAACATCCATGAAATTTCACCATACTTTTCATCGAATTTTCCTTATATTTTATATTATATAACCTTTTTATGGTTACTTTTCTTTTTTACAAGTTGCAAATATTATATACAAGACGAAAAGTTTGGCTTAAGCTCGGACAATGGATCCCCATGCATGGGACATCAGAAGTCATGCTAATTAAAGTGGTGAGGTAAGTAGGGCAAACCTAACACCGTATAAGCAGTTGAAGTGCTGAAAAGCTAGATAGGCCTTTTTTCTGAAAGCTGTGATATTATTTTGGTTAAACTGTAAGCTGTGAGTGGCATGAATAAAGATCGATGGAGATGTTAGTGCCATTTTTTCATGAGATTCACGTCAAGAATAGGATAATCTATAACGATGATCTATCGATGCCTCTCATATACATAGAATGAGTAATGCTAAGGAGATCAAATTTGAAGGTTAAATTTGTAAACTAAATGACGTGTCAGCAATAAGAATAAGCAAGTTTATGAACGTGTAAGTAATAAATTAATCATCAAATTCCATGTCCTTTAGTTTTTAAAACTTTGTCTACAAATTTAATCTTCCTAGCGTTACTCATATAGAATAAGAGAGCACATTAAGCAATAGAAAGTAAGCACGTTAATCAACACTTAATAATAAACATGATGATAAACAATTAAATAATAATTCAATCATCAACAAACACATCATTTAGTTTACAAATTTTCATGTTGAAATTTAGCATTCCTAACATTACCCAATGTACATAATATGTGTGTATAGAAAGAGGGTTTCTAGGTTCTGGTTAGCCACATTTAAAGAAAATGCGGATACTATTTATTTGGTCAATATATTATTTACATTTATATCGTGTCACTATTTTTGATACTGTTGATATTGGGAAGTTACACATATTATTATAATACGGCCCTCAATAAAGTTGTTACACTTTTACAATTGGTTGAGATATATATATGCACGCATGACCGAAATTAGCAACCAATAATTCGAACCTAATGATAATTAAGTAAAGTTTTCAAATTCTAGCTACGCAATCGATGTATGAGAAATGACAGCAAGAGCATATCAGCATATGGATTGGGGAGGGGCAGAAGCTTTTCAGAATTAATATGCTGATCAAAGTATAAAACCGAACTTCAAGTTTGTTCAAGAGATTGCTTGGAAACTTCATGTGCGTTAAACATAATCTTCCAGTTCTTAATTATCCGTCATTTTCCTTCTGTAGGGTTGGAAATCCTGCATGTATATCTCCGAGTTCTTACGTTTCATGTAGGTTGAGTCCTTGGTTTCATATATATATTATGCGTTTTGGTCGAGTTAACTCATACGATAACTAGACCTAGTTGCTTCGTTTTTTAGGTTAATGACACGAAATAGAGTGCAAATAATGCAAAAAAAAAAAGAAAAAAAAGAAAGGGCAAATGGGAAATGACAAAAAAAAAAGGAAAAAGGAAAAAAAGGTTCTATGGCCTATGTAATCTCAGCCGCACAACCTCATTAAAGCCTATCCAACGGCTGAGCGTGTGATCCCCTTTGCTTACAGAACCGGAGTGGCGGAGCGTGTGAAAGTCGGGAAGCGAAGCGAGCGTGCGTCTCCCTTTTTCCGATTTCTGGGTCTCTGCGGCTGCAATTTCCTCGATCCAATACGAAGTGACCCTTTTCGCCTTGCGTATTTGCGACTTCAATTTCGGATTTAATTTTCTGTAACTCTCTCTCTCTACTTCCTTTCTCTTGTTTTCTGTAATGTCTGTGTTGAATTGCATGAATGTGTGGTTCGTATGCTTGTTATTGTTGGTAGTTTCTGAGATCTTTTGCAGCTGGTTTTATTGGGTACTTTTGTTCCTTTTATTTTTGTATTATGATTAACGTTAATTGACTTGTTAATCGAGGTACTTATGGGGCTTGTCAGATTAAGTACTTGAAATTTGATCCTTCATTCGGCTTTTCATATGAAGAATTGAACATAATTTTCTTTTGTTCTGCAAATTTTTGTACTTTTTCTTCCAGCCAATGATTCTGTTCTTAAAACTGATTCTCTGTGTTTGTGTGGAGAGTTTTATTTCCTTGTTCAAAGGAGTGTACATGATCGTATACAATCTTATAGAATTCGATAAGGTAGTCTTTGAATCCTGGGAGGAGGAAACCCAACTTATTGTTCTTCGTTCTGAGAAGAAAGAAGCAAGCATTGTCAAGTTTCGGTCACATGGTTTATGGATTTTCGACATTTTTGATGCCACCTTAATTGCGGATTTTGCAGTGTTGTAACTTGACAAGGCAATTTGAGTTTCTTTTTCATTTTTCCCATATGCATTGCGAGAGAATTTCAGTTTTAGCAATTGTATCTGTTAACCTTTTTCACATTTCACTGTGTTTGCATATTTGCATTCATATCTTACATTTTACTTTCTTGTGTTAGAAAAAAGTTAAACCTTGTGTGTCTTCAGGTCTCGATGAACATCCTTGGTGATGGCATATTTGTTCATGAGTAAAAGTTTACCTGATCGTATACCTTGCATTCATATCAGCTCTGTTCTTGATCTTCAGGTCTTATTGAACATCCTTGGTGATGTCATCTAGGCGCAATGTTCATTACAGCCCTCTTGCTACGGATGATGATGATGATGTTTATGGAAGACCCAATGACCCTCGGTTTGACTACACGCCAAAGTCCTTTGATAAAATCCCATGGAAATCCATAGTTCTTGCTCTTTTCTTGCTTTCTCTTGGATCTTTGCTTCTGTTTCTTTCATACTTCATTTTCACCGGTCACATGGGAGGGGAGCTGACTCAAGCCTATGGCCTTTTGGCGCTCGGAATCCTCACCTTCCTCCCTGGTTAGTCAAAAGATATTTCCATTTCATTCTTTATCTATAATTGTCTTTTGTGACAACAAACAGTTAATATGACTGATTGACAATATGGTGAATGCTAATGTAGGCGGGATTAGATTCTAGAATGGATAACTTCATATAACTTTTTCGTGCCCAAATTCTTATGTTGAATTTCTGCCTTGATGTAAATACTCGAGCATAGGGGTAAAGCATAAGGGGTGTGATATCCACACACCCTATTTTACTTCTCACACACCTTTTTAATTTTCGGCCGTCAGATCAGATGAATTGGAGAAGATCAACGGACAAAAATTATCAAAGAGTGTGTGAGAAGTAAAATGGGGTATGTGGATAGCACACCCCAAGCATAAAACCATATTTCTGAGTCTGGCAATTGGCTATCTGGATACATTTTCTGAAATACTTCATACATGTATCAGTACGCGGATTGACCGAGTGATTTCTTATAAATGTTATGATCCGCAGGCTTTTATGAGACACGAATTGCATATTATGCATGGAGAGGTGCAAAAGGATACCGTTTTGCCTCCATTCCGGACTACTAGAGGGCTTTCGCCTCCAAATTTCCAAATAATGCTTGCAGCGACGGACACGGTCTTGTAAAATCCACGTTGTATAGAACACATGAACGGTCCATATGTAACTTCTTTTCCATTTACTTGTTGTTATGTGACTCGTTGCTATTGAAGCCGCACACGCATACATAGTTCATTGTGTTGGTATTTTCTCCGGCATGTAGGTTGTAAAACTGTTTATCCAGCAGAACTTTGTAGTTCATATTCTTGTAGCCAAATTATGCCTATTTTTTCAGTGTTTTATTGAAACTGTGAGAATGAAACACCCTAGCTGGGGTGAACGAATCTGCGGCCGGCCGGCCGGCCGGCCGGCTGACGTCTTGAAACTTGTAGCTATGTAGGGGTGAATGAACTGCAAAATGGAGCATTCGTCTTTACACCCATGAACTGCAAAATGGAGCATTCGTCTTTACACCTGAAGTTTTGTGTTCGAATCCCTCTCCTGACAGTAAACATCATCGCTATCTCCTACTAGTTATTCAAAAATTAGTTATTTCGGTTACGTAAAACTTAAAACTTCGATTTCATGTCAAGAAAGTTGACAGAAAAAATTTGTAAAAAAAAAAAAAAAAAAAAAAAAAAAAGAAGAACTTTAACGAAAAGCTTCGGTACTGTTAATTTTAACGAAAAATCACATTTTAAAACTAATAAGTCAATCATGCTACTATTTATTTTATCGTTATCATTAAAATTCAAACTTTTCATACATTTTTCATTAGTTTTTCAAAAAAAAAAAAAATGTAAGAGTCAATACCGAGAAGAAGAAATTTTCAAACCCAATCGAGTAAAATGTCCATTTTACCCCCGCAATACAAAGCCAACTCATGGGAACTTCACCGTCGTTTCACCAAATCCCATGGGCGAATCAGTCATTTGATGAGGAACTAATTAAGATTAGTAAATTAGATTAATACAAGTTGGTGGTGGGCTCGGTGGCGGAGTGAGTGAAAGTCCGGAAGCGAAGCGAGAAAGAATAAAGACGACAAGGAGCCCATCTGCGTCTCCCTTTTTTCGATTTCTGGGTATCTCCGACCGCAGTTTGCTCAATCCAATTCGAAGGCAGGAACCCTTTTCGCCTTGCGTATTTGCGACTTCAATTTCGGATTTAATTTTCTGTAACTCTTTCTCTACTTTCTCTCTCCTGTTTTCTGTGTTTTCTGTTTGAGTAGAATTGCATGAATGTGTGTTGGTTTGTATTATTGTTAATTGTGTGTGTTTTATGGATGGTTTTTGAGATCTGGTGCACCTGGGTTTCTTTGGAATTAGGCAGCTATTGGAAAAATTGGGGGAAAATGTTACAGAATTTGTAAAAATTGGGAATTTTTATTTCTCTATTGTGATTGAAGGTTTCACTGATTCGTTTGTGTGAAATTGGTTTTCTGTTTCCAATTTGAAAGTGGGGTTCTTCAATTTCTGTTTTTTCCCTGTTGTTTATCTTCCTTACTGTGTTTTTGAGATTTTTGGATGACTGATGTATCGAAATCAGGGATGGGAGGGCTTTTCAAGATAGATAGCTTATTGCTCTTGTGATGTCTGCTGGAGTAATGTCAAAATTTAAACTTTTATGTTGATTATGTGTTGTGAAATTTCTGCTCCAATCAAAGTTGCCTACTTTTATCATTGCTTTGACCATTCGAGAACGTTTCGATGTGAATTTCATCTGTACTTGCAAACTTATTGATAAGATGTTTGTTATGAAGTAATAGTGTGGTGCATTGCTTTTCCAAATCTTGTGGGGTTTAAGTAATTCGATTTGTGCACTTGAAGAATAAAAAACTGGTAGCTAGAGTAGAGAGCCGGAGTAGAAAGAGAGAAGGGTGTGAGATATGGAACCAGTGGGGATTTGTTGGAAAAATAAAACAAAAAATAAAATAGGATCCAATTGAAAGTGAGGATATGTACTATACAATTATCGGTTCTTGAATTTATATATATTTTTTTATAAATCCCTGTGTGTATATTCGATATTTTATTATTTGACTGATGACTAAGAGATATCTTTTAAAATTATATATTGACATTACTGTAAGACCTTAAATTTCATGTATATGTTGGTGCATGTCGTATCACATGAATTTGGTATGGTCTCTCCCCGCAAACCATGACCATGAGGATGGCTAATGTGAATGTAAAAACTGGTGTTATCTCTTGTACGTTTATCTGAATATTTGATGTACATTTAGATTAGGAAAATGGATGGACCGGTTGGCCGTGGTGGCAGCAGTGCGGATACTTATTTACCAAATTACAAGCTCGGAAAGACTCTTGGTATTGGTTCTTTTGGAAAGGTTAAAATTGCAGAGCATGCATTAACTGGACATAAAGTTGCTATCAAGATCCTTAACCGCCGCAAGATAAAGAACTTGGAAATGGAAGAGAAAGGTTAGCCCTCTCTCTTTGTAAACCGATGATTGAATTTGATCATTTGTCTTTTCTACTTAAGAGTTCTGTCTTGAATTCAGAATATTAAAGCATTGTATTTGGTTGTATTATCCTTCCCTGTTCCCCTTAAATTTGATGCAGTGAGAAGAGAAATCAAAATATTGAGATTGTTTATGCATCCTCACATTATACGGCTCTATGAGGTCATTGAAACACCATCTGACATTTATGTCGTGATGGAGTATGTGAAGTCCGGGGAGCTCTTTGATTATATAGTAGAGAAGGGTAGGCTGCAGGAAGATGAAGCTCGTAACTTTTTTCAACAGGTGATTTGTCAATTGTCTTGTTGTATTTATTTTACTATTGTTTTTGCTAATAATATGAGTTATATTTTTTTTGGCAGATAATATCTGGTGTAGAGTATTGTCACAGGAATATGGTTGTTCATAGAGATTTAAAGCCAGAAAATTTGCTCTTGGATTCCAAATGCAATGTGAAAATTGCTGATTTTGGTCTGAGCAACGTAATGCGTGATGGCCATTTTCTTAAGACAAGTTGTGGCAGCCCCAATTATGCTGCTCCAGAGGTATAAGGATTGTAGTTGGATGTCTTTCACATTATTTTGAAGTAGTTTGCATACATTATTTTTGTATCTTGGCTTGATTTCTCTTTCCAATGATACATCACTTACATCTTTCGTAGGTTATTTCTGGCAAGCTGTACGCTGGGCCTGAAGTGGATGTGTGGAGTTGTGGTGTTATACTATATGCTCTTCTTTGTGGCACGCTTCCATTTGATGATGAAAATATTCCTAACTTGTTTAAGAAAATAAAGGTATTGCTAGATCTGGTTCTTTTGTTTACTACTATAAAATTGGTTTTTCAGTTTTCATCTGATATTTTTTCTTTTGTTTTCAAATTACATTAAGATCTAATTCTGTTTATGCTTTTGGTTTTTGTGTCCACTGACAATCAATTTTTTTCATTCACTATCATGAATCAAATAGTTATATGCTTGCAGATTATTAGTTAGCTGACCTAAACCCACACCATTTTGTCTTCAGGGTGGGATATACACTCTTCCTAGTCATTTGTCACCTGGTGCAAGAGACTTGATTCCAAGAATGCTCGTAGTTGATCCAATGAAGCGAATGACCATCCCTGAGATTCGTCAGCATGCATGGTTCCAGGCTCATCTTCCTCGTTATTTAGCTGTTTCTCCACCAGACACCATGCAACAAGCAAAAAAGGTTCCTTTCTTCTGTTTACGTTTGTAAATTGCAGTTATAATGAATTTTATGGTTTCTTCTGTCTATTATCATAAGTTCTTCAAATGGCACCTTTCTTTATGCAGATTGATGAAGAAATTCTTCAGGAGGTAGTTAAGATGGGATTTGATAGGAACCTTCTGGTTGAGTCGCTTCGTGGTAGAGTACAAAATGAGGTTTGTACCTTTGGAACTCATCCTCTTGATTTTCCAACTGAGACTTACCATCTGCATCATGTTTCAGGGAACAGTTGCATACTATTTGTTATTGGACAACCGTTTCCGTGTATCCAGTGGCTATCTTGGAGCTGAATTTCAGGAGACTGTGGTATGTGTCCTCTGTTTTCGATATTATACCGGCGGCTTGGTTAGAAAACAAAATTTCCTCTTTTGAAGCCCAAAACTAAACCTGTTGGCCATAATCTAACAACATGAAAGAAGCTAGGGGAAACTTTTACAGCATCGGAAACAGGAATATGATAGATTTGTGTACAAACATAATATGTGCCAAGATATACATAACGTGATAGAGGAAAATTTATTGAAAAGCTTGAACTGTTTCTATCATGCTCAACATATATTTTTCTCTGCTGTTCAGTTTCCGTTAAGATTTGGCACCATTTGGATTTGTGTTTCATTTTTGTTGATATGGTCCAGGATTGTGGTTTCAATCGTATGCAGCAAAGTGAGACTGCTGCTTCACCTGTTGGGCACCGCCTTCCTGGATATATGGAGTATCAAGGAATGGGTTTTAGACCACAGTTCCCTGTTGAAAGGAAATGGGCTCTTGGACTTCAGGTTAAATTTCTTTGGCTTTCTGGCTAAGTTATTTGGGAGGAGGACTCTTCTGTACATTGTGAACTTCAAACTTAATATGATTGTTGTTGATCTATTGCTGCCTTTTATTGCCAGTCTCGAGCACATCCTCGTGAAATAATGACAGAAGTCCTTAAAGCTTTACAAGAATTGCAGGTGTGTTGGAAGAAGATAGGACACTACAACATGAAGTGTAGGTGGGTTGCTGGCACTCCAGGTCATAATGAAGGCATGATCGACAATTCTGTGCACAGTAACAATTATTTTGGAGATGAATCCAGCATCATCGAAAATGATGGTGTTATGAGGATGCCAAATGTGGTCAAATTTGAAGTACAGGTAATAGTTTTTGTTAGATCGCTCCTTAATCCCATACTTTCTCTAATTCTATTTGGTCATCAATCCACTGTTGTGTTTGGTATCAACGGAGTCCACTGCTCGAGTATCTATCCAGAACGTAATGCTCACATATTTTGCCGCTGTTTTGGGTCTTAACAGCTTTTTAAAACTCGGGAGGAGAAGTACCTGCTTGATCTTCAAAGGGTCCAAGGTCCGCAGTTTCTCTTCTTGGATCTTTGTGCCGCTTTCCTTGCCCAACTTCGCGTCCTTTAGCGGCAGAGAGCCAGGCCTTCAACAAGTCCCTTGTGAATCTATCATGACGCTTGTGAAAAAACCTTGCCATCACGACGCTTGTGAAAAAACCTTGCAATGTGTATATATAACCTGTCCAGTTTGGGCTGCTTTACTTGTTTACGTCGCATTCCCCAGTTTTATACGGGTAATCGTGTTGTTATTGAGCCAGCATACCACACTGGCCTTGGCCGAGTCATTTCTAGTTTGGTATTTGAAGTGGTCTGTCCTGAATTTTCGTCGTTACGAACAAATTTGTACGAAAGAACGAACTAACCTCCTTTGGAGAAATGCTTTAATGCAAACTTTCTGGGTTCGTATCCTTGGACGACAAATTGTTTTGCTCGTAGTTGTAGATGATTTACCATCATCGATACAAATCATTTGAAACCTTCTTTTATGCTCTCTTTACTCATCTCCAGTCCAAAAGCCCTACTTCCAACTTTTGCCTGCCTGTTATGATCCCCTGTGGTTAAACAGGACATAGTTGGATGCGTAATGGCGGTGTTCCAGTTACAGGTGAGTTCCGTTCGGTTCTGTTTTTGGCCGAACTCAAAACCAAACCGAAATTACAGTTAGGTTCAGTTCGGTTTGATTTCTTTCAGTTTTTTTCGGTTCGGCTTTTTACGGTTTGGTTTGGTTTTTTGAGTGATTAGAGCGGAGCCGAAATGGTTTGTGCAAGAGAAATCTGTAAGGGTAGGCAAACAATACTGAGTATCAAGAAATTATGAAACGTTGTATGGCCAATTAGTGTGGATATGCATCGTCAGCCCTAAGCTGATTTAGGGTACATCAGAGTTCAAGTACGTCACCTTCATGCATGCCACCATAGTTGCACCAAGATTCTTTGTAAGAGATTCTCCGTTTCTTACTAGCTCATCATTTATCGCATCTATTAAAGTTTTTACTTTATTAATTCCATGAGAAAAATATTAAGAAATAAAACCCTGGTAGAGTACTGAGAAAACATTGAAAACCAAAATAATAAAACAAACTAAGATTCACACACTTCGGTCGTTAATTTTTATCAGAAACAATATCAACAATGAACTATGCCGAGAAATTAAAACCGTTGAAAACTCAAAGTCAAAACTCAAAAAAACGTCGTTTTAGGGTAAGGGATTATTCGGTTTGGTTAAGTTCATTTCGGTTTTTAAACCATGGAAACCAAACCAACCAATTTCGGTTCGGTTCGGTTCAGTTTTTAAAAATTCGGTTTGGTTTTTTATTTTTTTTGGTTCGGTTTTTCCAACTTCTGTTCGGTGTTCGGTTTTTCGAACCCACCCCTAGTTCCAGTACCACACGATAATATTTCTCCATTTTCATTGAAACAATGACATCATTATGGTCTGAGATATAGCTCTTAAAAATATATTCCAAAAGTGATGCAAATCGGAACTCGCACATTAAATATGATAATTCACACTGCGCCTCTTTGTCTTCCTTTACTCCATTTCGTTGTCAATCTATTCGGCCATTTGTTCTACGTCAAAAAAGTTTATAAGAATGTAGAGCTCATCAGCTCTCTGAATTGCTCAGTTTTAAAGGGATGTTGCAGATTATTTCTTCGGGTTGTGTTTGTCTAACATGTGTTTTCCCTTGGCTTATGTCCATTACACACCAAACAAAATCTCAATTTTCCAAATTATTGAATCAAATATTTAATAAAACCTGCTCTTTTTTTATTTCTTATATTTTTTTTAAAGAATTATAGGAAATTATTTCTGTACTTGCCACTTTTATTAGACGAATTCGAAAAATTAGAAGAACATAAAAGGGGAAAATAGAAGTGAGCAAAATATATTCCTTTATTATTACTTTAATTGGGTCGAAGTTTGAACCCAAAGTTCAAATTACATAAAATTCACTATTTCTTTGAAATATATTAGAATATCACAAAATATTGCAAAGAATGGAATTCCAAATTGATGTGTGGAATCAAATTAGAGCATGAATTTGTTAAAAAAAAGAAAGAAAGAAAACTACTTAGTTGACAAAAAGCAGATTGGCTGCAGATCAAGTGAGCCCCAGAGTGACAATTCACCATCACTACTCAGAGAAACATCCATTGATGATGAACCCTGCTCCTCCTGTTTCGAATCATTTCGTGCGTGTTCCGCCGCCGCTACAGTAACAACCTCCTCCTCTTTGTTCTTGTTACTGCACGCTCTCTGAAGGTTGCTCAAACACTCAGACACCCCTCTCCCTTTCCCATTCCCCGATCCGATTCTCAGCTTCAAGCACTCGGGAATCCCATTGAAGGCGTAGAGAGAAGCCGAAAACTTCCTCTCGTACTTCATTCTCTTCATGGCGGCTCTCAGCATCGAAGGCTCGTCAGCATAGCTCTCAGCCTCCAGAACCGGCTCCTCTATCTCCTCAGCAATCTCGAAAGGCGACGGAGAGTAGTAGTTTGAGTTGGATGCTCCGATATCATCAACAAACTGGAAGTCCATCACTCCAACTTGATCTCCGTTCACTTCCTCCTCTTCTTCTTGTTCTTGATCAACATCTGCCTCCGATCCTTCCGCTGCGAAATTTGCATCTTCGCCGCTACAAGTCTGTTGCTCCAATTCACTCAAGTTACCGTACTCCATGTGATCAGTTTCCTTGTCAGTCAAGCATGATTCGAAGCTCGACGTCATGTAGTCAATGCTGCTTGCACTGATGTGATCAGTGATAATTTCTTGGTTGTTGTTGCTTGTGATATAATAATCTTCGGGATCGTTGAGAAAATCTGTATATTGAGTTTCGGAGAAATCGGTTTCTGTTGCTTGTTCGTGAAGATTTTGATCGTAGTGGTGGTTGATAAGGAGAGGAACAGAAGGAGGAGGAGAGCAAGAGATGGCGTTGTTTCTTGCCTTCAACCTCTGGAGGAGGAGGTTTGTGATCTTTGAGGGCAACGCTGGAGTTGTAGATGGCGATTGGGAACAAGGCCAGAAGTTGGTTCTGGTGTTGGCACCGCGAAGCAAGCAGGCAGCTTCGTCGTAGGCCCTGGCTGCTTCCTCCGCTGTGTCAAAGGTGCCTAGCCAAACCCTAATTTTTTGAATGGTGTCCTTAATCTCGGCCACCCATCTGCCGGAGGGTCTTTGCCGGACACCAACAAAGCGCTTTCGTGCCCTACGTGCTCCACCTAGCTCGGCGACAGCGGAAGCTTCCTTCACCATCTCGTCCCAAGCCATGGTTCCCTCACCTGAAGTAGTAGTGTAGTCTTCCACTCCCTCACTAACTTTTCTCTTCCTTGCCATTTCTAGCTACTAGCTATCAATTTCTTTTGAGTGTATGCTATGTATTTGCAAGTGGTTGATTTAATTGAAGTTGGCTCTGATGCTATTGTGCATATTTATAGGTAGGGGAATAGGAAGATTTTCTCATGTGATGGAATCATTGAATGCTGAAATGGTCTTATCGTTTGTTTTTATTCCATTTTTTCTTATTAGTCTCGGGCTATAAACAATAACCAACTTAAAAGACCTCCAATTGTTAAATTTGACCCAGCCAAAGATGCCAATATGATCTATCTTCCATGCTATTATTTTTAGAAGGATAGTACTTTTTTGAGACTAAAAGGGCGACCCAAGTCAACAAGACTTCCTGATTTGCGAGGTTAGGGAATGTACTTTTACTTTGCAAAGAGGCTATTTTTACGACTCGAATTTGTGACATTTCAATCACAATTGAGCAACCTTTCCGTTGGCCAAGGCTCGCCATCAGGGGAATGCAACACGAGGATTTTCTAGGAAGTCAACCATCCTAATACTACTCTCGTCCAAACTCACTTAACTTTTTTTAGACTAATGTGACAGTATTTCCTTGATGATGCTACTTGTTATACCATAACAGTTGATTTGTTCGACACATATGACTAAACGAACTCCAAATGAATGAATTTTGCTCAATATAATTCTTAGATTATAGTCAAAAGAATGAACTGTTCTGAATATCTTATGATATAGTGAAATGCTATTACGTTACCAAAAAATGAAACTTTCATCCTTTTCGAGAACAAGAAGAGTATTGTCATTTTAAAAGTACATATCACAAAATTAATTATATGAAATTGTGATCTTGAATTGGTCGTATCTCCTTGTACATGTATTTTATATGGTTTTAATAAACTATATTTTATAAAATTAGCGAGTTGCGTTTTAGCACCAAGGAGAAATGAACACAGAAGTAGAGAAAGGTACTAATTGTACTCTTCTATTAAATATCTGATGAAAACAGTTACAACTTACAAGTGCATCAGCAAAGCAATTAATCAAATGATGCCCAAGATGAACAACAAATGGAGCCTAATTAGCCAACATAGGCTTGCTTAGTGAGCTAATTATAATTAGGGGCAGAATATCCATCATCACTACAGGATAATTATATTTATTACACCAGATTAGAGAAAATTACCACCAAAACAGCCTATAGAATTACATTTAAACTTATATATACTAATAAGATTATCTAAAAAAAGGGTTACTAGCTTGATTGAAAACAAATTTTTCTGCACCTAAAATTGTTTATCAAGTTTTCATTTTGAGTTTTCCTTTTCACAGTTTCGCTTTTATGAAAACAATAATACTACCCTTTACCACAATAGTATAAAGGAGTTGAGCCCTTGCATGACGGCATAAATTTGAATTCTGTCGATGACTAATCTGACATCTAATCTAATAAAATCTATCGCTGACAAAAAATAAATAATAATAATTCTACGACTAATAACGTAAGTGAAACAATATCATTTTCATGAAATACCAACACTAAAGTTCTAAGTAGTAGTTTGGCGATAGTTCCAATTTCCTCCTCCTATCCCCAATAAAAAAGTTTTAAAAGACGTTAGGTGCTAGTCGAGCGACGGGCTAGGGCCTAACGTCTAGGCGTCTAGGCGGACGCCTATTTATACTTAATATATATATATATATATATATATATATATAATTTCATCATAAATTACCAAATAGAATGACATATATATTATGAGTTATTGGAACATAATGAAAACATGGGAAACAAACATATAATGTGTGTTCATTAAGTATTCAACAAGTTTCTTACAATTTATTGAAAAAAAATAAAACGCAAAATGAAAGTTATCTATTTTCTGTCTAAGTGAGTTGCAACCTAGGCGAGTGCCTAGGCGGGTCTTGGTGGGCTAGGCGGGTGCCTAGGCTGTCTAAGCGCCATTTCTTAATTTTCAAACGCCTAGGCATTAATCAGGGTAGTGACTAGCCGCCTAACGCCTAGACGGGGCTTAGGAGGCGCTAGGTGGAGATTTTTAGAACAGTGATAAAAACTAAGGGCTCGTTTGTAAGTGCTTTTAAAATGACTAAAAGCAGTTTTAGAGAAAATGTTTTTGGGTTTCAAAAGCACTTGAAGTGCTTTTTGTAAGAAACACCAGTTATGTACTTCTTTCATAAAGTACTTTAAGTTTTTTTTTTTAGGATTTACTTGCATTTTTACTAAGAATTAGTGCCAAACATATTTTCACCAAAAACGCTTTCAACTATAAAAGCACTTCCAAACGAGTTCCAATACAACGGGTCTAAATATCTCCGAATGGTAAAGCCACTAGCTTTCTTTTGACAGGACAAAAATTAAGGGAGTGAGGATCCTCGCCGGATCCTCTTTGTGAGGATCTCGGGGATCCTCAAATCATACTCGTTCATCGTATATCGTGCAGTAAGAAATTATTGTAAATTTATTTAAAATTGAATATAAACAGTATCTGACGAAAAATGACCACATAATGTACGATGAACAGATGTGATTGAAGGATTATCGGGATCCTCATAAAGAGAATCCGGCGAAGATCCTGGGTGAATTAAGGGGCAAACATTCTTTTTTCACCTTGGATGTGACTTGTGGTATGTCACTTTCGTGTCCATATAAGGTCAAAATTCACATTGCTTTGGGTAAATAGCCATACAATAAATTAACGTAATACACTTTATATTCATTAAAAAAGTTTAAGACGATCGATATTTACAAAGCCACCCCTACAATGAAGCATGTCCAGCCCACTCTAACACATATTTAATTACATGATAACTAATATTTATTATTTTTTAGTGTCATCTTATTATATAATCATATTGTTTTAATTTTCTATTCATTATCTAAAATGTGGTTTACGTCACACATCATGCTTACAAAATGACATTGTTGGACTTTTCCCAACTAGTATCTAAATTAAACAAAGTGAATAATAGTTTTAAACTTAGAACTCTGAGATCTGTGTCTAATAAAATGAAAAAAAAAATACTATCAAATAGAAAATTTATGTACTTTTGACAAAAATCGTGAGCTAATTCTCAAATTTTTATTCAGTTTTGTAAAGCTCTGCAAATGCTATTAGGAAATTATTTTTCGTAGCATTTTTCCGCACCATAAGCTTCTCAAACGTGGTGTAGGACATTTAAGAGATGTTATGTGTGTCAGATAACCGTTCACAATCCTATGTTCGAATTTTTTGAAAGAAATTATTTGTAAATTCTATCTACAATTATGAAAATATCTAGATTAATAAGTTATCAACTTTGTTGGGTTGGTTAGTATTAAACAGTTAGTAACTTTGTTGGATTAGCGGATGATATGACCTCATAAAAAGCACAGGTTAGCAAGAACACACCAGTGAAGAAGATTTGGGACAAAAAATAAAGAACAAAAAACACAAAGAAAAAACAAAAAAGGGGGTAACAAAGATCAAATGGGGTAGCAAATCGAAGGTACTGTACGGCGGACATAGACAAAGGAAGAAACGAACGAGTCCGAGAGAGCCGAATCTTTCGACTGTTCACACTTTGAAGTTAACCATGAAAACATTAAAAATTAAAAACTAAATAAATTACCTTCAACCTTAAAACTTTGGATACACGACATGTCATGAGTTAGATTTTTACCGTTGATGAATCGCATGATGGTGATTAAAAAAGGCTAAAATACCTTTGTGAGTCTTCTCGGCTTCCTGAAGGTGAACTATCGTGACAAAGGCACCAACTGGTCCATTATTGAGAGGAAAAAAAACCTTGGATACAAATTTATGATAAAAGTAAATCGGTAGGGATACAATAATTTGTATATATACCTTGGTTAATGCATCTATCACGTCTGTTTAACGTTCATTTAATTATGTTTTTACTGCAATTGACGCTTTGCCGCAATGACGAAAAACAATCATACTACACACCATGATATGAGTTCCACAACCACTGATTTTTCTTTCTGCTAATAACCAATTATGTAACCCGTCATTGCTATCGCTATCTAAAATAAATTGTGCCCATCAACTTCTATTTATTTAATTAAGAATTACAACTACCTCTACTTTTGCACGATTTACGTCACTTTTCTTTTATTTTTCCCCCCTCTTGCGAACAAGAGAAACGTAGATTGGACTGCATGTCATGTGTTCATCATCCTGATTAATTTTAAATTAGAAAGAAGATAATATTATTTAAAGTTAGCATAATTGCGTAAAGTGAAACCTAACTGTTGATCATCCTTGTTGCTCCACGTGGAGGCCAGATAGCATGCCAAATGTCAGCATCTTAAGCTTCCATTTTTATAAATGTTGCTGTTTCTGGCAAAGACCAGAAAATTAAGAAGGAAAAAATATGAGTGCGCGACATAATCACATAAATTATAGGTAAGGTTGACAAATGTCATGTTTGCTCACGAAAAAAAATATATACATATATATATAAAAACTAAAAGTCTTACACTTTTAATCTGGAAAAATGGAACCGTTCCGACGTCCAAGAACGTTGTAGAAGTTGTGTTTTGAGTTGACAAATGGAACTTCAGAACCACCCACAATTTAGGGTTGGCAGCCAAAAGTCAGTTAAGTTAGTTGTGAACAAAGTATACTTCACAACTGTTAACGGTATATCAAGTCAATCACATACTATCGTGTGGTATTTTAAGTTCAAGGATAAAAATATCCTTTGACACAACAATGTTTGCATGAAAATACACGTTTTTAAGCCACGGACATCAATAAAAACATAAATGATATTATCAATATTACAATGATAGTTAATGAGACAGTAATGAATTTAATCATTGAATACGTTACAACTCAATTGCACTCCTCAACATTAAGCGCTCGTTTGCGATGACCAAAATCACTTACAGAGAAACACATGAGAAGTGCTTCTTGAAAAAAACACATGGCTAAGCAAGCCTAACTTAAAGGTCACGTATTTTACACACGGCTAACACGCGGCACAAGCTGTTTCGTTCTTTCTTTTATATTTTTGTACAGACAGGTAAATTCGTTTTTATGTAAGAAGACAAACTGCTTACTTTCAGACTCCAGCTTGAAGAAGGGGAGTGCTGTGTCCATCAGTGCTTCGCGGATGCAGCATTGGCATCAGAGCTGGATCCCTGTAAGCAGTGCTTAACTTTTCATAAAATGTAGAGATTCTACGATCGTTCTCGTCTTCTCTATCTTTCTTTATCAAACACTGCATCAAAACGCGGTAATGAGGTTCTTATATACATGCCAAATCGTCGGCTGAGATATATATTCCTTTAGTTTTTTAATACAATGAACCAAATTAAGAAGATTATAACCAATTCGACATCACTGTCAGATATCCATGGTCTGATGAGATAGGGTATATGCAGGATAAGAACCAGATTTGGAACATTGACTAACTATAATTCCGTTACAACTGAAATGAACGATAAAGTTGACAGCATCAGTGCAGACATACCTCAGCCGGATAGGCTTTGAATATTGGAAGGAATCGTTTGCGGCAGTACTCATTGAAAAGAAGCGTGAGAATCGGAAGAGGAATGGTCAGACTGGAAGCTAAGGGAACCTTTTTGAGCCCAAACATTCCAATTGCAATGATGTGCATCAGCACCAAGGCAAAAATTGTTGAATTGTGCACTGTTGGCCAAAATTTTCCTTCGGTTTCATACTTAGGTGCATATACATTCAGAAACTGTTCAAAATTGTCAATATATGTCATCAGAATATAAATAACCAAAACTTGTTAGATACAACGAAAAGTACAATAAAACTTTGATCAACGACCAAATACAAACTTAGATGGTACAAAATACAAAGTAACGTCGAAGTGTCAGCCTACTTTTTGATTAATAAGTTAGCAACTCAACTGAATAGGATCCTATATGAGCTTCTAGATCACTAAAATGAACACAAAATTCAAGATGTAACAACAAAGCGAAAAATTGATCATGCAGAAAGCTTCCTTGTCTGAGGTTTGGAGGTGCAAGAGGAGATTGGGGTTGTACCGATTTTTTAATTTTATTTTTCATCACCCTGGCACCAATATTTAGTCATGACACAACCTACATTTTGGAGGTTCTGTCTGATCCATTTGAAACGCTAATAGGTACTAAAAAGAACCCAATACATTGCATTTGGACTTTTCAAAACATGAAGTTGTGTTGTGTCCTTAATACCTACTTCCCACCCATGTCCATCTTCTTTCTAAATTAAATTATAATTGGTTTGTTATAGTTAGAGAATAATTTTTCACAAAGAGAGATCATCCAACTAACCTGGTTACGGAAGATTATGTATCCCAGACAACAGTAAACCAAGAGGAACGGGAGGATTAGTGGAGCTAGGAAGAAGTATGTTATTCCGAGGAGTTCAAAAAAGAGAACTCGAGGAATTTCACTATGGTATGGAATTGAAGGAACCTCAAATTCATCATCTTTTCCTGAAAATGGTCTTTTTATGATACTCCAAATCAGGGGACTCACGCGGAAGAGTTCTGAGGCTAGAAGACTGGTCCATCCAGATGTCACAACATATGCAATGAAGAATGATGCCTGCATCCAATATAAGAATCTATATAACAACCTTCATCATGAAATTTGTGATGCAAACAATTGGTTTCAAAAGTTAAAGATATAGCATTTCAGCGGAATCTCAAGTTTACCAGACAAATATAGTAATATAAGACCATAGAAGGACCACGGGGTTTTGGTTGATAACAAATTTTATTTACATTATCACCAATATTATAAATTGATGACGATTGAGGATAAGTTTTTCAAAAGTTATGTATCAGGAAAAAAATGACCAGGAAGCAAAATTCAAACTTCACAACTTTGTGCGAACCCTTTAAACAGTTACACAACGTCATGAAATTGCAAAAAGCAACTAAAAATTAGTATGATTATTCTAGCGAGAGGAGAGATACATGCTAACGTGACATATGTATTTTTACCTGTGCTGGAACAGCATCAGCAAGTATCCCTGGAATCTTTTTGGGCTCCAGAAAGATATTGAACCGATAGAGAACTGTTCCTGAAAGTGTATTTGCCAAGAATATATTCCATATTGTGAACCACAACATCTTGCTGCATGCACTTTTTTGTATCTGACTGAAAGAGATGTATCCTTCCATGGAAGACAACATTATCATGACGGGTGGCACAAAAGAAAGGAACAATTGGAGAATAAGACTTGGAAGATATCCTGTTATGACTTCACTGACAACTGTTCTGAAAGTCAAGAAAATCGTACGATTCAGCAGATCGTAAATAAAACAGTAAATTAGTAAAAGTGATAAATTCTCACTTACAGGTCCAGTACGCTTTTCAGAAACGGAAACCAGGTTTCCAACTGCTCAAGATGAGTAAGGCCTTGCACAATTACAACTGGAATGAGGAACAGAATTGTAAGAGCAGTATATGCAACCACTACCACCAGCTTGGAGATCCATCTTTTTATAAAAGATGCAGAAAAGAAGGGCCAGTGAACATCCTGGGGCTCCGGGGCCATCTCGGTAACCCATTCTGTGGGATTTGCTCCTTGTTGAATGTGTAAAGCTACTGCAGCACCAAGCCGAGACTTGAACGACACAAAAGCAGCTGCAACTTCCTATAATTAATATTTTGGGCATTTGCATCAAATTTCATGTTATTATAAATCAAACAATTTCAGAAAAATCTATTGGAACCCTGATCTTCTTTCCTCTAAATTTCCGATATGTCTTTTACAAGTCAACATGTAGCTATGCATGTTTATTCATGCAATTCGTAAAGTTGCCATAACAAAAATAATAAGAGGAACAGTGTGTGTTACTCATTTCTATTATTTTTCCTGAATACTTTTGTTTCACCTCTACAACAACAACAACAACAACAACAAAGCCTTATCCTGCTAAGCGGGGTTGGCTGTTTGCTAAACGAAGTCTTATGCAGAGGAGGACTTCTTTAATACCATTAGCAATCAATTACTATCACTCCTTTGAAATAAATAATAGCATGAATACCTTTCCTGCCACTGACGATTGCTCCATTCTCACATTATCTTCTAAATCATCCAATTTCTTTCCATAGTGATCTAAAACATCAACTTTGCGTCCAGATAGCCCCCAAGAGCCATCACGCCTTAATCTTTGCTGAGTATTAGTTTCTGATCTCAGACGCACGAGCTTTCGGTATAGCTTCCCCGCATCACTCTACAAGGAAAAGAAAATGAATTGTTCTCATATCTCATTGATAGAGAAATGTTAATTGTTACAATTTTGTTCAAATGCTCTCGGGTTTGATGTTTTAGAAACCAAAAAAATATAAGGAAAACTAATGAAAAGGGCTTCAAAACTTTGAGTTTTAACGATAAGGACAAAATAAAGGGTAAAGTGAATAGTACTAGGATTGACTTTTTAGTGTAAAAATGTGGTTTTTCGTTAAAGTGAACAGTACCGGGAGCTTTTCGTTAAAGAGGTACGACTGATAGCCAGGTAGTGTGGGATGAAGCAAGTAGAAAGGGACTCTGAAGTGTGACGTGTAATAACCTAAATAGGATACACATAGTAATTACAGAAGCACCAAGCGGGGCCTTGGAATACAACCAAAAAATTAACTCGTTGGGGCTTAGTCTGATACTCATCGAAAACTAATTAATTAATTAAAGGTTGTGAAAGCTTAGCCTCGTAAAAATTAAAAAGTCAATCCAATGAAGATGATGGAGCTCGAGAACAAATTAATTCATAAAGCTTTTGTTTTTCAGCAAAGAATAATGAGGTACTGAGGGTGCATAAACAGATATGATGTGTTTGATTATCTGCACACATTTCCAGGACCATACAATAAAAAATGCATTTGAGCATAAGCACATATCAGGATTATACATGACAGAATGCTTACAGTGAGACGTTGGAGTTTGTTAGTTCGACGAACCACTGAATGTGAAAGATACGTAGAAGGATAATACTCCGTAAAAAAATTCTCAACAGTTTCACTACAGCTGCTCCCAGATGAGACTGGAACAGCACGAACTAATACTGTAAACTGATGAGGCTGAGGTTTGGATGAATAGAAGTGAGCAATTCTTTTCGATGAGATAAAGCTATACTCCTGCAGTTATAGTCATCAAGTTGAAATCACAATTGACTCTTTCTTTTCGACGAAACAGAAAATTGTGATGGAATAAGCCATGAAAGAGAAACAAAAACCGACTTACATAATAAAGAAGATAGCAGACGACTCCAGTGAAAATGTATGCTGCACAAAAGTGAACCCATAACCTTGGGGAAACCGAATCAGATAATCAGGGTACCTTCAGGATAATTTTACTATGCCTGCTATATAAATAATAAAATGTACTTGAAAAAGATCTAGCAACAACAAAGAAGTCCACATAGACGTACATGATGAAGTTATTTTGAACAGCAAGTGAGAAAGTTATTCAACCAACATAAGTCTAAATCTGGGTATGAGCTTGAACAACTTCACTCTCACCTCCTAGTCTATGAATGTACAAGCACAAAAAGTAAGAGAAAACTCCAATACAATTGCCGATCTCTGGCACAATATATCCAAAGTAAGCTTATATTTAAAAATTCTCCCAGAGAAATTAGAAGACACACCAGAGACCTATATCCAAATGTCAACCCATGTGCAAAAAACTGCTATCCCGCCTTTCGTTGGCTTTAAATGTGCAAGCATATAGGAAAGCATACAACTTGGATACAACGATTGCCAAGGGAAATCCGGTATATCCTAGGTTTTTCACTTTGAGCAACGCACTAACTTAAAATGCCATAAACTCAACAGAATTGGAAGCCAACGAAGACGAAAAATTACTGCATTTGGGGAACAATGTGTCGAAATATGAACCATAAACAGAGTTTAGCTAATGCAACAATTAACCAAAACAGTAATAACAGACATTGTTCAAATACTGCAATTTTATGTCAAGTAAAAAACTTTGGTCATCAAAATTCCCACAGTGAAGTAAGTAATTACCATTTCGAGCCAACATTCACATTCGAAATGCTGAAGGAGTCCAAAGACTTGCTGGGCAAATTCGAAATATCAAAATCCCTATTCAGCTGGTTCCCCAGATAATTTATCGGAAGCAGAACCAGAATCCCAACAATCCCAGCAAACCCAAACACTCTCAAACTGCATCAAAACAAAGAAATAAAGCCCAATTCAAAATACTCACCCAAAATTAATCTCAACACACCCAGCAAACCGAAATACTCTCAAACTCCATCAAAATTAACAAAACCAAACTCAAATACGCACCCAAAAATACTCTCAACACACCCAGGAAGCAGCACATCACCATTTTCCTACCCCCACTAACCTGAAGATAAAAATGCGCATGAAGACGACAGCATCCAAGCTGGTGACTGACAGAAGCTCGTCCTCAGAGGGCTGCCACGCCCTCCGCACCCAACCCGCCGTCGGCAGTAGCCGCTCGAAATTGAACTTGTTGTTCTCCTCCAACTCCTCCTTGGCCGCCACCGAGCGCGGCGAATAGACATTGAGGTAGCTGGGTTGCTTCCTGAGTATTGAATACAGAGTGAAGAACAAGAGACAGAGGGCGAGATTGATTCCCACCGACGTTAAAAGCGCCGAAACGATCATTTCTTCGGAGCAAATGGATCGAATTCAAATGGGCACAGTTCAATTTTCGAACTTTGATGCAGTTGATTTGGAAAGTGATGAACTTCGAGCAGGAAGCAACCGACTTTTTGGAACTTTGAGCAAAGTTGAGGGGAGAGGGGAGGGGTAGGATGGAGATTTGCTCCTGAGAGTTACTGTGCAACGGAAGGTATCCGACTTTGTTTTTCGAAATTGACGATTGTACCCCTGTGTCCGCGTTGGCTCCCGCCATGTACCCTTGGGACTCATTTCTGTTCAACAGAATGAAACGCTCCTTCGATTGCGTTTCGACAGCGGCCGGCGCCGCCTCGTCATTGCCGCCGTCCAATAGACCAGTGTTCTTAAACAAAGCTGAACGCGAGCAGTCAGCCCTCCAACTCCGCCGAGAGGAAGCGGAACAAAACCAAGGAGATTGCGCGCCCTCAGCTAACAGTAACAAATATGGGACCTTTTGATGCCGGGGTTGAATTCGACTCGAAACTCACCATATTCAATCAATGTATGTAGCGCATATTATGTTACGCGGGAGAAAATTCAACACTGCACGCATAAATTGGGCGTACTGGTCATGCTGGAAAGACCGGTGTGGCGACAATGTTCTTGACTTTGCATGACAAGAATGTGTTTTATGAACTCAAGCAAAAAGCAGCCAAGAAGGGAACTGATTGAGAGTAGTAGTTATGTTCCTCCTGAATTGGCAAAACATGCGTGAGGATAGCTTCAAAATTCAAGGCGGTACAGTTTTGATCGACCTCCTAGATCCTAAGCATAACATAACTATTTAAGTTGTGTGATTGTGAGCAAAAGGAGATGCCAAGTGAGATGCATGGTAGTGTTTTAGGCAGGGGTGTTTGCACTCAAAATATACCAATTTTTACTTATTTGGGCATTTTGGGTAAAATATGGTATTTGGAGGATTAATATGCAAGAAAGCTAACTTGGAAAGATATTTGGCTGCAAGTGAATGGGTTTGGCACTATAATATTGTTTTTCCCATTTGTTTGGATGGTGGAGGTTTGTCAAGCCTTTGTTTAATCAAGATACATGCATGTATTGCAAGTAGATGGGAGAGCCTTCAAATAAGGAACAAATGAAAGAAGTCAACTTGCTTCTTTTAATTGTTAGTTTATTACAAGTGGGAAAACATGTGCTAAAAACATGTGGTGGAGATGCAAATTCCCCTTTTAATATTGTTTCTACATGCAAGTTGGCAAATGCAATGCAAGCTACCCAAGCAATGAAATGCAAGCTGCCCAAGCTTCTTTCGGGCAAGTACAAAAACCTCAGTAGGGGGCTTCCTCCAGATCTCTATAAAAAGGAGTAGATGCACAAGGATTATGGACACTCAAACAAACAAACAAAAACACAAACTCTGCTCAAACCAGATTTGCCAAAAGCCTTCTTTTATCTAGTTTATTAGCTCTACTGCTCACTTGCGGTATCGATCTCATTTGTAGCTTTTATGTGCTCATTTCCAGTCATATAAATTACAAGCAATCTGCAATATTAGTCACTTTCCTCTGTCATTTATATTTCCAAGCAACCTTGTCATTTACATATTGTTCTATCTCTCCATATAAGTAAAGTCCTTATTTTTAAGGCAAACAAAGAACCTTAATTTGAGCAACTCCCACTCAAATGGCACAATCTCTTGATTTGAAGTCAAAAGGCGCAACCTCAATCATTCAAATCTCGTCTACTAGCGACATTTAGTAGTGGCACGCCCGCACCCCATTAATCTCGTATGTGAGCAAATCCCTGGCTTGCCTGCAAGGCACCATGGTGGATTTAAGAAGCGAACATATTTTGGCACGCCCGGTGGGATCCTTATATGAAGATAGATCATGAACAATCCTTATGTTCATGATTTTTTTGCTTTTTCGGAGGATAGCAGTGTTGAAGAGCGCCCAAGCTATGACTATCACATAGAGCCAACCTATGAGTTGCCAACTTATGGGTACATGGCTGAAGAGTACTCAAGTCCCATGGAATATGATTGTCGGCCAACTAATGGCCATCAAATAAATAATAATATTGCAGATTGGCCAACTTATGGCTATGATGAAGGTTATTATTCTTTTGAAGACAATCGCATTCATGAATACTATGATAGGCCAACAAATGACTTTGAGTATCAAAATGCTTCCAATGAGTACATAGAGCCAATTTATGAGATGCCAACTCATGATCATCCGGATGAAGAGCTCTACAAAGAGGATGTGGGCAAATTAGAGAAGGTGTCCAAACTCCATGTGGCAAGCATCGAGTATGGTGAAGAGGTCACTAAGTGTTTTAAAAGGGTGGAGGAAAGCTATACAACTTTTCGAAAAACTTTGAAAAAGTTGATAGATCAAGTGTGTCAAATCCCTTCTACAAAGCACGCTCATCCTACTAAAATCAAGGAAGAACAAATCATACACGTTGATGAAGGCCAAACAATGGCCCCACCCAATGAAAAATCCATGAAAATGGATATGGTTGTAGGAGACCAAGCTAAGATGGAGATGATAGCTAGTATAGGCCAAACACCAACGCTCGGGGGGCACGAGCCCACACCTCATGTGGAGCCCGAAGAAGAAGAAAATAGCTCTTACACTCTTCCCCGCCAACACGAGCATGTTGTCCACATTGAGATCTCAAGGAGGACAAAGCTTGGGATCAAACATGAATGGCCACCTCCTATGGTTCCCAAGCTACATAGCATGGCCAATTTAAATGATGGGTTTGATCTCTCTACACTCAATTTTAAAAAGAGAAACAGATTTAAGTGTTAAGAGAAAAATAACATATGGGCAATGAAAGAGTTTCATCCAATATGCCCGAATAAGGCTCGTTTTTGTTTCTCCCTCTTTCCTTTTCCAATTTATTTCTCTCATTCCCTTCATTTTCTAAAAAGCTCCAATTTATTTCTCCTTCTCTCCTTCTCTTGATTTGAAGTCAAAAGGCGCAATCTCAATCATTCAAATCCCGTTTACTAGCGGCATCTAGTAGTGGCACGCTGCACCCCATTAATCACGTATGTGAGCAAATCCCTGGCTTGCCCGCAAGGCACCATGATGGATTTAGGGAGCGAACAAGGGGCAGGATAAGGAATTTAAAATTGTAAGTCATAGGTAGCTCTCACCTTGAGGATGTTTAAGAAGGAGAAATTTTTAGTGTGACGGTCATACATATTATAACATGAGTGAATTGATAGTACTATGACCATCACACCAAAACATTACTCAAAAGGAAAGCAGACTGGGATACGGGCAGGTGGGTTCAGTGCCCCTTGTTTAGAGGAAGGCGTCTGCAACTTTCATTGTTGTGGACATGAATCAAGCATTAGATTAGGGTGCGCAATTTCCTGGTGGAACAAAACCAAGGAGACTGCGCATCACTTAACATGTTATAGTTAGGTGGTCCTTTAGTTAAAGTCTAGAGACGACTTGCGACCAGCATTTGCAACCTCTAAACTGAAGTCTTTGCAAAGACTTTAGATGAGGCCTTGTCCGGTTACTCCCACTGTTGTGCAGAAGCGTTAAATATGAAACCAATACACTACAACGACAAAATATGATAAGACAAATAATTTAAATGACACAAGAATTTATACTGGTTCGGCGTAAGCCTACGTCCAGTTCCGAATAGAGTTCAACACTCAAGGAAATTCCACTAATATCAAAAGGAGATTACAAATAGAGTTCAACACTCAAACCCAAATCTCACATACACCCAATAGCTCTCACTCATACAAAGAACAAATGGAGAAGAAGAAACACATACCAAATCCTTCTCTCCCAAAAGCCACAAAATGTAGCACAATATCTTTGAATGAATGATTGCACAAATGGAGAACAGTAAAACAACAGCACTCAATTTTCTTCTCTATCGGCTGTTCTTCTCTGTCGGCTGCTCTCTGTTTTCTCTCTGTCTGCTGCCGCTGCGTTTCTGCTCCTTCATTGACCAAAAGGCATGAATTGCCTTATATAAGGCTGGTGCCTTTTAATCAAACCCTAGCTGCCATGTGGCTTTCAAATGGGTAACAAAAGGCCAAACCTATTTGGGCTTGAGACAAAAAACTAAAGGCCCAAGAAGTATTGAGCCACAAAATCCAACACCTACCAGTCGCCGCCACCACCTCCTGCTGGCTTCATCTATTAGTCCACTTGTACACTAAATTCCCGTAGCGTAGCCTTCGGGTGGTCCACCCACCTTCAATCCTACTCCACATATCTCTCGAGACTCTTACCCACCTTCAATCCTTTCTTAGCTACATTCTTCTCAGCAAAAGCTTAGAAATCACTTTTTCTTATTTTCTTTGAGTATTTCTCTGCAAGCAATGGGTAACATTGTCTCAATATCCCTGCCAAGCGATCCCATTTTTGATTCTTCCTGCTGGGGTTCCCTTATTCAACCACCAAAATACATAAGGAGGCTGAAAAAAAACCTCGAAGCTCTGGATCATTCTTTTGGAGAACTGACCGCTTTGAAGGCTGATGTATTGAGAAAGGTTGAGGTTGCAGAGCTGCAGAGATCCATGAAGCGATTGAACCAGGTACAACTGTGGATTGAAAAGGTGGAAAAGATTGAGAATGAAGTCGCAGAAGTTAAGCATGGTCGAGTTCAAGAAATTCAGAAATTGTGTTGCGGAGCTTACTGCTCAAAAAACTACTTGTCCAGCTACAAGTACGGAAAAAAAGTGTATAAAAAGCTGGCAGAAGTCGATGATTTAAAGAACAAGGGTATTTTTGCGGAGGTCGCAGAAGAAACCTTCCCGGCAACTTTAGTCCGTGAAAGACCTATGGAACCAGCTGTTGGCATGGAATTTGTGTTTTATAAGGTTTGGAGCCAGCTAGAAGATGAACAGGTGGGAATAATTGGATTGTACGGGATGGGAGGGGTGGGTAAGACTACCCTACTGACCCAAATCAATAACAAATTGCTCCATGCTGATTTTGATCTCGTGATATGGGTTGTGGTATCCAAGGACCACAATGTTGAAACTGTCCAAGATAAGATTGGTGACAAGATTGGGTTTTCCAGCAACTCGTGGAAACAAAAACAGCAGTCAGACAAAGCTGAACACATCTGCAGGCTATTGAGCAAGAAGAAGTTTGTGTTATTGTTCGATGATATATGGGAGCCTATTGAAATAACCAAATTAGGGGTTCCTATTCCTAACCCGCACAACAAGTCTAAAATAATCTTCACCACTCGCTCGGAGGATGTATGTGGTCAGATGGATGCTCATAAGAAGACTAAAGTGGAGTGTTTGGCGTGGGACAAAGCATGGAACTTGTTTCAGGAGAAGGTTGGGAGGGAAACACTTGGTATTCACCCAGATATTCAACGACTTGCTCAAACTGTTGCAAAAGAGTGTGGAGGTTTGCCACTCGCACTAATTACTGTTGGTCGGGCCATGGCTTGCAAGAAAACAACTCAAGAGTGGAACCATGCGATTCACATTCTGAAAAAATCCGCGCACGAGTTTTCAGGTATGGAGGATAAGGTGTTCCGTCTTTTAAAATTTAGTTATGATAATTTAGCCGATGAGAAGGTCAGATCTTGCTTCTTATATTGTGCTCTATATCCAGAAGATTTCTTCATATTTAAAGATGATTTAGTATATCTTTGGATGTGTGAGGCAATGTTGGACGAATATGGGAGTGTAGAGGAAGCAAAAAACAAGTGTTACGATATTATAGGAACTCTTGTTGCTGCATGTTTGTTGGAAGTTAACTTAGATATGGTAAAGATGCATGATATGATTCGTGACATGGCATTGTGGTTAGCTCGTGACTGTTCAAAAGAGAACGACAGTTTCCTTGTCCATACAAGTGCCCAAGCAGCGCCGGATGTCAAAAAATGGAAAATCGCAACAAGGGTGTCGTTGGTAGATAATCATATTGAAAGTATCGTTGAAACACCAAAATCTACCCAGTTGTTGACCTTATTGATTCAAGGAAGTTATATTAGCAGAAGTCCTCTCAATATGATTGTTGATGGCTTCTTCGATTACATGCATAAACTGCGAGTTTTGGATTTGTCTAGAAATGAGAAGCTAACCCAATTGCCATCTGGAGTTTCAAACCTGATTGCCTTACAGCATCTGAATTTGTCTAGGACTGGTATAAGAGAATTGTCGATCGAATTGAAGGCCTTAGTGAGGCTAAAATATTTGAACTTGGAGTATACAAATCAACTTAATTTTGTTCCACCAGAACTAATATCAAATTTTCACATGCTAAAAGTTCTGAAATTGTTCGGCTGTAGTTCTTCAGACAGAATTCTTTTTGGTGGTGAAAGAGCCCTGATAGAGGAAATCGAGGGTTTGAAACACCTTGAGGTATTTACTTTGTGCATACGAAGTAGCTATTGTTTCAAAAAATTGTTCAGCTACAACATAATAGTGACCAGCACTCAGTATCTACACCTCTCGGATGGCAAGAACTACTCAAGCGTTCTAGATATATCATCTCTGGCGGACATGAAACATCTTCGTGGCCTTCGTATTGATGAATATCCTAACCTGGAAGAATTGGAGATTTATTGGGCAGGACAAGATCCTAATGATCCTCGGAACGCAATGATGAGAAACCAAAGTCGCTTCTGTGGCCTTGAGTACGTAGATGTATGCCGGTGCCCAAATCTCAAGGACCTGACATGGCTCGTTTTCGCGTCCAATCTCAGAATCTTAGAAGTGCGTGACTGCTCTGGGATGGAGAAAATAATCGATTTGGAAATATTTGGTAGAATGGCAGGTGCGGTGGAAGAACAAAATGCTTTCGCAAAACTTACAGATCTGCATTTGGATTCACTACCGCGGCTAAGGAGCATATATGGCAATGCCTTACCATTTCTGCATCTCAACCAAATCTTGGTATATGAATGTCCGGCGTTGAAGAAGCTGCCACTCAACTCTACCAGTGCCGAACGATGTAATCTCATTATCAGGGGACAGAAAGAGTGGTGGAATGGCTTAGAATGGGAGGATGAAGTTTCTAGAAGTGTTTTTCTTCCCTACTTCATGTTAGAATTCGGAGAGGTTCTCAGAACAGATTTCAAAGAAACTGATTTGGGGGAATTTTCAGATCATCTATTATTCTTCTCCGCAAGGAGGAAATATATATTGTACAAAGACTTGTAAAACAAGAAAGATGATTAATATACTCCTAATCTAATTACAATAGAAGACAAATCATAATACTTTATGTACATAAGACTTATGTTAACATTGATTCTGAAGTTGGTGCATAAGTATCTTTGGTGCTCAACCTTCATATGCTGTGAAAACAAAAGTCGATGAATCATGAATGCGTTTTCTTTCTGTATTTTGAATTGATTGAAAATTTTGGAGAATCCAGTACTAGATCATTCATTTGTTTATTTCGTAAGAAAAATATGTCATTCACCTTTTGAATTTAAGTTGAATGTCACATTCTAAGTACCTAAACTATTCCAACAGTCTATTTCAGAATCAAACTTAGTCGAGCTTAAGAAATTAAGTCCGATAGAGTTTAAGAAATCAACTGATCAATAAAAAGAATCCAATCCCAGAAATAAACTCATAAACTAGCCAAAGTTGTGTTCAGTTACTTGTAAAAGAACATAATTATATACTATTAAAAGAATAAAGCAACGTTCCATCAATAAAAATCAAAGCTAGATAAATTTACTAGCTCAAACTTAGGAAAACACACATAAAAACAAAAATAAAAGAGAAACGACATACACTCACGGATGGTGCGCCAGACGATCTTAGTCGGGGTACGAAAAATGGATGGGACCATGAGAAGGCTGAGTGTTCATACGCTTCTTCAAGAACCTCATATACTTCATGTTCTGCCTCACCACACAACTGCTCGCAGCAAACCAGCGTCGCACTCTCCTCGCTCGGAAGCCCTTTGGCGATGGTGGACGCCGTGCGACCTAGCATGTGGTGGCGGGCGCGTCCATCACCACAGGCTTTGTGCCGACCTCTGTCCCAGACACCATAGCTACAACCTCTCTGTAAGTTTTTCAAAGCCTAACGTGAAAGTGAAGAATGGGCGTTAGGGTTTTGGGAAGGCTGTTTTTTGTAACCCTAAACGTGTATACGTTATGGCCTTTGTCTTTGTGGTTGGTCTTCAGTTCGCTGGCTGCGAGCGAATCTATTTGTACGATGGAATCCAATTGACTTTTTGCCATCTGCCGTGAGACCTTTAACCACCAATAAGTTCTTGCCAGGTCAATATATGGGCATTATTCAAGCTTACTCATTAGGTATTTAACGTGGCAAAGTTCCAACAGAAAAAAACATACGACACGAATACACACAAAAAATTAAGGATTTTGGTTGAGGTTTTATTTTCTTCCTTTGATGCAACCATATTTGTTATCTACGAGATTCAAACATTTAAAGGTTTTTCAAATATAAATGAAGACGAATATCATTATACCAAAAATACTTGTAATGATATATTTTTTTTTCTTTTTCTTATCGGAAGAAAAGTATGTAACAAATTGACACAATAACAGTATGATTTTTGAAGATCGAGTTGATGTTTACTCACAAAGTAAATTTTTAGCATGATAGTTTTTTTATTGAACACGTGATATTATCTACATTAAGGGAGATGGGGTGGTCGCTTACCCTCACAGTCGACTAGCAATAATGTGGTACAACTTTATCTTTGACGATAATCGAACCTAAGACCTCTCACTTACAAGCGAAAATTATAAGTGAAAAGGAATATCACTAGACCGTAGTACTAAGTGACATGATAGTTTAAACTATTTTTTCACATGATAATTTAGTTACATGACTTTTTAGAGGTATTTCCTTTAAACATAAGTTTATATGGAATTACAAGAATTTTCAGATTTATTAGACTTTATATTATTTTATTAGTTGTATTATGTTCTATTGATTTTATACAATGATGCTAATGGTGAAGATTGGACTAAACCGTGTAATGAGCTAATAATAATTTGGTATCAAACTCGTCATTCGTGAAAGTTGAATCTTAAACGTTTCAAGTACAATGTAAGAATAAATATAAGAAAATCTTTAACCGTACAAATGACAATATCTTATTATTTAATTAGTCAGAATGAGGCTGAAATGTCTCTATGAGTCTTCTGGCCTCCTAAATGGGTGAATAACCGTGACTTGCCACCAGTTGTCTCATTCTGAACAAGGTTTGACAAAAGTTAACTAGAATGATAAGAAATGATAAAGCATGTAAAATAAGAAATAATATGTGAAATTTGTGAATTAATTTTGGGTTGTATATATTTAAAGTAATTTTAAACCACGTTTACTTAAAAAATGAAAATAAAAATTATTCTAAATTTTTACTTTCATGTATTTACACCATTTATCAAGTAAATATATTTGACATGTTTTCCGGTCTTCTACTAATGTAACCAGGTATGATTGTGGTATCCAAATTTAACAAGAGGGTGCACACAATATTAATACACCAACGAACTCTAACCACAACGTGACAGTTGTCAGCATGAAGCGCCAAGTGTAGCGACCGAGAATCCAACGTGCAGTGACTTTATCAGAAGGTGCACACAACATTAATACACTTAGTTGGTTTCCTTTCGCGCACATTACCGTTTCGATCGCTTCGACAGCAAACCGCCACCACCGCATAGAACTAAAAATCAACACCCGCCACCGCTACTCAGCCGTCGTCTCCGGCGATACATTCGAATCTCCAATCTCGAAAGGTCTTTACCTGCGATTCCATGGATTTCAGATCGTTTATATTTTCATCATAATTCCGCAATTCAATCTCCCAATTTTGATGGATTTAGGGCTTTGTATCTGAAATATTGCTGAAATTTTGTGATGGGTTGAATGCAGAGAGAAATTTAGGGAAAGATGAGCGACGTATTCGAAGGGTACGAGCGCCACTACAGTGAGCTCTCCGCCAACCTCACCAAAAAGTGTACGATAGCTGGGGCTCTCGATGGAGGTAAAAAATTTCTCACTTTTCCTTCTTTTTTTTTAAAATTTTTGTGAATTGAATCATATGTATGGTTGCCCTGAATTTGGATGATTCATGTTGTATTTAATTGTGCTGATGACATGGATTTTATGAAATAAAGTTTGGGTCTTTTTGTTGGTGGCGTAAACCTGATGAAGGATCTTAATGTATGTATTCGATTGAATTAATTACGCGAGAACCGAGTTTCCGTTGGGATTAGTGTGGATATGTGTCTATTGGATCACTAGGACTGCTTAGTTTCTAACTGTTGCCGCTTTGCCGCAAAATTATGCTTCTTTATTTGAGGTTGAAAAATTATCAGTAGCTATAGGTTTAGTGGTCTCAAAAGATGGCGAAAGTCTTAGGCGGATAGAGCTTCCATCGGCTTGAGTTATGCATAATATGTTAATAATGGTTGTTTTAAAAATGGGGAGAAAACAAGAAAGAAAAGGACTGAAATGCTTGAGGCAATAGGATCGGGTCTTGGATTGTGCAGTATGTATCTTTTAAGTTTTTCAACATTTGAATGGAAAAGAAATGGATGGAAGAAGGGTCGGTTCTGAATTTTTTGGATGTTGAGTATTGTAGGTACAAAGATAAAGAGAAAAGGGATTTTAATTCATTTCATGCGGTAGATATATTTCCCAAAAGAACATCTTACCTGCAAACTTCTATCTGTATAAAATTGAACTTAAGAATAATATTTCAAATTGTGCTCGTTAGGAGTTTAAACATACTGTTGGTCTTCTTTTTTTACTTCTTGTTCTTGTTGTGAATGCGTATATTCTCCCTTATCAAGTCAAGAGATACTGATATTTATATACACTACTGTCTCTGTTATAATCTCAGAACAAAAGAAGCAGAAGGTTACTGAAATAAAGGCTGGAATCGATGATGCAGAATCTTTGGTAATTGATTGAACTATTCTCTTTGGGAGGAATTTTTTTTTTTTTTTGTTATTTCTTTTTAATTGGTTCTGATGTGCTGTTTCTTAAAAAATTTCAGATCCGGAAAATGGACCTTGAGGCAAGAAGTTTGCCACCAAATATTAAGGCTGTGCTTCTTGCTAAGCTGAGGGAATATAAGTCGGATCTGAATAATCTGAAAAGCGAAGTTAAAAAACTTGTATCTGGAAACGCATATGCATCTGCCCGAGATGAGTTGCTGGAATCAGGCATGGCTGATTCTCTGACAGTATGTCTAAATCCTTTTAGCTTCTTTTTATTTTTCGAATATTTATTTAAGATATAAAATGTGATTCATTATTCGGTAGTGAGTTTGTGATGGATCTTGGTATATATTTGACATGAAACTTGGAGTTCTTCTACTTTTTTGAGGAAGATTTCACTTCGGTGTGCTATTTTAGTTATCTCAATCTAATTCGCTTGCTTGACCAATAGAATGAGTGAACATGATTAGTTCTGGTTTGACTTGATGGTCACTTCACTTGTTAATTTGAAACAAAGATGCTTGAAACAACAATGAATATTTGAGTTTGAAAATTTGTTCTTCACTGGGCACTTTCGTTTTTGTCATAATTATTAGTCTTTCCTTTATTTGTGATAATTGATGATACTATTGTATGCTTTCCATGACTTGATTTGTGTCTTAAGCCTTCTGCTCTCATCCTTTCTTGATATTGTGGATAAATGTTTTTGCAATACTTACTGACTAATGAAAATCCAATAGGCATCAGCTGATCAGAGGTCAAGGCTAATGATGTCAACCGAGAGAATAAACAAGTCCAGTGATAGAGTTAAGGACAGCAGAAGAACCATGCTCGAAACAGAAGAGCTTGGTGTTTCGATCCTCCAGGATCTGCATTCACAGAGACAATCACTGTTGCATGCTCATACCACGGTTATTACCTTTTCAGGCTTTATATTCATTTTACGGTTGTTTTAACATTCTTTCCGCGAACAAGTTTATTTTCCATCTCTCGTCCTCTAATATTTAGTGTCAGTATGCATGCCTTCTCTTCCTTGAGTAATGTTCAAAAATATACTGATGTACATCTGGACTCTGGAGATTATCACCTTATGAACATGATTTACTCAATCTTCTTTTCACTATTATTAGTGTTAGTCTCTAAGGAGAGTGATGTGCGGCATGTGCCTATGTGTATCCATGGGCCTGTACGGAAAACAAGTTTTTCAAAAAGAGAAAGTTACTGATATAACTGCTTTGGCGAGGGCGATGATCTTCCTAGAATGGCATTTCATTTATCTAACTGTTTTTTCCTTTTGCTGCAGCTTCATGGAGTGGATGACAACATAGGGAAAAGCAAGAGAGTTCTGACTTCCATGGCAAGGAGTATGAACAGGAACAAGTGGCTTATTGGCACGGTCATCGCGGTTCTTGTCTTTGTGATCGCCTTGATCTTGTACTTCAAACTTAAATAAGCCAAGACATTTTCGCTTGTTGAGCTTGTGGCTTTTCAAATGAACAAATTTTCGTTTCTTGTTTCCCCTTATTTTTCGAGTGTGCAAATTGAGTTTGTCAAGATGGAGGTTCTTGATTGTGTAGTAATGGAAACATATCGATACGTTCCAACATTCTTTATTGGTTGTGTAACTTGTGTTTACCATTTCTGAGTAAGACAATACTTCCCACCTTCCCAATAAAGAGGAAAGTCATCCATCCAGTTAATGCGACGTCATTTTTCAATATAAACGTCATAATCGAAATGGTTCATTCTCTTTCGTTTATAATAAAAGAGCGTTGCTGTGAACTTATCACTTATGCGTTCTGTTTGTCCAAGTTCCAAACATAAGCTTTGCCTCCCTCAGCTTATGAGATGGCCAACCAACACTGGCTTGGCATCACTCCCCACCCGCCACCTCCGTTCTCTCATCCGAGCATGCACACGCCAATCCTCCATTGGCGTTGCCAAGAAGCTCCAAGCAGCCCCGTTCTCTCATCCGATCATGCACACGCAAATCCTCCGTTGGCGTTGCCAAGAAGCTCCAAGCCGCCATTATCACTGGCGGCCTTGCCGCCTCAGCAGACTCATTCCTTCACAATTGCCGCCTCCATTTCCACGCTGCACACGCCCGTCCATTCTCTACACGCAAGCCGTTTCAATGAAATTCCCCACTCGCACAAAGACGCCGTGGACTGGACCGTTATCATGGGCTGTTTTGGCCACCACGGAATGCTCCAATCCGGGCTTCGTTTGTTCGTCGAAATGCAAAGTGAGGACGTGAAGGTGGACGACGTGGCATGGTTTGCTTGTTCAATGCGTGTGCTCGGCTGGGCAATGCTGAAATTGGGGAGAAAGGACATGGTTTCGCAGTGAAGGTGGGTTTGGATTCTGGTATCAAGGCCTGCAATGCGGCCATGGATATGTATGTCAAGTGTGGCCAATTGGGTATGGCAAGACGGGTGTTCGAAGTGATGGAGGAGCGGAGTGTAGTGTCGTGGACTGCGACTTTGGACGGTGTGGTTAAATTGGATGGTGTTGGAAATGGGAGAGTGGTGTTTGATCAAATGAATGAGAGAAATGAGGTTGCTTGGACGATCGTGATTGTTGGATATCTAAGGATTGGGCTTATCTGCGAAAGCTTTTCGCTTCTTGAAGAAATGCTTTTCGCTCATTTTTATCAGCATGTGCACAATCCAGCGATAGGGTGACGGGCAGTTGGGTTCACGCTTATGCTTTAAAGACAATGGAGAGCTACATGAAGTTGGATGAGATGATATAAAGACTGAGAAGGATCAATGGACAAACACAAGAAAAAGATTGCACGAGAAATGAGAAAAGGAGAGTGAAAGAGGAAGTCAGTTGATTAGAATAATTAACTCACACTGAATTTATATCGCAATAGAATAAAGTAGTTTTTTATTTCGGCTTTTTAACCAAAATGGTCTATGAGATTGGTATAACCTCTCACTTTTGTCCCTGAGATTGTCCACTGTCAATTATTTTGGTCATTCCGTGAAAAATCTCCTTTGGGTATTTTTGCCAAATTAATCCTTCCACCTAAATTGGTGGTTTCTTTAATTTAATAGAATTTTTTTACAAAATTATTGATAATGAATAATCTCATACACCATTTACATCGATCTTAAATCTCAAAAATAAAAAATCAAAATAAGGAGTTACGACAATTTCGCGAAGTATTGTAGCTAAAATGTCTTTAATATTTCTCGTCGGAATAGTAGTTTAGGATATCTCTTTATGCAAATACGAATGTGATACATTTATTACACGACTTTTACCAATACAATAAAAGGGAAGTTCTAACAGGGGATGTAGCTCAAATGGTAGAGCGCCCGCTTTGCATGCGGGAGGTACAGGGTTCGATCCCCTGCATCTCCATTTTTTAATTTTTGTTATTTTTATAGGCAAATTCTCCCTCCTCTTTTAGCTGCCCCTTAATTTCTTGGAATTTACTGCAGTTTCGAGCTTCTCTTTTTTGAACTTCTCATAATCTGCTATTGCTAGCAACATCACATTCGACTTCAGATCAGCCATCACCGTCTTCACGAGCTATTTCAATCGAAAACATTGATTCGGTTACTATATGTACTTGCCCCTTAATTTTCTTCACACACATATTATGGCGGGGTTTTGAAGAACTTACCGATTCTGTAATGCTTCGCATGACATTGTCCGAGACCCAAGTGAGGAGAGGTGGTACGATGAAGCTTAAGTTTATGTCAAATATGTTTTTGAGCCAGCTTTGTGTTCCTTGTCTATCTGAAAATATGATTCCTTTGATGCTGAGGTTAACGTCACTTGGATCATACCCAGCAATGCCTCGGATTTCCCATCTAGTCTACACAAAATAAAAAAAAATGTCACCATATTAAGTGGGATCCCGCTCCATTGTAGCTGAGATGGATCCTTATCGACAACATATCAACAGTTGTATTATTGTCAATATAACAAGAACGACATATCAGTAGTGGATAACAACAATAATATGTATCAATTCCATCTACAGTTGAGCGGGATCTCGGCTACAAAGAGGATTGTGTGTGTGTGCACGTGCGTGTGCGCATTATGGATATGGTGTGCTTACAATGTCAAGCTCAAGAATCTTGGAGATGTGGTGAGGAACATGAGGAGGGTAGTCTTTCCCCATGGATTTGCCTCTCAACTTAACATATAATGCAAGGTAGACAGACAGGAACAAGACTTGCATGGCCGGCATGTGAATTCTCCACTCTTCCTGCAAAAAACACATCCATTCTTAAACTAGTTAACTGGGAAGCCTCCCTTCTCCCGGGGGAAAATCGAGCTATACTTGTTGGATATTTCCTTGTGTATCTCTCTTTCACGTGCTTATATGAGTGGGCAAAAGGGTTCTGGACTCGTAGATTGGGATGGGTACGGGACAGGTCCAAATTTTTAAAATTCAACACGGGACGGGCCGGGTCTAGGTTAATAATGGGGCGGGCGAGTCCAAATACTAGAAGAAACAGGCCCCTGGCTCGAACCAACAATTCAATACAAAACACTGATTTCCAACCCCAGTATGAATTTGAACCATTGGACTGGAGTGCAGGATCTCCATAACATCGGCACTTTTTCATCTGCAATTTTGCCGTAGGGATATAGAACCTCCTTCTTCGCCATCACTCACTTTCCGATTCAAATTTGCAGAAGGTGACAAACCCAAATCGATCCAACAGAAAAGCAGAAAACACAAAAAAAAAAACAAAAAACAACGGTCTTTATCACCCATTCTTCAAATAAATAAAAAAACCCAATTGAAAATAAAACCCAAATAGATCCGGTTCTCCCATCAGATTTCAGAAATTAGACAATTGAAAAAACCCTAGCAAATCTTAAAGATCTCTAGCGGGTCTCGATCTCGTTGGCGGAGGATCTGAGCTTGAAGGCGGTGGTGGCTGCACTCCTCAATCCGTGGAGAAGGTGATGGTGGTCGACTCATCTTTTTTTTGTTCTTCTGTGATTTCCATTTTTAGGATTGAGGGTTTTGAGATTGAGGGAGAATCCCCAATCTTTGTGTAGGGATTGAAAGTGTTAGGTCCGATTCTTGTATTAAAATTTGTTGTACCTGTCCCAACCCGGCCTGTTTCTTTTAAACCCGAGTTCGGTTCGGTCCCTTCAAAATTAGGCTCGGCCCTACATATATCTCTCTTTACGTGACCGCGTAGCGTTCTAAGGAGATACACAACCGGTTACAAGACAAAAAATTTATTTTCGTGATTTTGTCATTAATCAACTTTCACCCGACTGATAAAGGATGACAAAGAACTGAGAAGAAGTTCAAAATTGCATAGAAATTTAGGATATAGATTAGACTAATATTTAACACAAGAAAATAGAACATTTGGCACCTTGTTTGTTTGGGTTTTCGCTGTGTCCGGAAAAATCGCTTTAACAACCCTGTGTTCATCGTCCAAGTATTGATCAAATGAAGCCTGCAAGTTATGCAAGAGCTTGCTTCTGTGAGTGATTGTTGTTGTGTTTAAGAGAGAGAGAGAGAGAGAGAGAGATGAATATAGTACCGCAGGGGACTCACTGAGAGAAGCACCAAATGTATATCTGAAGTAGAAGGTTAAAGGCTCCCTATGCTGCTTCGTCTTCTTCAATTTTAACATGGCCTCGGCACGGAAAATCCTCTCCTGCTTCTTGATCGGCTTACCCTTCACATTTTGCGGCCCGAAACACATTCCTCTACCAGGACAGAACGAGGGTTGGCAGTGCCCTACAGAAAAAAGACCAGCATCAGCAGCAAGCTCACCCATTTTCCTTGACCATATTACAATTGAGCTTAGTTTTTATATCACATTTTTCTTCAAGTTTAGGTGGACATATTTGTTTATGGAACAAGGCAAGGGGAAAAAAGTCGCAGCATTTTCATTCACACTTCCTTCTCATGGGCCATCAGCTCCACATGTTATTACTACATGCAGCAACTGCTTCTGCCTTGTGCTCTAAGTCGGCATTTTCGACTCTTATCATACGTCCGCAAACATGGTTTTAAGCACGTCGTTGTTTTGCTGGCATTCTAGAACCCTAGTCCGTGAGATGGGACAAACGCCCCTTTTTCTAATGAATAATGCATTGTCGTATCATTGTTGCTAATAAAGCGTATTAACATGTTATTGATGCATTTATGACAATCTGTTCTATACGAGAAAACAAGCACCCTACGCAAACGCCCGTTTTTGTAATGAATAATGCTTTGTCATATCATTGTTGCCAACAAAGCGTATTGACATGTTATTGATGCATTTCTGACAATTCGTTCTGTACGAAAACAACCCACGCAAACTCCTGTTTTTGTAATGAATAATGCTTTGTCATATCATTGTTGCCAACAAAGCGTATTGACATGTCATTGATGCATTTTGTTACAATTCGTGCTATACAAGAAAACAAGAACCGTACGCAAAGAGTTTCCAAGCATTTCCATTTCACTGATGAGGAAGGTGAGAAAATAAAATACGCCACTCACTTTGCTTGGTTACTAAATTGAAAAGTGGTTAGAGATGAAATATTTTCGACGGGACGACAAATCTTTTGCACATGAAGTACGGACGTGAAAGATTTTTTTTATTTTTTTTTTGAAAACTGCGACGTGAAAGATTTGAAATATCAAATGTGTGACATTTTACCAAAACCCAAAGCAGTGAATATTGATTCAAGTCTCAAGTTGTTCAGGTGGGTTGGGAGCCAAGTAGAAATTTGGGACGTGCATTTGATGGAAGTGGATGAAGGTGCTTACGGTATCAAGCTCAAAGATTTAACATTTTTTTTACTTGGTGTGATTGGTGATGGTGACTGGTGAGGACTAGGTCAAGACTTCCATGTCCTCTAGACATAAAGGAATTAGATCCATCCGGATTCACCCTGTGGGAATTCTAGAAATTCCCATATCTTAACTATTCATTGTGTATTTTACAGTCAGAAATCATTTGATTTTTTTATATTTATAATTAAACACAAATAATATCTGACAAAAATTGACAGCGCGATATACGATGAATGACTAGAATAGGTAGAGATCCTTACAAAATGAATCTGGAGATGATCCTCTTCCTAGCCATAACATGTATCTATAAATGTGTTTTTGGTGACGGACGATTGTTTACAATGGTGTTCTTTTAAGATTAAAAAGAAAAAAGTGTATTTGACAAATTGACATCCTAAAAAAATTATTCAGTACTGTAAAAGTGTGTTTGTTTGGCATCACTAGCCTTCACTAGACTAGATATGACTAGTTATTAGTGAAGTCCTATGTTTAGGTTTAATAGGACTCGCGTGGACTAACACCTTCGCTAGAAGGTCTTAGCCAGGCCCCAAAAAATGAGAGGATTGCTAGTCTCGTCTTCGTCTTCGTACGCCAGCAGCAGAAACCCAACCATGCCTATGATGCAGAAACCCAGATGCAACACCTAAATCTCAAAACAATAACAACAATCCAAATAAATGCGTCCTATGCACAATTTTAGCATAGGCGCAACGAAGCCTCTGTACAACCGATAATCCGACGAAGCATCTGAAAATTCTGACGAATCATCTGCACAATCCAACGAAGTCTCTGCAAATTGAAAAAAAAAACAATTTGGAATTTCTCTGGGTTTGATTTGAATTCTTCATTGTAATTTATATTGGAGAAATTGGGTGCAATATTTGAATTATGGATTGAAGTACATATTCACAATTTCCTAAATTGTTGATAGGAAATGAAATGAAAAGAAGAAGAAAAGTTATGGACAGTGTGAAGAAGACGGGGATGAAAAGAAAAGAAAGGTAGAGAGACGGGAGAGAGAGTGAGCCAAATAAAAAAACATAGAATAATAATAATAAAATATCAACATGTAAACATTCCTAGTTTAAGTGTGATTGTGTAAATCCATATTAGATTTGATTCTAGTTATCATTTCCTATTGTATCTTGTATTCCTTAGGGATGAAGGAATATTTATCTCCTTATATTGTTTGTACCATACTTGACCAATCCCGAAACTACTGAGCACCAGTCAATGTTATACCGTCAAGGATCCAAAAGAGTTTCCCTCAAACCAGGAGGCCAATCACAGCGCGACACGTGTCGACATCAAAAGCCAATCATAGTGCGACACGTGTCAACATCAGAAGTCAATCACAACACGACACGTGTCAATGTCATAATGAAACTAGAAACTCTCTTCTATAAATAGAGATCATTCTCTCACAATATTTCCTAATGTCATTTGTAATAAATCATTCACTTGTACTCACTAAAGAAGAGCTTGAACCTATGTACTTGTGTAAACCCTTCACAATTAATGAGAACTCCTCTACTCCGTAGACGTAGCTAATCTGGGTGAACCACGTACATCTTGTGTTTGTTTTCCTATCTCTATCCATTTGCATACTTATCCACACTAGTGACCGGAGCAATCTAGCGAAGGTCACAAACTTAACGCTTTCTGTTGTACCAAAGTCCCCACTGATTTTGTGCATCAACATATATTATTATAAATAAAGACACAATGTAGGAGGAATAACAAAGATGCTTGAAACAACAATGAATATTTGAGTTTGAAAATTTGTTCTTCACTGGGCACTTTCGTTTTTGTCATAATTATTAGTCTTTCCTTTGTTTGTGATAATTGATGATACTATTGTATGCTTTCCATGACTTGATTTTTGTCTTAAGCCTTCTGCTCTCATCCTTTCTTGATATTGTGGATAAATGTTTTTACATTACTTACTGACTAATGAAAATCCAATAGGCATCAGCTGATCAGAGGTCAAGGCTAATGATGTCAACCGAGAGATTAAACAAGTCCAGTGATAGAGTTAAGGACAGCAGAAGAACCATGCTCTAAACAGAAGAGCTTGGTGTTTCGATCCTCCAGGATCTGCATTCACAGAGACAATCATTGTTGCATGCTCATACCACGGTAATTACCTTTTCAGGCTTTATATTCATTTTATGGTTGTTTTAACAATCTTTCCTCAAACAAGTTTATATTCCATCTCTCGTCCTCTTATGTTTAGTGTCAGTATGCATGCCTTCTCTTCCTTGAGTAATGTTTAAAAATATACTGATGTACATCTGGACTCTGGAGATTATCACCGTATGAACATGATTTACTCAATCTTCTTTTCACTATTATTAGTGTTAAGTCTCTCAGGAGAGTGATGTGCGGCATGTGCCTATGTGTATCCATGGGCCTGTACCGAAAACAAGTTTTTCAAAAAGAGAAAGTTATTGACTGCTTTGGCGAGGGTGATGATCTTCCTGGAATGGCATTTCATTTATCCAACTGTTTTTTCCTTTTGCTGCAGCTTCATGGAGTGGATGACAACGTAGGGAAAAGCAAGAGAGTTCTGACTTCCATGGCAAGGAGTATGAACAGGAACAAGTGGCTTATTGGCACGGTTATCGCAGTTCTTGTCATTGTGATCGCCTTGATCTTGTACTTCAAACTTAAATAAGCCAAGACATTTTCGCTTGTTGAGCTTGTGGATTTTCAAATGAACAAATTTTCGTTTCTTGTTTCTCCTTATTTTTCGAGTGTGCAAATTGAGTTTGTCAAGATGGAGATCCTTGATTGTGTAGTAATGGAAACATATCGATACGTTCCAACATTCTTTATTGGTCGTGTAACTTGTGTTTACCATTTCTGAGTAAGACAATACTTCCCACCTTCCCAATAAAGAGGAAAGCCATCCGTCCTGTTAACGTGACCGTCGTTTTTCAATATAAACGTCATAATCAAAGTGGTTCACTCTCTTTCTTTTATAATAAAAGAGTGTTGCTGTCACTTATGTGTTATGTTTGTCGAAAGTTTCAAAAATAAGCTTTGCCTCTCTCAGCTTATGAGACGGCCAACCAACACTGGCTTGGCATCACTCCCCACCCGCCACCTCCGTTCTCTCATCCGAGCATGCACGCGCCAATCCTCCATCGGGGTTGGCAAGAAGCTCCAAGCCGCCATTATCACTGGCCGCCTCAGCAGACTCATTCCTTCACAATTGCCGCCTCCATTCCCACGCTGCACAGGCCCGTCCCTTCTACACGCAAGCCATTTCAATGAAATTCCCCACTCGCACAAAGACGCCGTGGACTGGACCGTTTTCATGGGCTGCTTTGGCCACCACGGAATGCTCCAATCCGGGCTTCGTTTGTTTGTCAAGATGCGAAGCGACGACCTGGCATGGTTTGTTTGTTCAATGCGTGTGCTCGGCCGGGCAATGCTCAAATTGGGGAGCAAGGACATTATTTCGCGGTGAAGGTGGGTTTGGATTCTGGTATCAAGTCCTGCAATGCGGCCATGGATATGTATGTCAAGTGTGGCCAATTGGGTATGGCAAGACGGGTGTTTGAAGTGATGGAGGAGCGGAGTGTAGTGTCGTGGACTGCGATTTTGGACAGTGTTAAATTGGATGGTGTTGGAAATGGGAGAGTGGTGTTTGATCAAATGAATGAGAGAAATGAGGTTGCTTGGACGATCGTGATTGTTGGATATCTAAGGATTGGGCTTATCTGCGAAAGCTTTTCGCTTCTTGAAGAAATGCTTTTCGCTCATTTTTATCAGCATGTGCACAATCCAGCGATAGGGTGACGGGCAGTTGGGTTCACGCTTATGCTTTAAAGACAATGGAGAATGAGATTGACATCATGGTTGGCACAGCATTGGTTGATATGTATGCGAAATTTGATACAGTGGACACTGCGTTAAAAGTTCTTGAGTAAATGCACCGAAGGAACGAAGCGACATGAAATGCTTTGCACAGTGGTTTGGCAATGCATAGAAGGGGAAAACTAGTTCTGAATATGTTTCCTCAAATGCTCAAGGAAGCCAAGCCAGACGAATTAACCTTCATTGCTTTGTTGAGTGCTTGCAGCCACTCGGGCCTTTTTTATCAGGGCCGGCATTACTTTTATAATCTCCAAGCGTTACATGGTGCAACACCTCAGATCGAACACTGTGCGTGTATGGTGGATCTTCTAAGCAGGGCTGGTAATTGGAAGAGGCTGAAGTCTTGATCAAGCAAATGCCAACCAATGCCTCCGAACGAGGTGGTTTTGGGTTCCCTTCTCGCTTCTTGCAGAGTCCATGGAAAGCTAGAGCTTGGTGAAAGCCTTCTGCAAGAGCTGGTTCAAATGGATCCCCACAACACAGATTATCACGTCCTGCTTTCCAACATGTAATGCTTAAGGTGGAAAGCAGGATAAGGCAAACTTACTGAGGCAGGACTTTATGTGTAAGGGTTTAAGAAAGCTTCCCGGAATAAGTTCAGTTTGTATTGGTGGCCAAGTTCATCAGCTCAGTGCAGGAGATATGTCGCACCCGAAAACAATGGAGAGCTAATTGAAGTTGGATGAGATGATATAAAGACCGAGAAGGATCAATGGACAAACACAAGAAAAAGATTGCACGAGAAATGAGACAGGAGAGTGAAAATCAATACTCGGTCGGTTCATTTAAAATTTGTCCTAATATGCAGACGTGGATTAAGTCAGTCTATTAGAACAGCCATCTCACACAAGACTTAATTTATATCGCAATACAATAAAGTAGGTTTTTATTTTGTTTTTTCTAGCCAAAATGGTAATTGAGATTGGCATAACCGCTCACTTTCCTTCTTGAGATTATCTACCGTCAATCATTTTGGTCATTCTGTAAAAAAACTTCTGTTGGGTATTTTTGCCAAATCAATTCCTCCACTTATATTGGTAGCTTCTTAATTTAACAGAATTTTTTTACAAAATGATTGATAATGGACAATCTTAAGGACCACTTATATCGATTATAAATCTTAAGGACCAAAGTATGGAATTATGACAATCTCATGAATATTAACTAAAAAATCTTCAATATTTTTCGTCGGAATAGTAGTTAAGGATATCGCTTTATGCATATGAGGGTTGCATATGTGATGCATTTGTTACACGTATTCATTAACATAATAGAAATGAAGTTCCAACAGGGGATGTAGCTCAAATGGTAGAGCGCCCGCTTTGCATGCGGGAGGTACAGGGTTCGATCCCCTGCATCTCCATCTTTTAATTTTTGTTATTTTTATAGGCAAATTCTCCCTCCTCTTTTAGCTGCCCCTTAATTTCTCAGAATCTGTAACTTTTGTACTGCAGTTTTGAGCTTCTCTTTTTTGAATTTCTCATAATCTGCTACTGCTAGCAACATCGCATTTGACTTCAGATCGGTCATCACCATCTTCACGAGCTATTTCAATCGAAAACATTTATTCGGTTACTATATGTACTTGCCGATTTTGTAATACTTCACATGACATTGTCCGGGACCCAAGTGAAGAGAGGTGATACGATGAAGCTTAAGTTTATATCGAATATGTTTCTGAACCAGCTTTGTGTTCCTTGTCTATCTGAAAATATGATTCCTTTGACGCTGAGGTTGACGCCACTCGGATCATACCCAGCAATGCCTCGGATTTCCCATCTAGTCTACAAAAAGGAAAAAAAATGTCACCTTATTAAGTCGGATCTCGCTCCATTGTAGCTGAGAGGAATCCTTATCGACAACATATCAACAGTTGTATTATTGTCGATATAACATGAACGACATATCAGTAGTGGATAACAACAACAATATGTATCCATTCCATCTACAGTTGAGCGGGATCTCGGCCACAAAGGGGATTGTGTGGGTGCGCGTGTGCGCATTATGGATTATGGTGTGCTTACAACGTCAAGCTCAAGAATCTTGGAGATGTGGTGAGGAACATGAGGAGGGTAGTCTTTCCCCATGGATTTGCATCTCAACTTTACATATAATGCAAGGTAGACAGACAGGAACAAGACTTGCATGGCCGGCATGTGAATTCTCCACTCTTCCTGCAAAAACACATCCATTCTTAAACTAGTTTGGAAGCCTCCATTCTCCCGGGGGAAAATCGAGCTATCCTTGTCAGATATTTCCTTGTGTATCTCTCTTTCACGCGTGTATATCTCTCTCTTTACGTGACTACGTAGCATTCTAAGGGGATACACAACCGGTTACAAGACAAAAATTTCCTTCTCGTGATTTTGTCATTAATTAACTTTCACCCAACTGATAAAGGATGACAAAGAACTGAGAAGAAGTTCAAATTTGCATAGAAATTTAGGATATAGATTATACTAATATTTAGCACAAGAAAATAGAACACCTCTTTTGTTTGGGTTTTCGCCGTGTCCAGAAAAATCGCTTTAAAAACCCTGTGTTTATCGTCCAAGTATTGATCAAATGAAGCCTGCAAGTTATGCAAGAGCTTGCTTCTGTGAGTGATTGTTCTTTTGTTTGAGAGAGAGAGAGAGAGAGAGAGAGATGAATATAGTACTGCAGGTGACTCGTTGAGAGGAGCATCAAATGTATATCTAAAGTAAAAGTTTAAAGGCTCCCTATGCTGCATCGTTTTCTTCGATTTTAACACCGCTTTGGCACGGCAAATCCTCTCCTGCTTCCTGATCGGCTTACACACTATATTTTCCGGCCCGAAACACATTCCGCTACCAGGAAAGAACAAGGGTTGGCAGTGCCCTACAGAAAAAAGACCAGCAGCAGCAGCAGCAAACTCACCCATTTTCCTTGACCATATTACACTTGAGCTTAATTTTAATATCATATTTTTCTTCAAGGTTAGCAGGTGGACATATTTGTTTATGGAACAAGGCAAGGGAAACAAAAGTTGCAGCATCTTCAATCACACTTCCTTCCCATGTGCCACTGTTTGTTCTAAGTCAGCAATTTCAGCTCCACGCGTTATTCCTGCAGCAACTGCTTCTGCATTGTGCTCTAAGTCCGCATTTTCGGCTCTTACCATACGTACGCAAACATGGTTTTAAGCACGTTTTTTGTTTTGCTGGGATTCTAGAACCCTAGTCCGTGAGATGGGACGGATGCCCGTTTTTCTAATGAATAATGCTTTGTATCACCAACAAAGTATATTGACATGTTATTGATGTATTTATGACAATTCATTTTATACGAGAAAACAAGCACCCCACGCAAATGCCTGTTTTTGTAATGAACAATGCTTTGTCATATTGTTGTTGCCAACAAAGCGTATTGACATGTTATTGATGCATTTCTGACAGTTTGTTCTATACGAGAAAACAAGCACCATACACAGAATTTCCAAGCATTTCCTTTTCACTGATGAGGAAGGTGAGAATATAAAATACGCCGCTCACTTTGCTTGATTACTAAATTGAAAAGCGGTTAGAGATGAAATATTTTGGACAACAAATCTTTTGTGTGGATGCAAATTTTCTCCTTCTTTGACAAAATTGCACCTACAAAACAATCAACACATTTGGTCAAAGCCAAAAGCCTCATGCGCCCACGATGAATGGGGAGGGCTTTGGCTGAAGAACCTCCGATGCCAAAGTTAGAATTTAGAGAGAAAAGTGTTTGGAGAGTTTTTGGGAGTTTTACAAGAGTGTGGACCTCCTCTTTTAGAAAAAATAGGGTCATATATATAGGTAATGGAGGCGGCCGGCCCTTAGAGGTTTTTTGTGTTAAAATGGGTGATTTAATTGGTGATTAATGGATTAATTAGGAATTAATCCATTAATTAGCCAATTAATCTCCATTTATATGGAATAATTTGTAGGTTATGAAGTAGTTACCTAAGATGAGGATGGATGAGATAATTTGGAATTGGTTACCTTTTTTGGACACTCTTGGCTTGATTAAAGAATGATTGTCCACTGCTCGCCCGTAGGACAACCAGTGTGTCTCAGGGGTAACTTTGTCATTTTTACCAAAAATCCACGTGTCGCCTTGTGATTATTTTTGGCTCCACAAATGCCCCCACACCTGCTGGGCTGCTCGTAAGAAAGGGCATCAGGTGTAGAGATCTTCTTACTCTAGGAAACTTAGGACTGCTTCCTGTTTTGATGTATATTCCCTTTTTAATATCAAATTAGATCCTTCTAGGAAAGGGAAATAAATTTCTCTCAAAACCTATTTAAATCCACCTTAAGTGGGTTATTAAATCAACTTTGTAGAGTGATTTATTCTACCTTACAAGAGAGAGAGAGAGCTTAGAGGATATTTGTTCCCCCTCCTCTAACAATCTTGGACATCTTGCTTGTGCAAAAGACCGCCTTACGTTGCTTTCTTCGTCTTCTCCGTGCCGCACCAATGTAATAAAAACTTAATTTCTTCTTGTCTTCTTCTTAGGTGGTGCTGCCACGGGGCAGTCTTCGGGGTGGTGCGGCACGTTGGCTGGCAGGGGCCAGGAGTCGGCTTGGCATGGACCAAGAAGGTGATGTGGCAAAGGCCATTGCTTGAGCAGCTAGGATTGGTTCGACATGGGCTGTGGAAGTGGCGTGGAATAGGCAATTGTTTGGGTTGCCACGTCTGAGCTGCCTGCTGAAAATTAGGAAACTGTTTAAGTTTGATTTTTCAACTGCCATAGATGGAGCAGTCAACGATGAAGCTGCTAAGATCAGAGTTACTGAAGATGAAGTGTCGGATGAGTGAACTGTTAAGTGCAAAAGTGGTTGCTACCCTCTGACCATTTGTTGCCTAGTTGATCTTCAAGCATTCGATCTTTTAAGCTATGTGGCCTTCTCGCACTAGAGAGCTTACCCAGATTGGTGTCAAGGAATTAGTTTATCATCTTGCATTGGAGAGCAATTAGTTTACCCTCTCGCACTGGAGAGCAATTAATTTACTCTCTCGCACTGGAAAGTACACCCATATGGGTATTGGGCAATTGGTTTACCCTCTCGCACTGGAGAGCAATTAATTTACCCTCTCGCACTGGAGAGCAATTAGTTTACCCTCTCGCGCTGGAGAACAATTAGTTTACCCTCTCTCACTAGAAAGCAATTAGTTTACCCTCTCGTGCTGAAGAGCAATTAGTTTACCCTCTCGCATTAGAGAGCAATTAGTTTATCCTCTCGCACTGGAGAGTAAACCCATATGGGTGTCGGGGAATTGGTTTACCCTCTCGCACTGGAGAGCAATTAGTTTATCCTCTCGAACTAGAGAGCAGACCTATACGGGTGTCGGGGAATTGGTTTACCATCTCGCACTGGAGAGCAATTGGTTATCCTCTTGCACTGGAGAGCAGACCCATACGGATGTCGGGGAATTGGTTTACCCTCTCGCACTGGAGAGCAATTAGTTTATCCTCTCGCACTGGAGAGCATGGAAGTCGTTATCGTGAGTGCAACTGAGGAAAACTGGACTGCTGGGACAACCGAAATAATCTTTAGCCTGCGAGGTCATGTTTAGCGATCTTCTTGAAATTTCGAACTACTTGTGGACCTCGCGTAAAGGTGCAAACGCAGTGAGCTGCTCCCAGAATTATTGTGCCATTATTAGGTGTTTCGTCGTGTGCTAATATCAATGGTTGTCGGGAGCCATGGAGTAGGCAAACATGGTTGTCAAAATAGAGATGGGGCTGGTTTGGGCCAGGTTGTGCGCAACATGAGGAATTTTCTAGAGTGTTGAGAACAAGGCATGCCCCCAATTCTTGATAATTGGGTTGGTGTGTCCTTCTGGTACTCGTCTGCCCCTGAAGTGCCATTAGGCTAAGCTACTGCGTTTTGTCAGAACAGAAGAAGTCTTTATATCTGACAATCTATGTGGGGTAGTCTTGTCTGCTCGATCTTATCATTGAAAGATGACTCGATTATGTTGGTCATGTCTTATCGAAGCGCCTTGTAAATAGCTTCATTGCGTGGGAAATCGCGCAATCGCTCGTTCAAAGTATTTCTACTTCTTCCTGAATTTACCTTTGTTGGGGTGGCAGAGCCCTTGGCTACCCCAAATTATGACCTGTTGGTCTAGGCTACTATTCCATATGTTCGGCTCATCTACGCCTCAGCTGCGATCGATGTGGTTTGCTCCTAGCAAGAGAGCGAGTAACTCACAGGTTAATGGTTGAACTTGAGCCGGGTTGAGTGACTATTTATCTCCTTCTGTTATGCTACCTATTTCGATGTGAAGTGGAGGATGCTCCTTGCGGGCCTTGCCGCGAATGAACCCTTTGCCTGGAAGGTTGCTCATGTTGATTATCGGAATGTGGCCCCAACCGTGAGTGTATACTTATCCTCGGACCTAGTCAATAGTGCACGCTTTTCAACACTTTAAGACGGGAGTATATGTTATCTCGGAGGCCTAATTGGGAATGTACACTACCCAAACGCTCGACTCGTGGCTGGTCGAGTGGCTGCTTGCCGAGACGTTGCTGGAAAGGTTCGTCTGCCCTTGTCCTACTTCGGGATACCTTGTCCACGGCACGTTGGATTTCGGTGGGTTGCAAAAGTTGATTCACCAAGGTCGTTTATTGTGCAAGGGCGCTCGTCAACTGTATGACTTGTCGAGACAAGTGTTGTTCGCCATTTAGATTGGAAGAGCTTGGAAGGAATGTGCCTCCTTGAGTAGTGGAAGTGTAATAGACTCCAGGCATAAGATTTGAGTTGGGAAATGTCAAATCCGTGGGGAAATATGGTAAAAATGCCCTCGACTTGATAATTGGTCCAAATGGTTGAGATAGTCTTGGGCCAATTTGGGCTACTTCGAATGCCGTGGAAGCAGGCTGGGCCGCATGAGTAGACTAGGCCATAAGAGTGGGCTGCTCGGCAGGAGCAGGCTGGGCCACGAGAGTGGGCTGCTCGGCGTACAATGCACAAGGGTGTGAGGCTTGGGCTCGGCTTGGCAACACGTTGGGCGTGGAGTGACATAGCTTGGGTTGTGGCTTTAGTGCCGTGAGCCACCTTGGATTGCACGGCTCGGGCCATGGTGGTGAAACCATGGACCTCGTTGCGGGTGGCTACCATGGTAGCCATCGCGGTGGTTCCTGTGGTGGAAACTCGTGGTGGTGGTGTCATTCCACCTATTGTCACATTTAGCCTCATAGATCGCCGTGATCCCATCTCTTGAATGTTGAAATTTTTATTTGTTGAATTTTCTAAATTTCTAGCCATTGTACTTCTCTTTTACGTTTTATCAAAGAATTTTTGCAAATAAAAAATTCTAATAATAAGAACGTATGAAAAATCTACAAATGGACAAGAAAATAGAAAACCTTGGATGCGAGAGTCTTCTACAAGTGTGGAACTCAACTCTCAATGAAAGCACCAATTTGTGGATGCAAATTTTCACCTTCTCCTTCTTTGACAAAATTGCACCTACAAAACAATCAACACATTTGGTCAAGGCCAAGAGCCTCACGTGCACACGATGAATATGGGGGTTTTGGCCGAAGAGCCTCTGATGCCAAAGTTAGAATTTAGAGAGAAAAGTGTTTGTAGAGTTTTTGGGAGTTTTGCAAGAGTGTGGGCCTCCTCTTTTAGAAAAAATAAGGTCATATATATAGGGAATGGAGGTGGCCGGCCCTTAGAGGTTTTTTGTGTGAAAATGAGTGATTTAATTGGTGATTAATGGATTAATTAGGATTTAATCCATTAATTAGCCAATTAATCTCCATTTATATGGAATAATTTGTACGTTATAAAGTAGTTACCTAAGATGAGAATGGATGAGATAATTTGGAATTTGTTACCTTTTTTGGACACTTTTGGCTTGATTAAAGAATAATTGTTCACTGCTCGCGCGTAAGACAACCGGTGTGTCTCAGGGGTAACTTTGTCATTTTTACCAAAAATCCACATGTCGCATTGTGATTATTTTTTGCTCCACATTTTGCACATGAAGTAGGGACGTGAAAGATTTGAAATATCAAATGTGTGACTATTTATACCAAAACCCTAAGCAGAGAATATTGATTCAAGACTCGAGAGGTTCATGTGGGGTGGGAGCCAAGTACAAATTGGGGAAGTGCATTTGATGGAGGTGGATGGGAAGGTGCTTACGGTATCAAGCTCAAAGATTTACCATTTTTTTCCAATTGGATTGGTGATGGTGACTGGTTAGGCCTAGGACAAGACTTCCATGTCCCCTAGTCATAACATGTAATAAATGTGTTTTTGGTGAATGACTTAATGGTGTCGTTTAAGATTAAAAAAAAGTGTAATTGCCACTCTAAAAAAGCTATTTAGTACTATAAGGGTACGTTTGTTGCCCCGGACTATCTCGGACTGGACTAGCTTTAGGGACTAAGCTGGACTGGCTTGGCTTGGACTAAGCAGGATAAGAATAGTGAAGTGTTTGGTACAGTATTAGACTAAACTATAGACTAAAATATTTTAGGACTCAAATCGTTTTTTTTTTTTCATTTTTAATCCACACTTACTTAACAAAAGAAAAACTAAAAACTCAGTTTCAAAAAAAAAAAAAAACTAAAAACTAAAAACTAATAAAAAATAAATAATAAAAGATCAAATCCAGTAGAACACCACCGTTTTATCCTCTCTCCTCCAAAATTGACGAAACCGGAATTTGACAATTTGTTCCATCGTCTTCAATCTTCATCTGGGCAGTGCTCTTTCAGCCCTCCCATGCGCCGACCCACTCACCCATCAGAAATAGGACACAATTGTCAAGCTACCAAGGCCGAGCTTCAACAAGAGCTTTGAAAATTTTTATCGGAATTTCTTGACTGCATCCAATGGGCACAACATCAGCATGGAAAAAAAGGGATAGCCAGATGGTTCTTCTTCAATTCAAGAGAAATAATTATCATTTTTTAAGGCAAATTGACCAAGTTCATGAGCAGCTCTAATTACCAAGTTCATCCCCCAATTCCCATATTGATCCGAGAGAGAAAGGAGACTTGTTCTGGAAGCTCACCGGAGGATCAATAGCTTTGACGAAGAACAACGGTTCGCTCCCACCAATTCACGCGAAGGAGACGGCGAGGGAAGCAGCGTATTGAGGTTCTTAGCAATCCCATGCTTTTGGGTCGGACTAATTAGGACGACTTAACGAGGCTGGTAGTCCATGCGAGTCCGGGCTAGTCCCATTTAACTTAGTCCATAACAATGCCAAACGTGGGTTATTAATCTTAGCTAGTCCAATCCTAGCTAAGAAGGTCAAACAAACGAGCCCTAAGTCTATAACTGCTTTGTAAAATATAGGTTGAGTATCGTCTTAGAGTTGAATTTACATCTGTTGGAGGTCGAACGGAAAAGGATTTTTATCATCACCAGATAAGTAATAACATAAACTATCCATGTTGAAGGCCGAGGATGAAAGTGAAACCAAAGCATGGAACGGGTTTATCAATAGAGTAAATTGTAGTAACGGTTTCTTAATTTTAACTCAATGTCATGGATATGTATGTCAATTGTGGCCAATTGGGTATGGCAAGACGGGTGCTCGAAGTATTGGAGGAGCGGAGTGTAGTGTCGTGGACTGCGATTTTGGACGGTGTGATTAAATTGGATGGTGTTGGAAATGGGAGAGTGGTGTTTGATCAAATGAATGAGAGAAATGAGGTTGCTTGGACGATCATGATTGTTGGATATCTAAGTATAGGGCTTATCTGCGAAAGCTTTTCGCTTCTTGAAGAAAAGGTTTTCGGGTGTTTCTTGAAATTGAATTTTGTCACCCTTCGCTCATTTTTATCAGCATGTGCACAATCCAGAGATAGGGTGACGGGCAGTTGGGTTCACACTTATGCTTTAAAGACAATGGAGAATGAGATTGACATCATGGTTGGCACAGCATTGGTTGATATGTATGCGAAATTTGGCACAGTAGACACTGCGTTAAAAGTTTTTGAGCAAATGCACCGATGGAACGAAGCGACATGGAATGCTTTGCACAGTGGTTTGGCAATGCATGGAAGGGGAAAACTAGTTCTGAATATGTTTCCTCAAATGCTCGAGGAAGCCAAGCCAGACGAATAAACCTTCATTGCTTTGTTGAGTGCTTGCAGCCACTCGGGCCTTTTTTATCAGGGCCGGCGTTGCTTTTATAATCTCCAAGCGTTACATGGTGCAACACCTCAGATCGAACACTGTGCGTGTATGGTGGATCTTCTAGGCAGGGCTGGTAATTGGAAGAGGCTGAAGTCTTGATCAAGCAAATGCCATGCCTCTGAACGAGGTGGTTTTGGGTTCCCTTCTCGGTTCTTGCAGTTTCCATGGAGAGCTAGAGCTTGGTGAAAGCCTTCTGCAAGAGCTGGTTCAAATGGAACCCCACAACACAGATTATCACGTCCTGCTTTCCAACGTGTAATGCTTAAGGTGGAAAGCAGGATAAGGCAAACTTACTGAGGCAGGATTTTAAGTATAAGGGTTTACGAAAGCTTCCCGGAATAAGTTCAGTTTATATTGGTGGCCAAGTTCATCAGCTCAGTGCAGGAGATATGTCGCACCCGAATACAATGGAGAGCTACATGAAGTTGGATGAGATGATATAAAGACTGAGAAGGATCAATGGACAAACACAAGAAAAAAGATTGCAGGAGAAATGAGAAAAGGATGGTGAAAATGTGATACATTGTCGGTTCATTTAAAACTTGTCTATAGACGTGGATTAAGTCAATTGATTAGAACAATTATCTTACACGGGACTGAATTTATATCGCAATAGAATAAAGTAGTTTTTTATTTTGGCTTTTTAGCCAAAATGATTTCTGAAATTAGCATAACCCCTCATTTTCGTCTCTAAGATTGTCCACTGTCAATTATTTTGGTCATTCCATGAAAAATCTCCATTTGATATTTTTGCAAAATCAATCCCTTCACTTGAATCGATGATTTCTTCAATTTAACAGAGATTTTTTTTCACAAAATGACTAAAATGATTGATAATGGACAATCTCATAAACCACTTATATTGATGTTAAATCCCAAAAACCAAATTGATGAGTTATGAAAATTTCATGAAGTATTGTAGCTAAAAAGTCTTTAATATTTCTCGTCGGAATAGTAGTTTAGGATATCTCTTTGTGCAAATAGGAATGTCGGTTTGCATATGTGATACATTTATTGATTGACTTTTCCCAATACAATAGAAAGAAAGTTCTAACATGGGATTCTCCCTCCTCTTTTAGCTGCCCCTTAATTTCTTAGAATTTACTGCAGTTTTGAGCTTTTCTTTTTTGAACTTCTCATAATCTGCTACTGCTAGCAACAGCGCATTCGACTTCCGATCGGCCATCATTGTCTTCACGAGCTGTTTTAGTCGAAAACATTGATTCAGTTACTATATGTACTTGCCCCTTTATTTTCATCAAACACATATCATGGCGGCGTTTTGAAGAACTCACCGATTCTGTAATGTTTCGCATAACATTGTCCGGAACCCAAGCAAGGAGAGGTGGTATGATGAAGCTTAAGTTTACGTCGAATATGTTTCTGAGCCAGCTTTGTGTTCCTTGTCTATCTGAAAATATGGTTCCCTTGATGTTGAGGTTGACGTCACATGAATCATACCCAGCAATGCCTCGGATTTCGCCTATAGTCTGCAAAAAAGAAAAAGAAAAATGTCACCGTTTTAAGTGGGATCCCGCTCCAATGTAGCTGAAAGGGATCCTTATCGACAACATATCAACAGTTGTATTATTGTCGATATAACATGAACAACATATCAGTAGTGGATAACAACAATAACATGTATCCATTCCATCTACAGTTGAGCGGGATCTCAGCTACAAGGAGGATTGTGTGTGTGTGTGCACGCACGCGCGTGTGCGCATTATGGATTATAGTGTGCTTACAATGTCAAGCTCAAGAATCTTGGAGATGTGGTGAGGAACATGAGGAGGGTAGTCTTTCCCCATGGATTTGCATCTCAACTTTACATATAATGCAAGGTAGACAGACAGGAACAAGACTTGCATGGCCGGCATGTGAATTCTCCACTCTTCCTGCAAAAAACACATCCATTCTTAAACTAGTTAACTGGGAAGCCTCCCTTCTCCCGGGGGAAAATCAAGCTATCCTTGTCAGATATTTCCTTGTGTATCTCTCTCACACGCTTATATCTAAGGGTGGGCAAACGGGTCCTGAACCTGTAGATCGGGACGAGTACAGGACGGGTCCAAATTTTTAAAATTCAACACGGGGCAGGGTGTGCCGGGTCCAGGTTAAAGTTAATGGCGGGGCAGGGTGTGCCGGGTCCAGGTTAAAGTTAATGGCGAGGCGGGGCAAGTCCAAATACTGGAAAAAAGGGGCCCCCGGCCCAAACCAACAATTCAATACAAAACACTGATTTCCACCCTCAGTATGAATTTGAACCATTGGACTGGAGTGCAGGAGCTCCATAACATCGGCACTTTTTCATCTGCAATTTTGCCGGAGGGATATAGAACCTCCTTCTCCGCCATCACTCACTTTCCGATTCAAATTTGCAGAAGGAGACAAACCCAAATCGATCCAACAGAAAAGCAGAAAACGAAAAAAAAAACAAAACAAAAACAAAAAACAACGGTCTTTATCACCCATTCTTCAAATCCAAAAAAACACCCAATTGAAAATAAAACCCAAATAGATCCAGTTCTCCCATCAGATCTCAGAAATTAGACAAATTGAAAATACCCCAGCAAATCTTAAAGATCTCTAGCAGGTCTCGATCTCGTTGGCGACACGGAGGATCTGAGCTTGAAGGCGGTGGTGGCCACACTCCTTAATCTGTGGAGAAGGTGTTGGTGGTCGACTCATCTTCTTTGTTCTTCTGTGATTTCCATTTTTAGGATTGAGGGAGAATCCCCAATCTTTGTGTAGGGATTGAAAGGGTTAAATGGGAATGAGAGACTTGAAGATGAAGAGAATTAGAAGGCTTGCATTCCGATCCGACATCTCCTGGAACGATCGAGAGAGCTAAAGAAGAAGAAGAAAAAAAAAAAAAAAAAAAGGGCCTGTCGGGTTAGATCCGGTTCTTGTATTAAAATTTGTTGTACCCGCCCATTTTTTTTAAACTTGAATCCGGTCCGGTCACTTCAAAATTGGGCCCACAGCCCTACGTAAATCTCTCTCTTTACGTGACCGCGTTGCGTTCTAAGGAGATACACAACCGGTTACAAGACAAAAAATTTCTTCTCGTGATTTTGTCATTAATTAACTTTCACCCAACTGATAAAGGATGACAAGGAACTGAGAAGAAGTTCAAATTTGCATAGAAATTTAGGATATAGATTAGACTAATATTTAACACAAAAAAATAGAACATTAGGCACCTTGTTTGTTTGGGTTTTCGCTGTGTCCGGAAAAATCACGTTAATAACACTGTGTTCATCGTCCAAGTATTGATCAACTGAAGCCTGTAAGTTATGCAAGGCTTTGCTTCTGTGAGTGATTGTCCTTGTGTTTAAGAGAGAGAGAGAGAGAGAGAGAGAGAGAGATGAATATAGTACCGCAGGGGACTCATTGAGAGGAGCATCAAATGTATATCTGAAGTAGAAGGTTAAAGGCTCCCTATGCTGCTTCGTCTTCTTCAATTTTAACACTGCCTCGGCACGGAAAATCCTCTCCTGCTTCTTGATCGGCTTACCCTTCACATTTTCCGTCCTGAAACACATTCCTCTACCAGGACAGAACGAGGGTTGGCAGTGCCCTACAGAATAAAGATCAGCAGCAGCAGCGAACTCACCCATTTTCCTTTACCATATTACAATTGAGCTTAATTTTTATATCACATTTTTCTTCAAGGTTTGGTGGACATATTTGTTTAGGGGTGTGATATCCACATACTCCTTTTTACTTCTCTCACATCTTTTTAATTTTCGGCTGTCGGAACGGATGAATTAAAGAAAATCAAAGAACAAAAATTAACAAGAAGTGTAAAAAATGTAAAAAAATGTCTGTGGATAGCACATCTCATTTGTTTATGAAACAAGGCAAGGGAAAAAAAGTCGCAGCATTTTCAATCACACTTCCTTCTCATGGACCATCAGCTCCACGTGTTATTACTACATGCAGCAACTGCTTCTGCATTGTGCTCTGAGTCAGCATATTCGACTCTTATCATACGTAAGCAAACATGGTTTTAAGCACCTTTTTGTTTTGGACTATAATTCTCTCCTTTTCTCTTCCTATCATCGTTCATCAATTCCTTTTACATTCTCTTATTTTGTCATTTTCTTGCTATAAAAAATTAATATAATGGCTTAACCGTGACCGTTCAAATAGAAGAGGAGGGAAGGGGAGGGAAAAAAAAGAGGGGTGAGAATCATACTCCTTTTGTTTTGCTGGCATTCTAGGACCCTAGTTTATGAGATGGGACATACGTCCCTTTTTCTAATGAATAATGCGTTGTCGTATCATTGTTGTTAACAAAGCGTATTGACATGTTATTGATGCATTTCTGACAATCTGTTCTATATGAGAAAACAAGCACCTTATGCAAACGCCCGTTTTTGTAATGAATAATGCTTTGTCATATCATTGTTGCCAACAAAGCATATTGACATGTTATTAGTGCATTTCTGACAATTCATTTTGTACAAGAACACTCCACGCAAACGCTTGTTTTTGTAATGAATAATGCTTTGTCATATCATTGTTGCCAACAAAGCATATTGACATGTAATTAATGTATTTTTGACAATTAGTGCTATATGAGAAAATAAGCACCGTACGCAAAGAGTTTCCAAGCATTTTCATTTCATTTCACTGATGAGGAAGGTGAGAAAATAAAATACGCCACTCACTTTGCTTGGTTACTAAATTAAAAGTTTTTGTAATATTTTCGACGGGACAACAAATCTTTTGCACATGAAGTAGGGACGTGAAAGATTTGAAATATCAAATGTGTGACTTTTTACCAAAACCCAAAGCAGTGAATATTGATTCAAGTCTCAAAAGTGGTTCAGGTGGGTTGGGAACTTGGGAGCCAAGTATAAATTTGGGACGTGCATTTGATGGAAGTGGATGAAGGTGCTTACGGTATCAAGCTCAAAGATTTAACATTTTTTTTCCTTGGTGTGATTGGTGATGGTGACTGGTGAGGCCTAGGTCAAGACTTCCATGTCCTCTAGACATAAAGTAATTAGATTCCATTAATTTTCTTTGTGGGCATTCGAGAAATTCTCACATTTTAATTATTTATCGTGTATCGTACAGTTAGAAATTATTTGATTTTTTTTATTTACAATTAAACACAAATAATATCTGACGAAAGCTGACAACACGATATACGATAAACGATTAGAATGTGAAGATCCCTACCAAATGGATCTGGAAATGATCCTCTTCCTATCCGAAACATGTATCTATAAATGTGTTTTTGGTGACGGACAACTGTTTACAACGGTGTCATTTAAGATAAAAAAAAGTGTAATTGACACTTTAAAAAAACTATTCAGTACTGTAAAGATGTGTTTGTTTGGCATCACTAGCCTTCACTGGACTAGATAGGACTAGTTATTAGTGAAGTCCTATGTTCGTTGCAGAGAGGGACTACGTTTAATAGGACTCACGTGGACTTAACACCTTCACTAGAAGGTCTTAGCCAGGCCCCCCAAAAATGACAGGACTGCTAGTCCCGTCTTCTCCTTCGTATGCCAACAACAGAAACCCAACCATGCCCATGATGCAGAAACTCAGATGCAACACCTAACCATGCCAGATGCAAAAACCCAGAAGCAACACCTAAATCTCAAAACAATATCAATACGCTTTGTTGGCAACAATGATATGTCAGAAATCATTTGATGCATTTCTGACAATTTGTTCTATATGAGAAAACAAGCACTGTACGCAAAGGGTTTCCAAGCATTTCCATTTCACTGATGAGGAAGGTGAGAATATAAAATACGTCACTCACTTTGCTTGGTTACTAAATTGAAAAGCTGTAACACCCCACCCCCATTTTATTTAAAAATGATTTTTAATTTTTAATTGGTGTGCCCAAGGGGCCCACCTTCTGTTTTTGTGTCCCCTATTCCCGTCACTCTTCCATCTCTCTCAGCCCTCTTCTTTCACTCTCCATCTCGGCTCTCTCTCATATCTCCCTCATCTCTCTTCTCTGCACCGCAGCACAGCAGCACGCACGCACCCATCTCCCTGCGTGAGGAACATCATCATCACCATCCCGTTTTTCTCTCTCCCTCTGTCCCGTGCTGCAAACCCGGAAACCCGGAGAGGAGCTCCGGCGGAATTTTTATATTTTCCGGCGAGGTAAGCTTCAAAACTTCCCTATTTCGTCCTACAATCTTGTGGGTTGTGGTTTAATGGAGTTTATTTCATGATTTTTGGAGGTTATAGGACGAAATCGAAGCTGGGTGTAAGCACACCCAACTCCGGCGACTTTCGAGGCAATTTTCGGCCAAACCACGGTGGGTTGGCTGGCGTGCAAGGTATCAATCTCTTCGTCTCGCTGAGTACTACAACTTTCCTTTTTGTTTCACCCAATTTCGTCGAGTATTGAAGAAGTTATATCCATTTGAATCTTACCCAGTTTCCGGCGAGTCCGACGGCTTTCGAGGCGTTTTCCGGTCAAACTACGGCGAGTTAGACGTCGTGTGAGGTACCATTCTTTTCGTCTCTTCAAGGGCTACAACTTTCGTTTTTGTCTCGCTAGATTTCGATATGTTTTGACAAAGTTATGGCCGTTTAAAGATTGTATAGTTTTCCGGCCGAGTCCGGCCTTCTCCCTCGTTGGGTCCGGCGACCCATGAAACCGGTGGGCCAAAAACCAGCCCTTTTGGGCAGCCCAACCCTTTTACCCCTTTGAACCAAGCCCAAAACCCCCCAGCCCGTTTAGTTTTATTTTAATTTTATTGTTTTAAAATCCAAAGGCCTCGGGCCTTTATGTTCTGG